>NC_053392.1:355213225-355527237 GCF_905171765.1 Bufo bufo
CAAAAAAACTGTATTTTCCAGATCTGCAAGTGTTAAATTCAAGTTTAATATCTACAGCTTTCATATTCTGTTAGCAAAAAAAGACATTTTTGGCAATCTACAACATCTGTATTAGTCAGTGTGCAATTTAAAGTAGAAATACACCCATCATTTTCTGGGGTTTGAAAAACACACAATTCTTTTTTTTTTTAAAAAACAGTATTTTCCAGATGTGCAAGTGTTAAATTCAAGTTTAATATATACAGTTTTCATATTCTGTTAGCAGAAAAAGAAGTTTTTGGCAATCTACAACATCTGTATTATTCAGTGTGCAATTTAAGGTAGAAATACACCCATCATTTTCTGGGGTTTGAAAAACACACTCTTTTGACAAAAAACACTATTTTCAGGCCTTGCAGTATCAGCACGTGTGAAATTACAGGCTTATATACTGCTGTCAAATTCAGTTTTTAAACAAACTCATTGAGTTTTTAATCAAACTCAATGTAGTTGGCAGCCTTTGATGCAGATGTCATTGTGAGATACACCCTTAATACATTTGGGTTACATTCAGAGATTTTATATACCGCCATTTGGTGCACCAATATTGAATTCAGGACTACAGTGGTTCAGGCCCTGTGAGATACTCCCTCTACATACAGGGGTTTGAATTAGGCATTTGAAATACAGCCATTTGAAATACAGCCATTTTGTGCAAAGAAATATTTACTTTAGGCCTACACAGGTTCAGACCGTGTGAGATACCCCCCTATATACAGGGGTTTGAATCAGGCATTAGAGATGTCCCGAACTATTCGCCGACGAACAGTTCCCGGCAAACATATGGGATGTTCGGTCCGCCCCCAATTCGTCATCATTGAGTAAACTTTGACCCTGTACCTCACAGTCAGCAGACATATTCCAGCCAATCAGCAGCAGACCCTCCCTCCCAGACCCTCCCATCTCCTGGACAGCATCCATTTTAGATTAATTCGGAAGCTGCATTCTTAGTGAGAGGAGGGACAGTGTTGCTGCTGCTGATTTATTAGGGAAATCGATAGCTAGGCTAGTGTATTCAGTGTCCACTACATTCCTGAAAGACTCATCTGATCTCTGCTATAAGGACAACGTCCTGACAGCACCCCAAAAAGCCCTTTTTAGGGCTAGAACATCAGTCTGCATTTTTTTTTTCCTGTGTAATCTAATTGCAGTTTCTTGCCTGCCAGCGTGTGTGTCAGGCTCACAGCATATACTGTGCCCACTTGCCCAGTGCCACCACTCATATCTGGTGTCACAGTAGCTTGCATTTAAAAAATAAATAAAACTTTTTAGACTATTTATATAATAGCAGTCAGTTGCCTGCACGCGCGTGTGTTTCATGCCCTGCAAGTGCACAGTGTCACCAGCGCAACTCATATCTGGTGTCACAGTAGATTACATTTAAAAAATAATAATAATTTTGACTGTGAATAAATAGCAGTCAGTTGCCTGCACGTGTTTGTGTGTTTAACCCCTTAAGGACATAGGGCGTACCGGTACGCCCTATTTCCTGAGTCCTTAAGGACTCAGGGCGTACCGGTACGTCCTAACTTTAAATAGATATTCCTGCGCTGCGGGGGTTAATCGCAACGGGATGACGGCTGAAATCATTCAGCCGGCATCCTGTCACAACGCCAGGGGGGTCATGTGACCCCCCCATATCGGCGATCGCCGCAAACCGCAGGTCAATTCAGACCTGCGGTTTGCTGCGATTTCTGCAGTTTCTGATCCCCGCGGTCCCTGACCGCGGCGATCAGAAACTTTAAAATGCCCAAAATGACGAGTTGCACCCCCCTGCACCCCTGCATGATTTATGTGGGTGGGAGGTGCAGGGGGGGTCGTAGGCGGTGCGGGCATTGCGGGAGGCAGGCGGGCGGTGCGGCAGGCGGGATCGCGATCCCCCGCCCGCCTCCCCTGGAACAATCGTTGGTGTCTAGTGGTTATACCAGGGTGTCAGCACATTGCTGACACCCTGGCATAAACGGCTGACTGTGCAGATGTCAGCCGTTTAACCCTTTCCATACCGCGGTCCGTACGGACCGCTGTATGGAAAAGGTTAACTGTCATCGGTCAGGGAGCTCCCTGTGCCTTTGCAGCCCCCCGATGGAGAGGAATAGAGCCCCCCGACAGCCCCCTGCTCACCCTTCCCCGTCTGCGAAGTTGTGGCAGACGGGGAAAGTTCCCATGGCAACAGGATGCCTTCTCAGGCGTCCTGCTGTCCATGGTGCTGAACAGATCTATGCTAAAAGTATAGATCTGTTCAGTGTAAGTAAAATACAGTACAGAACCCTATATGGTGTACTGTACTGTATTATACAGACATCAGACCCACTGGTTCTTCAAGAACCAAATGGGTCTGGGTCAAAAAAATGCAAAAAAAAGTGAAAAAAGTAAAGAAAAAAAAAACACATTTATCACTGAATAAAAAAAAAAAAAAAAAAATACACTACACATATTAGGTATCGCCGCGTCCGTAACGACCTGATCTATAAAACGGTCATGTTACTTTTCCGCACGGTGAACGCCATAAAAATAAAAACTATGAGAAAATTGAAATTTTGCCCACCTTACTTCCCAAAAAAGGTAATAAAAGTGATCAAAAAAGTTGCATGTACGCCAAAATAGTACCAATCAAACCGACATCTCATTCCGCAAAAATCATACCCTACCCAAGATAATCGCCGAAAAACTGAAAAAACTATTGCTCTTAGACTATGGAAACACTAAAACATGATTTTTTTTGTTTCAAAAATGAAATCATTGTGTAATACTTACATAAATAAAAATAAAGTATGCATATTAGGTATCGCCACGTCCGTATCGACCGGCTCTATAAAAATATCAAATGATCTAACCCCTCAGATGACCACCTTAAAAAAATTAAAATAAAAACGGTGTAAAAAAAGCCATTTTTTTGTCATCTTACGTCACAAAATGTGTAATAGCAAGCGATCAAAAAGTTATATGCACCCCAAAATAGTGCCAATCAAACCGTCATCTCATCCCGCAAAAAATGGGACCCTACTTAAGATAATCGCCCAAAAACTGAAAAAACTATGGCTCTTAGACTATGGAGACATTAAAACATTTTTTTGGTTTTAAAAATTAAGTCATTGTATAAAACTTACATAAATAAAAAAAATTGTATACATATTAGTAGGGATGAGCGAACCCGAACTGTATAGTTCGGGTTCGTACCGAATTTTGGGATGTCCGTGACACGGACCCGAACCCGAACATTTTCGTAAAAGTCCGGGTTCGGTGTTCGGCGCTTTCTTGGCGCTTTTTGAAAGGCTGCAAAGCAGCCAATCAACAAGCGTCATACTACTTGCCCCAAGAGGCCATCACAGCCTTGCCTACTATTGGCATGGCTGTGATTGGCCAGTGCAGCATGTGACCCAGCCTCTATATAAGCTTGGGTCACGTAGCGCTGCACGTCACTCTGCTGATTCAAGCATAGGGAGAGGTTGCTGCTGCGACGTTAGGGCGAGATTAGGCAGATTAACTCCTCCAAAAGACTTAATTCAGTGATCGATCTCCAGCTGTGGATCATTGAAGTGCTAATATTGAATTGCTCACTTTTTTTAGGCTGCCCAGAGCGTTTTTATATCACTTTTTTCTGGGGTGATCGGCGGCCATTTTGTGGCTTGTGGTGCGCCAGCACAAGCTACCACCAAGTGCATTTAACCATCAATAGTGTGGTTATTTTTTTGCTATATCCTACATTAGCTGCAGGCTGAGCCTGTGTCACCGAAGTGCATTTAACCATCAACAGTGTGGTTATTTTTTGGCCATATACTACATCAGGTGCAGGCTGAGCCTGTGTCACCCAAGTGCATTTAACCATCAACAGTGTGGTTAATTTTTGGCCATATACTACATCAGGTGCAAGCTGAGCCTGTGTCACCCAAGTGCATTTAACCATCAATAGTGTGATTATTTTTTGGCCATATACTACATCACGGGCAAGTTGAGCCTGTCACCCAGCGCCTAAAAAATAGACCTGACATTTATATTTCTCCAAATCAGTACTGTTTTAGCTGGTCAAGTTATTTGCCATTCTCAAAATTAGTAGTTTCTGCTATATCAGGCCTACTTTAAATCTATCCCAAAAAGGATATCTTAGATTCAAGGTGCTGATAGTGTAATTCTGAAAAACTTAACACACACGCTACCGTGCAGATACAAGTCTAATTCTGTGATTAAAGGTATATCTGTCACACAGCGCGTAAAAAATAGGCCTCACATTTCTATTCAACCAAATCTGTACTGTTTTAGCTGGTCAAATTATTTGTAGTGACCGTAAAAGCACAGTTTTTGTTCTAGGTTGAAAAACTATTCCCAAATTTGCCATTCTCAAAATAAGTAGTTTCTGCTATATCAGACCTACTTTAAATCTATCCCAAAAAGGATATCTTAGATTCAAGGTGCTGATAGTGTCATTCTGAAAAACTTAACACACATGCTACCGTGCAGATACAAGTCTAATTCTGTGATTAAAGGTATATCTGTCACACAGCGCGTAAAAAAATAGGCCTCACATTTCTATTCAACCAAATCTGTACTGTTTTAGCTGGGCAAATTATTTGTAGTGACCGTAAAAGCACAGTTTTTGTTCTGGGCTGAAAAACTATTCCCAAATTTGCCATTTTCAAAATTGTGGTGAACGGGTGAAAATGAGGAAAACATCTAATAAGGGACGCGGACGTGGACATGGTCGTGGTGGTGTTAGTGGACCCTCTGGTGCTGGGAGAGGACGTGGCCGTTCTGCCACAGCCACACGTCCTAGTGTACCAACTACCTCAGGTCCCAGTAGCCGCCAGAATTTACAGGGATATTTGGTGGGGCCCAATGCTGTTCTAAGGACGGTAAGGCCTGAGCAGGTACAGGCATTAGTCAATTGGGTGGCCGACAGTGGATCCAGCACATTCACATTATCTCCCACCCAGTCTTCTGCAGAAAGCGCACAGATGGCGCATGAAAACCAAGCCCATCAGTCTGTCACATCACCCCCATGCATATCAGGGAAACTGTCTGAGCCTGAAGTTATGCAGCAGTCTCTTATGCTGTTTGAAGACTCTGCTGCCAGGGTTTCCCAAGGGCATCCACCTAGCCCTTCCCCAGGGGAGGAAGAGATAGAATGCACTAACGCACAACCACTTATGTTTCCTGATGATGAGGACATGGGAATACCACCTCAGCACGTTTCTGATGATGACGAAACACAGGTGCCAACTGCTGCGTCTTTCTGCAGTGTGCAGACTGAACAGGAGGTCAGGGAGGAAGACTGGGTGGAAGACGATGCAGGGGACGATGAGGTCCTAGACCCCACATGGAATGAAGGTCGTGCCACTGACTTTCAGAATTCGGAGGAAGAGGCAGTGGTGAGACCGAGCCAACAGCATAGCAAAAGACAAAGAGGGAGCAGTGGGCAAAATCAGAACACCCGCCGCCAAGAGACTCCGCCTGCTACTGACCGCCGCCATCTGGGACCGAGCACCCCAAAGGCAGCTTCAAGGAGTTCCCTGGCATGGCACTTCTTTAAACAATGTGCTGACGACAAGACCCGAGTGGTTTGCACGCTGTGCCATCAGAGCCTGAAGCGAGGCATTAACGTTCTGAACCTTAGCACAACCTGCATGACCAGGCACCTGCATGCAAAGCATGAACAGCAGTGGAGTAAACACCTTAAAAACAAAGAAGTCACTCAGGCTCCCCCTACTACCTCTTCTGCTGCTGCCACCTCGGCCTCTTCTGCTGCTGCCGCCGCCTGCTACCACCAACACCACCACCTGCGTCACCAAGCATCTCAACCATGTCACACGGCAGCGTTCAGCTCTCCATCTCACAAACATTTGAGAGAAAGCGTAAATTCCCACCTAGCCACCCTCGATCCCTGGCCCTAAATGCCAGCATTTCTAAACTACTGGCCTATGAAATGCTGTCATTTAGGCTGGTGGACACAGACAGCTTCAAACAGCTCATGTCGCTTGCTGTCCCACAGTATGTTGTTCCCAGCCGCCACTACTTCTCCAAGAGAGCCGTGCCTTCCCTGCACAACCAAGTGTCCGATAAAATCAAGTGTGCACTGCGCAACGCCATCTGTGGCAAGGTCCACCTAACCACAGATACGTGGACCAGTAAGCACGGCCAGGGACGCTATATCTCCCTAACTGCACACTGGGTAAATGTAGTGGCGGCTGGGCCCCAGGCGGAGAGCTGTTTGGCGCACGTCCTTCCGCCGCCAAGGATCGCAGGGCAACATTCTTTGCCTCCTGTCTCCTCCTCCTCCTACTCAGCTTCCTCCTCCTCTTCTTCCACCTGCTCATCCAGTCAGCCACACACCTTCACCACCAACTTCACCACAGCCCGGGGTAAACGTCAGCAGGCCGTTCTGAAACTCATATGTTTGGGGGACAGGCCCCACACCGCACAGGAGTTGTGGCGGGGTATAGAACAACAGACCGACGAGTGGTTGCTGCCGGTGAGCCTCAAGTGGTGTGCGATAATGGGCGAAATCTCGTTGCAGCTCTGGGACTAGCCAGTTTGACGCACATCCCTTGCCTGGCGCATGTGCTGAATTTGGTGGTGCAGAAGTTCATTCGTAACTACCCGACATGTCAGAGCTGCTGCATAAAGTGCGGGCCGTCTGTTCGCGCTTCCGGCGTTCACACCCTGCCGCTGCTCGCCTGTCTGCGCTACAGCGTAACTTCGGCCTTCCCAATCACCGCCTCATATGCGACGTGCCCACCAGGTGGAACTCCACCTGGCACATACTGGACAGACTGTGCGAGCAGCAGCAGGCCATAGTGGAATTTCAGCTGCAGCACGCACGGGTCAGTCGCACTGCGGAACAGCACCACTTCACCACCCATGACTGGGCCTCCATGCGAGACCTGTGTGCCCTGTTGCGCTGTTTTGAGTACTCCACCAACATGGCCAGTGGCGATGACGCCGTTATCAGCGTTACAATACCACTTCTATGTCTCCTTGAGAAAACACTTAGGGCGATGATGGAAGAGGAGGTGGCCCAGGAGGAAGAGGAGGAAGAGGGGTCATTTTTAGCACTTTCAGGACAGTCTCTTCGAAGTGACTCAGAGGGAGGTTTTTTGCAACAGCAGAGGCCAGGTACAAATGTGGCCAGACAGGGCCCACTACTAGAGAACGAGGAGGACGAGGATGAAGCATGTTCACAGCGGGGTGGCACCCAAAGCAGCTTGGGCCCATCACTGGTGCGTGGCTGGGGGGAAACACAGGACGATGACGATACGCCTCCCACAGATGACAGCTTGTCCTTACCTCTGGGCAGCCTGGCACACATGAGCGACTACATGCTGCAGTGCCTGCGCAACGACAGCAGAGTTGCCCACATTTTAACGTGTGCGGACTACTGGGTTGCCACCCTGCTGGATCCCCGGTACAAAGACAATGTGCCCACCTTACTTCCTACACTGGAGCGTGATAGGAAGATGCGCGAGTACAAGTGCATGTTGGTAGACGCGCTACTGAGAGCATTCCCAAATGTCACAGGGGAACCAGTGGAAGCCCAAGGCGAAGTCAGAGGAGGAGCAAGAGGTCGCCAACGCAGCTGTGTCACGGCCAGCTCCTCTGAGGGCAGGGTTAGCATGGCAGAGATGTGGAAAAGTTTTGTCACCACGCCACAGCTAACTGCACCACCACCTGATACGGAACGTGTTAGCAGGAGGCAACATTTCACTAACATGGTGGAACAGTACCTGTGCACACCCCTCCACGTACTGACTGATGGTTCGGCCCCATTCAACTTCTGGGTCTCCAAATTGTCCACGTGGCCAGAGCTAGCCTTTTATGCCTTGGAGGTGCTGGCCTGCCCGGCGGCCAGCGTTTGGTCTGAACGTGTATTCAGCACGGCAGGGGGCGTCATTACAGACAAACGCAGCCGCCTGTCTACAGCCAATGTGGACAAGCTGACGTTCATAAAAATGAACCAGGCATGGATCCCACAGGACCTGTCCATCCCTTGTGCAGATTAGACGTTAACTACCTCCCCTTAACCATATATTATTGTACTCCAGGGCACTTCCTCATTCAATCCACTTTTTATTTTCATTTTACCATTATATTGCGGGGCAACCCAAAGTTGAATGAACCTCTCCTCTGTCTGGGTGCCGGGGCCTAAATATGTGACAGTGGCCTGTTCCAGTGGTGGGTGACGTGAAGCCTGATTCTCTGCTATAACATGAAGACTGATTCTGTGCTGACATGAAGCCAGATTCTCTGTTACGGGACCTCTCTCCTCTGCCTGGCTGCCTGGGCCTAAATACTGTATGTGACAGTGGCCTGTTCCAGTGGTGGGTGACGTGAAGCCTGATTCTCTGCTATGACATGAAGACTGATTCTGTGCTGACATGAAGCCAGATTCTTTGTTACAGGACCTCTCTCCTCTGTCTGGGTGCCAGGGCCTAAATGTGTGACAGTGGCCTGTTCCAGTGGTGGGTGACGTGAAGCCTGATTCTCTGCTATGACATAAAGACTGATTCTGTGCTGACATGAAGCCAGATTCTCTGTTACGGGACCTCTCTCCTCTGTCTGGGTGCCAGGGCCTAAATGTGTGACAGTGGCCTCTTCCAGTGGTGGGTGACGTGAAGCCTGATTCTCTGCTATGACATGAAGACTGATTCTGTCCTAACATGAAGCCAGATTCTCTGTTACGGGACCTCTCTCCTCTGTCTGGGTGCCGGGGCCTAAATATGTGACAGTGGCCTGTTCCAGTGGTGGGTGACATGAAGCCTGATTCTCTGCTATGACATCAAGACTGATTCTGTGCTGACATGAAGCCAGATTCTCTGTTACGGGACCTCTCTCCTCTGTCTGGGTGCCGGGGCCTAAATATGTGACAGTGGCCTGTTCCAGTGGTGGGTAACGTGAAGCCTGATTCTCTGCTATGACATGAAGACTGATTCTGTGCTGACATGAAGCCAGATTCTCTGTTACGGGACCTCTCTCCTCTGTCTGGGTGCCGGGGCCTAAATATGTGATAGTGGCCTGTTCCAGTGGTGGGTGACGTGAAGCCTGATTCTCTGCTATGACATGAAGACTGATTCTGTGCTGACATGAAGCCAGATTCTCTGTTTTGGGACCTCTCTCCTCTGTCTGGGTGCCGGGGCCTAAATATGTGACAGTGGCCTGTTCCAGTGGTGGGTGACATGAAGCCTGATTCTCTGCTATGACATGAAGACTGATTTTGTGCTGACATGAAGCCAGATTCTCTGTTACGGGACCTCTCTCCTCTGTCTGGGTGCCGGGACCTAAATATGTGACAGTGGGCTGTTCCAGTGGTGGGTGACGTGAAGCTTTTTCTCTGCTATGACATGAAGACTGATTCTGTGCTGACATGAAGCCAGATTCTCTGTTACGGGACCTCTCTCCTCTGTCTGGGTGCCGGGGCCAAAATATGTGACAGTGGCCTGTTCCAGTGGTGGGTGACGTGAAGCCTGATTCTCTGCTATGACATGAAGACTGATTCTGTGCTGACATGAAGCCAGATTCTCTGTTACGGGACCTCTCTCCTCTGTCTGGGTGCCAGGGCCTAAATGTGTGACAGTGGCCTGTTCCAGTGGTGGGTGACGTGAAGCCTGATTCTCTGCTATGACATGAAGACTGATTCTGTGCTGACATGAAGCCAGATTCTCTGTTACGGGATCTCTCTCCTCTGTCTGGGTGCCAGGGCCTAAATGTGTGACAGTGGCCTCTTCCAGTGGTGGGTGACGTGAAGCCTGATTCTCTGCTATGACATGAAGACTGATTCTGTGCTGACATGAAGCCAGATTCTCTGTTACGGGACCTCTCTCCTCTGTCTGGGTGCCAGGGCCTAAATGTGTGACAGTGGCCTCTTCCAGTGGTGGGTGACGTGAAGCCTGATTCTCTGCTATGACATGAAGACTTATTCAGTGCTGACATGAAGCCAGATTCTCTGTTACGGGACCTCTCTCCTCTGTCTGGGTGCGGGGCCTAAATATGTGACAGTGGCCTGTTCCAGTGGTGGGTGACGTGAAGCCTGATTCTCTGCTATGACATGAAGACTGATTCTCTGCTGACATGAAGCCAGATTCTCTGCTATGGCATGAAGAGACTGATTCTCTGCTGACATGAAGCCAGATTCTCTGCTATGGCATGAAGAGATTGATTCTCTGCTGACGTGAAGCCCGATTCTCTGCTATGGGACCTCTGTCCAATTGATATTGGTTAATTTTTTATTTTTTTATTTTAATTCATTTCCCTATCCACATTTGTTTGCAGGGGATTTACCTACATGTTGCTGCCTTTTGCAGCCCTCTAGCTCTTTCCTGGGCTGTTTTACAGCCTTTTTAGTGCCGAAAAGTTAGGGTCCCTATTGACTTCAATGGGGTTCGGGTTCGGGACGAAGTTCGGGTCGGATTCGGATCCCGAACCCGAACATTTCCGGGAAGTTCGGCCGAACTTCTCGAACCCGAACATCCAGGTGTTCGCTCAACTCTATCTAAAATCCCATGGATTGAAAGATGAAAAACAGCATGGGTTTACTTCAGGGAGATCATGTCAAACTAATCTTATTGATTCTTTTGATTGGGTGATTAAAATAATAGATGGAGGAGGTGCAGTAGACATTGCTTGTCTAGACTTTAGTAAGGCTTTTGATACTATCCCACATAGAAGGCTTATCAATAAATTGCAGTCTTTGGGCTTGGACTCCCATATTGTTGAATGGATTAGGCAGTAGCTGAGGGACACGCAACAGAAGGTTGTAGTCAATGGAGTATATTCAGACCAAGGTCTTGTTACCAGTGGGGTACCTCAGCGATCTGTTCTGGGATCCATATTGTTTAATATCTTTATCAGCGAAATTGCAGAAAGCCTCGATGGTAAGGTGTGTCTTTTTGCTGATGACACAAAGATTTGTAACAGGGTTGATGTTCCTGGTGGGATACACCAAATGGAAAAGGATTTAGGAAAACTAGAGGAATGGTCAAAAATCTACTAAACTATAATGCACCTGGGGCGTATAATAATCAACTAAAATTTAATGTTGATAAGTGCAAGATAATGCACCTGGGGCGTAAAAACCCAAGAGCAGAATATAAAATCAGTGGTACAGTCCTAACCTTAGTATCTGAGGAAAGGGATTTAGGGGTCATTATTTCAGAAGACTTAAAGGTAGGCAGACAATGTCATAGAGCAGCAGGAAATGCTAGCAGAATGCTTGGGTGTATAGGGAGAGGAATTACCAGTAGAAAGAGGGAGGTGCTCATGCCGCTCTACAGAGCACTAGTGAGACCTCATTTGGAGTACTGTGCTCAGTACTGGAGACTGTTAGGAAAATTTACTCTCTTTTACCTAACTTGTCCCTGTCTTCAGATTTCGGTGATCAGCTTGAATTAACTCTAACCGGTACCGGGAGAATGAATAAGATAACACTGAAGAGTGTGTAGTTCTAACCCATTCTAGTTTATTCACAGCTGGCAAACAGTTTTAATAGAGGGGGTTGAGCTTCCTTTACATCCAATCATATGTTAGCATTAGTATTTGACCTATGGTATGGTCACACATAAGCTTCTGCATTAACATAATAGCTGACTCATAGTAACAGCATTTGACCAATCAGGTATATACACATGAGCTAGCATACAGTTGAGCCAGATGACCTTATATGGCTTGGACTGTTCATACTTTCAAACTAAGGAATGTATGGATTCCTAGAAACAGTTTAAGGAAGTGTCTCACATTCATAGGGGGAAGGGGTATTTTGTAGTACACTAACCAAATGTAATACACATGGCTGAATAAGACAAAATGGAGTTACTTATACTCCATCAATCCCCTCTAAGAACCTTATATATACCTTATACTATATGGTTCTTTCTCTGCTCTTCCTTGGTTTGCTTGTAAGCCTTTAGATATTCCATATACCCTTCAGGAGTATAATCCTCAAGCTTTGTTGAGGTTGGGTTTACCTCTTCTACCTCTACCGGAGTATAGAGGAATGTTGAGTGTACCCCTCTTTCGGACACATTTTTACATATGGTAAGAAAGGAGGGCACACACTGTAGACAACAGCAGAGACCCACTATTGCAGCGACCACGGCAAATGCCACTCCTACAACATATCTTATTTGACCAAAGTCAGGTATCCAGCCAAAAAGCCAGTCCCACCAACCTTGGTCAACATCTTGTTTTATATGTTTTATCATCTCCTCTAATTGGCCTATTTTATCTTTTATTCCACGGGAGTGATCTGATAAATTGAAACAACACATCCCTGCGAACGCTGAGCATCCTATACCATGTTGGAGCAATAAATAATCAATAGTTGTCCTATTCTGCAAGATAGCCTTTTTATATGATTGTATATCCAGCAGCATATCTTGCAGAATTGCACTAGTGATATTTATCTGTTTTACCATAAAACAGGCAAGTTTTGATATTGTCCTGTGGTTATATACGGCCAAACCTGGTACTCCTATCAAAGACATCCCTAAACTCATATATTCTGCTCTAGAGAGGAGATTCACATTATAGTCACAATTTTCTGGTAACTGTAGGGAAGTGTCTCTCGTGTGTCGTGTCTGCATTGCTGGGAATAGTGGTATCATTGCTAATGTCAGCCTGGCTATTGTACAGGGTCCCTCTGTAATATTGGCCGGTATGTATGTGTAACTAGTATTCCCACAGGCCAATACCCATCCTGTTGGTAGAGGTACATGTTTGTCTAGGGATGGTACTGTTTTAGTAATATTACATTGCATATTTTTTCCTGATATTATCTTTTTACAACTACCTAAATCTCTATCACAAATATTTGGTTTAGTCTTATTCTGCATTTTTGCTTGTATGCAGGGGGGCAATAGTGTCTCATCACAGGTGAAATTATAACATATTTCTGCTGCTGTGACAAGACCTGTAATTATTTCTATCATATTACTCTGCAGTTTCTCATATGTAGGACAGTCATAACAAGCATGATAAGGATTTACATATCCGTATTTAACATCATGATCCTCCAAGTCTGTGTCATTCCATTGGGAACATAGGAGCCCCGTCCATACAGCTACTGGGGTGGGGACTGCTACCAGACATGTCTCCAAAATGTTAGATGCGGATAAAGTGGTTCGGAGACAAAAGTCAGTTAAGTTCAGAGTTTTGGCCAGGTACAGCCATAAGTTCTCCTTTGTTTTCCACAGATTGTCTTCCCCTCTGCATTCTGTTTTCAAGTACATCTGTCTGTCCCACAGCCATGAGACAGTAAGTAGGAGACACAAAATTGCAATTATTAAGGCACTGCATCTCAGCCATCTCGAGGAATTTCCCGACTGCGTCATCTCGTTGAGGGTCAAGGCTGTCTGCCTCCGTTAGTACCCCTTCTGTATCTTCTTCGAGGTCAAGGCTGTCTGCCTCCGTTAGTACCTCTGGGCCTCGTTGGAGGTCAGGGCTGTCTGCCCCCGTTAGTACCTCTCTTTTCTTCACCAACTTAATCCTTTCGGCGTGGATCCACGTGGGCGACTGTTCAGTGAGGACTGCTGTTCTGGTGATCGCGACTACCTCGGTGGGTGGTCCGTAGGTGAAGCTTCCTGGTTCCTTTCCCTTCTTTAAGATCTTGATCATCACCTGGTCGCCTACCCGGAATGGATGGGTTGGTTCCTGTGGAAGAGAAGGAGACTTACAAGCAACTTTTTCTTCAGTTTTACTGAGGACTTTGATCAGATTAGTAACATACTCTTCCCTGATCAGGTCCAAGTCCCCTTCCTGCACCACCAGGGGGCGTTTTGCCCATGGTGTGGGGAAAGGCCTACCCATGAGAATTTCAAATGGTGACATCCCTAACTTCTTATTAGGCGTCATTCTAATTTCTGCAAGTATTATGGGTAGGATTTGCTTCCATTTTTCAAATGTACCAGCAGTGGCCTTCCTGAGTTTGTCTTTAACTGTCCTGTTCATTCTTTCCACAATGCCTGAGCTTTGTGGGTGATACGGAATATGATATTTCCATTCCACCTGTAACAGTCTAGCTACCTCCTTGTTAAGTTTTGAGGTGAAGGCCGGCCCCTGGTCTGATTCAATAACCAGAGGACAGCCCCACCTTGGGATTATTTGCTGAGTCAGAATTTTGGCTGTAGTTTTAGCATCTTCTGCCTTTGTAGGGAAGACTTCTGGTCACCTTGAGAACATGTCCACTATCACTAATGCATACTCTTGTTTCCCTTTTGTTTTAGGTATATGCGTGTAATCCACCTGCAAGTGGGTGAATGGTGTAGTGGGGTAGTCAAGGTGTTGGTGAGGTATTTTCAGTGGGTTGTTAGGGTTGTTTCTCAAGCACGTAATACATCTGTGTATGTAGTCTGTGACTAGTTGTTTGCTATCAGTGATGTAAAAACTTTGGCTCAACAACATATGGGTAGTTTGCATGCTGTTGTGTCCTACCCCGTGAAAGTGTGCAATGAAGATGGATGCACTATGCTGAGGTATGCAAGGCTTCCCCTCCTTGCAGACCAATCCAGACTTTGGATTTTTCTGCAAGATTGGATAGCACCAATCCTTCTCCTCTGTTTCAGTTGCATACCTTTGTAGGTCTGTTAGCATGTGTGTCAAATCAGGTGAGGGTGGGTGTAGGACTGCCATTTCCCAATTGTCATGATTCATTCTATTTGGATTACTCTTGGCTGTGTCTCTAGCTACACTATCTGCAAATGCATTACCTCTTGAAATTCTGTCTTTTCCATTTGTATGTGCCCTGCAATGTACTATAGCTAGATCTGAAGGCAATCTGATTGCAGCCAAGAGGTCCGTGACTAGCTGTGCATGTGAGATTCTCTTACCGTCTGCTGCAGTGAATCCTCTCCTCTGCCAAATCATCCCATGATCCCATACTACACCATGAGCATATCTGCTGTCTGTGTAAATAGTGACAGGTTTATTGGTGTGTAGTATGCAAGCCCTTGTGAGTGCAATGAGTTCAGCTGCCTGTGCAGACTGGATGGGAATTGGGCTTGCTTCCAAGACTATATCTGGCAGCATAACAATAGCGTATGCTGCACAGAATATAGTATCAGTGGGGCGAGATCATGATCCATCAACAAAAACTTCTGGTGCATCAGGTATGGGAACAGTTGATAAGTCAGCCCTAGGTGACGTCTCATGATTGAGCACCTGTAGGCAATCATGTGTGTCAGGAAGGGCATCTTCTGTTCCTTTCAGCCTTAGTAATGCATTCAAAATAGGTGCTGGTCCTGTAATGTTAGATGCATATTTAATCTGGAGTGAAGGGTTACTGAGCAACAGGATCTCATATCAAGATAATCTTTGCGCTGACATGTGTTGTGTATGTACACCTCTGAGTAAGCCTACAACATCATGTGTAGTGTGCAAGAAGGTTAAATGTCCCAGGGTGAAAGTAGTTGCTAATTCTACCATCATTGCACAGGCTGCAAGGGAACGCAGACATGCCGGCATCCCCTGGACAGAGGTGGGCATAACCTTTGAGAAAAACGCACAAGGACGCAACTTGCCTCCGTGTTCTTGTGTCAGTACCCCCGCCATGGTTTTACAATTTTGGCGTGCAAACATGTGGAAGGGCATATTATAGTCAGGGAGGCCCAGCCCTGGACTCGACATGAGTGAACATTTCAGACAATCAAATGCATTGTACATTTCAGAAGACCATTTAATCAGATCTGGATTTACATCCAGAGTGGCTTGCCTCAAAACATTGTCATAGTGGGAGCAATCAGGAATCCATTGTCTACAGTAATTTATCATACCAAGGAAAGATGATATTTCTTTCCTGGTGTGCGGGGCGACCAAACCCGCAATAGACTGGACTCTTTCTGCGCTGATTCTCCTTTCACCTTTTGTGAGGACAAAGCCCAAGTATTCAACCTGCATTTTACACCATTGCATTTTCTTAAGTGTCACTTTGTGACCACATCCTGACAACCATTGTAACAGTGATAAACCATCCTGAATGCTGGCCTCCGCTGACATGCTACACAGTAACAAATCATCAACATATTGCAGCAACACAGAGCCTTGTGGGGGGTACCAGGATTTTAACGTGGCTTGGAGGACTATGCTGTACACTACAGGTGAATCAGCAAATCCCTGAGGCATTCTGCACCAGGTCAGTTGTCGTCCATCAAAGGAAAAAGCAAAAAGTAGTCTGGTTGCCTTATCAACTGGGATAGAGAAGAAAGCATTCTTCAGATCTATCACACTGAAATAGACAGCGTCTGCAGGAATTGCAGAAAGAAGTGAAGTGACATCTGGGACAATAGGAGCAATAGGCACAATGATATTATTTATTGCCCTTAAATCCTGCACAAAGCGGGTAGTACCATCTGCCTTTGTCACTGGATTCACGGGCGTGCTGTAGGGTGAAATCACCTCTTCCAGGATTCCCTTTTGTAGGAATTCCTTAATCATTGGCCTAAGCCCATCAAGTTTCTCTTTTGACAGTGGGTATTGTTTCTGATATACAGGTGTACTGCCCTCTTTGATGGTTGCTTTGTATGGTGTGCAGTCAATGAATCCTGTGTCATAGTCCCCTCTTGCCCATAATGATGGGTCTATTTCCTCTAATTCTGAGTGATCTTGTAAGTTTGTAAAGATCAGAGGTGTGGGGGTTATTATGGGCAAAGCATCAGAGTATACACTGATGCCATTGTTCTCAACAGTAATTTGCAACTCTAACTTAATGAATAAGTCTCTTCCCAGAAGGCTCACAGGACATTCAGGTATGATGCTAAAAGCATGATCCGTAATGTATTCTCTATCAATGGTTTCTACTGGTAAGGAATCTGTTCTGTATGTCCTCGTCAGTACCCCATTTATTCCCATAGAGGGCGCACACTTCCTTAAAGGCCCTTTGTACATTGAATTGTTTAACACACTAGAAGTAGCTCCACTATCTATTAAAAATCCCACTTTTCTTCCTCCTACTCTAAGTAGAATTACTGGTGTGTCCTTCCAATGTGTGGTGACCTGCGTGAAAGCTGGGCTTCGTCCCTCAGGGCATCCTCAGTATGAGTTTTGCTGATGCCAATCTAATGGGAATCTGGGCTGACTCTGTGGACCTTGTCTGTGGTTTATCTGACTTGGTTGATTATTTTGTGACTGAGTATCAGGTTTCTGTGTGTTGTAATCTTGAATTTTCCCATCCCGTCTTGGCGCACGGCATTGACGTGCCCAATGTCCTTCTTTTCCACAGTTCTAACAACAATTATTTGGCAATGAGTCCTGTCTTTCATTGTAGGTTCTATTATTTATGCCCCTCCTCCCCCTCCCCCTCCCTCTGCTAGCATATGCGTGTGTGGGGGAAGTTGCTTTCCTAATCTCAAAGCATCCAGCTGCTTCCTTTTCAAAGAGATGTTTCTCAAACTCATCAGTTGCATCTGAAGTCCAAGAGGACACATTTTGTTTTACAGTTAAGATCAATTTATCTGATAGATTGTTTACAAATGTGGAGATAATCAAACTATCATTGTCACGTACAGGTAGACCCGCCTCGGTCTTCCAGCAATCAATAAATCGCTTCCAAAATTCAGTGACCGACTCAGCAGATTTCTGTTTGCAGGCTACTGCTACGGGCAATGAAGATTTTTGTTTGAATACCTCATTCATATGTTCCTCAACCTCCGCCCATATCCTTTTCTGACCCGCTTCTGTATTACATACATAATCTAGAGCATCACTGCGTTGTGTAATAGTAGATATGGAGCTAACCTTGTCCCAATTCCAGGTTGTGTGTGTTCCTATAATACCATCCAGGATAAGCCTTAAATCTTCCTGTGTGTAGTTGCGCCCTCTACAGGCCTTTTTTTAGGTATGTAATAGTCCCCAGTGGGGCTATGGAAGGTTTGGGACAATACTTTATAATTTTGTTAAGATCCTCTATTTCTATGGGCTTTTTTACTAAGTGTTGTCCTACTGTCAGAAAGGGAGCGATTACTTGGACTTCCTCTTTTGATTCTTCCTTTTCTGTTTCATCTTTCATTCTACTTGTACTGCGTGTAGTATAACTAGTATGCGGTGTGCCAATATTTAGACCGCGCTCCATTATGTTTCCAAATGTTGGCATGGGGGGTCGGTATTTTTCTTCTAGTTTTAATGGTATAACCGCTGTTACAGCATCTTCCTCAATCTGAGTCAGAACTGGATACAGAGGTGCCGTGGGGGTGGATTTATTATAAGGTGGAGGGGATTTCTGACTTCTCTTCTTTGTGCCTACCTCCTGTTCTATTTCATGTAGAGACCTATCATTTTTGGGACTTTTTAGATTCTTATTCTTCTTGCTATTACCTTCATCATACCAGTGGGGGGCTATTTCCAGCCATTGTTCTGCACCCCTGGACATGTACTCAATGTCCCAGGAAGGATCCGCATCGAAATGCGGCCAGGCTGTTTTATCACCTAGACATAGTCCTTTGACCATATCCATATGATAAGTGTAGGCAACGTAGTTGCCGTATTTGTGGGAGGGGAGGCTCCCGCACTTACTACTTAAGGCGCCTCCGTGCCCTCCCCCCGGCAGCTGTCGTCTCGATTCCCGGCACTGCAGCGTGTGCCGCGTCACTTCCGGGTCACGTGGTGCATCAGCCTCCGACGGCCGCCGTCCTGCCTTCCACTGCGCTTCACCTCCGCTTCCGATCCCCGCTCGTCCGGCAGGTATCCCGGCTCAGGTAACGGGGGGTACCCTCTGGCTGCATACCCCACGCCCAGGCAGCCGAGGGTTCGGTAGGTGTGCGCCACTTCAGAGACACTTTAATGATTCCCTGCACAGCAGCGACTACCGCGTCGCTTCCGGGTCACATGGCACATCCGCGTCAACGACCGCCGCCCCACAGCGCTCACCTCCTCCTCCCGCTCCCGTCCGGTTTCCTGGCCAGGCAATGGTCGCGTGCCCCACGTCCAGGCGGCGGAGGGTTCGGCAGCCGGCGCCACTTCCCTCCCCCGCCGGGCAGCCACATAAGCACACGTCACCACCTGCATCCTTCTAGCAGCGGTACCGCCTACCTCCACGCACATCCCGGTCCGCCGGAAAGTGGGGCCGGCACCTCTGTCACTAGCCATGTGTGCCGGCTGCAGGCCCCAAACGTTTAAACTCCGGCACGCTACTGGGTTCATACACCCAGCGTGACAACACCCACGCAGGGCGCACGGGGTACGGCATCGCCACATGCAGTATCCCATGCGTCCGTCATACAGTGTCGTCCACGGTCTCAATACCGCACCGGCCAGTGCGCTATTCTAGGCACACCCACGCACGGCGCACAGGGAACGGCATCGCCATACGCAGTATCCCATGCGTCCGTCATACCATGTCATCCACGGTCTCAATACCGCACTGGCCAGTACGCAATCCAAGGCACACCCACGTAGCATACGAGTGGCACATTCTGTATAGATGTCCGGTGTTTTATGCTCCACAGGTTGTTCGTTACTGCCAGTCGGCAGTGGGTACTGTCAATATCATTCATGCTTTTATCCCATAACAGGTGTCATCTCAGACTTCAAGGGCTCGCACGGTCGAAATATCAAACTCCTACAAATCCTGGTGCAGGTAGATTTCAGTTACATAGGCAGGTCAGGTTTAATTTTTCTTAAACTGACCTGGTGCACTGTTTTATTCACAGTCAAGTAGTCACATACTTCGTCCATCAGGATCCGGTAAAGGGAAATTTGTTTTATTTTTCTCTCCCCCTTTTCTCTCTCTTCTCTTCCTCGCCCTCTCCGCACCAGGGGTTCCACTTCTCACCAGGGGGGTCATGTACAGCCATCATATTAAGCAAAAAAAAAAAAAAAAAAAAAAACCTTAATGACAAAAAAAAAAAAAAAAAAAAAAGAAGGGGGGGTTTTCTCCCCACGTCCTCAGACTCACACGCAGTCCCGGCACGTTCAGCCTCGGCAGGTCTGTCACGTCCTCAGACTCTCACGCAGTCCCGGCACGTTCAGCCTCGGCAGGTCTGTCACGTCCTCAGACTCTCACGCAGTCCCGGCACGTTCAGCCTCGGCAGGTCTGTCACGTCCTCAGACTCAGTTGATAATCACGAGATATCTCAGTCCCACTTCTGACACACGCTCAGACTCTCACGCAAATTCCGTCACGTTTCAGCATTTGCCAGTTCTGTCACGTCTTCAGACTCAACGTAAGTCCTGTCACGTCCTCAGGCAAACTCGTCTAGTCTGTCACGTCTTCAGACTCGGTCAAGTCCTGTCACGTCCTCAGGCACTCGCGTCAAGTCTGTCACGTCCTCAGACTCAGTCTAAGTCCTGACACGACTTCAGGCATACGCAACTCCGTCACGTCATCAGAGATGACGCAAGTCCTGTCACGTCTACAGGCGCCAGTATAGTCCCACCTCGGTACGGCTTACAGTCCGAGCGTACAGGTCTCCTGCCTCACACGCATCCACTTGAACCCACTCACACGCAGTGGTGGGCCTCCACGGTTATCAGCTGTCACGGCTGTACATGCCCCGTCTCGGGGTACACTAGGTGGCAGGGGGTGTCAGGGTACACAGGTGTTGGCCGTAATTTCCCTCAGGCACAGCTTGCACGATTAGTCTTTCTTCCCTAACTAGTTCACCAGGGTGCATGGTACGGGCAATCGTCACGTTTAGCAGCCATCGTGTCATGCATTTCATATATTCTAGATGGAGCTGCCACACAACCAGGTTCCGACTGCATCCGCGTCATCCCAAGCCAGCGGGGACGTACAGTCAGAAAGAGGCGTGACCCCTTCCCTGAGGTCATGGACCATATCCAGAATTACCACAGAACTGTTACGCAGAGGGATTCCTTTCCCTGCATCTGCCAGGAAGGCTGAACTTTTCCGCTTACTACAGTCCGAACCAGGCTCGAGTCAAGAGATGTTTACGCCCAATACCATACAGACTTCTATTACCCAGTTACACGCGGCTATTGACAACATGGCGTCCTCCATGTCTGGCTTCCAAACCAGTCTAGAGGCAATTCAGAACAGGGCATCCACATCCAGCGCCGGCGCCCTAACACCCATGTCTCCATCAGTTCCCTCCACGTCTGCGGCGACCCCCCCCCCCCAACTTCCCTAATGTCGCACCGTCGCATTTCATTCCGGCTAACGTTAGGCAGGATATTCTAGACGGTAAGGATGTCAATTTAGCCTGTCTGCTCATCGCTACACACGAGGTACCTGATAATAAGACCATTGCCTGCGGGGAGGTGTCAGTCATCCTCAAGTCACGGGACATCAGGCTAAACCGCAAACTCAGTATCACTGAGTTTGTGCTGGCGTTTAGCCTATACCGGGACGTCATTTGTTCCGTGTCGCCCAGTCGCCGCGAAGAATTAGACCTGTACCTTTACAAAGTAGTTGACTTAGGCCACAAATACGGTGGCACGGCCTTCTACGAGTATCACAGGTCTTTTTCCGCTAGGGCAGCAGCCTTACTCACACAGTTCCAGCACACCGTCGACTGGGCAGTGACTGACACTGAGCTTTTCTGCCGCCATTTTGCTGGCTTGAGAGCCCCCGCTTGTTCCACTTGCAGTGCACACTCCCACACCGCAGAGTGGTGCTCCTCCAGCAATCCTCCGTCAGGCGGCTCCCAGACTAGGCAGGCACCCGATAGCGTCATGCCCAAATCCGCCACAGGGGTCGATAAATTAGGCAGGCCCATTAAGTACTTAGGCAAATCGCAAATTTGCAACAACTTCAATTACACAGGGTGCTTCTACAGCCAATGTCGGTTGCTGCATTTATGCACCAACTGCTTCAGGGCCCACCCCAAGACAGCGTGCCCCCAGAAAGGCCTCCACCCGGCATGACTAGGCAGGGTGCATGTTGACACGCTAGCCATATTCCTGGCCGATCATCCAGACCAACAGTGGGTCAGGTTCCTCCTAAACGGTTTCACCGTAGGTTTTCACACAGGCCAGATATCTCTACCACAGTCCACGTATGAATGCAGGAATTTGCTGTCTGCTGTCAGGAACCCCGAGGCAGTCAGCAGCCTCATTCAAGCAGAGTTGGCTAAGGGCTACCTGATAGGTCCTCTGCGCCAGCCCCCTTTCGATTGCTGGAGAGTTAGTCCGATAGGTATGGTTGTTGGCAAGTTCTCAAATAAAAAACGCCTGATTTATGACCTGTCAGCTCCACATTCTTCTGACGTGCCTAGCCTCAATGCTCTCATTCCCTCCGAGGAATTCGGCATGAAATACGCGTCCATAGACGAGGCTATTCAGGTCATACTGTCTTTAGGGCAGCACACGTGGCTGTCGAAAGCGGATATCACCGACGCTTTTAAACTGCTGCCCATTCACCCCCAACTATGGCAGTGGCATGGCGTTAGGTGGCACGGGCTTTATTATTTTGCTAACTGTCTCACTTTCGGCTCAAAATCAAGCCCTTGGTTGTTCGATCAGTTTGCCAGCAGTCTACACTGGATCCTTGAGCACACCTTCAGTGCCCATCACGTCATCCACTATCTAGACGACTTTCTGCTGATCGAACCTCCGTCTCGGCCTCCAGGTGATCTAGGAGTCTTGACCGAAGTGTTCAGCAAACTCGGTGTTCCAGTAGCGAATCATAAACTCGAGGGCCCACACACCAGTTTGACCTTTTTAGGTATCCAACTAGACACCGTCACGTTGCAAGCTAGTTTGCCTCCGGACAAGCTATGTAGAATCAGAGATAATATCCACAAGTTAGCTTGCGCAGGCATTTGTTCCAGGGTAGAGCTCCAAAGTCTGCTTGGCATGCTCAATTATGCCATGAGGATTATCCCGCAAGGCAGGACTTTCATCTCCAGACTCCTTAGCCTTCTCCCATCAACCACCGACCAAGATAGCCAGGTGAGGCTAGATCAACAAGCTCTGGCCGATCTAGTCATGTGGGACCAGTTCCTTTCCAACTGGAACGGTATTTCATTGTTTACTCCCTCAGTGTCCAGCCACTCCCCCGTTCTCCACGCCGATGCTTCATCAGCTCTGGGCTTCGCCGCTATTTACGGCAACCACTGGATGGCCAGCGCTTGGCCTCCCGAGGTTACTTCCATACCTGGGTTTTCTCAGTCTTCCTCACTGTTCGAGATCTACCCCATTGTCGCTGCAGCACAGGCGTGGGGAGCTTACTGGCGCAAGAACACAGTGTTGATTCTGACCGATAACGAAGGTCTGGCAGCACTGATCAATAAGGGTAGGTCAGACTCCAGTGAAATCATGGCCTTTTTGAGACGGTTCATCTGGTTGGCTTTACAACATCAATTTCATTTCGAATGTGCACATATTCCCGGCAAGGTAAACGTGGCAGCAGATGCTCTATCTAGAGGTAAACGGCAATTTTTCTTTCAGATTTCACCGGAGGCGGACCCCGTACCCACCCCTACACCATCGCACAGCCTGTTAGTCATGCCTTGAACACGCACCTGGTCACAGCCAGGCTCCTCATGCAGAGGTCGTTGTCCGAGAATACGGCCAGGATGTACAAGACGGCATGGTCCCATTTTTCTAGGTTCCAGCTAAAGTGTCCACAACTGGGCATGGACGATATTACGTATTTACTTGCGTTTATAGCTTTTTGCCACTCAGACCTCAAACTAGCACACGGCACAATCAAGTCATACCTAGCCGGTATACAACATCGCTGGCACATCTCTTACCCAGATAGACCCTCGCTATTCTCCGCTCACCCTATTAGAACGATCCTCAAGGGGATCCAGAATTCAGCAGCAGTCAGCACAATTTCCAGAAGACCCTTCTCCGGGGACATGTTTAAGTCCTTAGCAGCCGTCCTAGATACCAACCCCTTCGGATTAAGGACTAGCGCCCTAGTTAAAACCGCCCTGTATCTATGCTTCTACGGCTTCTTACGACCCGGGGAGTTCACGTGCCCTATTTCCCGCAATACTTTCATTCAGAAACAACACTTACTACACTTAGGCTCCCACTACGTGCTCACACTTAATCACACCAAAACGTCCAGTCCTGGCGAGACCACCAAGGTTAAGTATTTTTCCACGGGTAACGCATGGTGCCCAGTAGCTGTATTTAACGAATGGTCGGTGGTGATCAAACATGACACACCTCACTCCCCTTTGTTGTCTTACGATTCCGGCCCACTCACTATCCAGACTTTCCTTAGGTTCGTCCGCGCATTGTTGCCGGGTCTGGGTGTGGATCCTTTGAGCATTACCGGCCATTCCTTCCGGATAGGTGCAGCGTCTGCCGCCTCTAAAAACAATGTTCCGGGTCACATTATAAAGAGATTAGGGCGTTGGAAATCGTTATGCTACACTCGCTACATCCCCAACCCTAAACGCGAGATGTCTTTAGCTTTCCGGAATTTGTTACTGTGATGTGTGTTAATACAGTACTTTGCTCACATTACTGTGTCATGTGTTTTTGGCCCCTTTAGGCCATCCTTTACAGCAGTTCCGCCACGCCTCTACTGCTATGCTTAGGTCACGGGTGTTCTGATAGTCGATCCGAGTACAAGTGTAGGCAACGTAGTTGCCGTATTTGTGGGAGGGGAGGCTCCCGCACTTACTACTTAAGGCGCCTCCGTGCCCTCCCCCCGGCAGCTGTCGTCTCGATTCCCGGCACTGCAGCGTGTGCCCCTCCCACCCAACCCCTTTTTTCATCCTTCCATATAGGGTGGCCCCCTTTAGGCCATCCTTTACAGCAGTTCCGCCACGCCTCTACTGCTATGCTTAGGTCACGGGTGTTCTGATAGTCGATCCGAGTACAAATACTATTATCACCGTCCCTGGGGAATGGATCTGCAGCATCCATTACCTCAGTCCAGCCTGCTAGATTATCTACCCACGGGTTGATCAGGTAATAGTTTGTTGGACTAACACGGGCTACATAGATTTTACAAGTTTCTCCTGGTTCTGGTTTAGGGAATTTAGTTTTAGACCCTTGTCCTCCCATGTTAGTATTTATAGTTCAAAGAATAAGTGAGACAATCACTGTCAGGACTGGCTGTACTGCACTGAAATAGCGCCGACAAGACCTGTCAACTGATCAGCTGATTCGTATCTTAATGTCTCTCTATACTCTTTGGACCCCTATCGACTATTGTTGTTTCGGACTGCCACTTGCGTTCAAATTTTCCGGGTCAACAGATCACAGATCCTAGCCGAAAAACTGGGGCGTCTTGCAGTCCTCCACAACACAAACAATTTTACACATTAACAGTAGTTAACCCAAAATACATAAATTTGATAATAACAGTGGGATGCGACCGTACACTTACCAACCGATCAGTATCTCACACAAACAGATAATCTTATTACTTCTAAAATACTTATACTAAATATATATAAGAGTTAATCCAAGCTTGTAACCTTCTGTTTCCTAAACAGATATCCTTAGTGCACTATACTGATATGAGCTCCTGGAGCTTCTTATAATCAACAACTTTTTAAAGCTATATATAGCTTCTGCGTGTACCCAGACACCGCAATTCACCGAAATCATAAATAGATGGTTCGACTTACTTGGATGAGATTTTGGTCATTGCTCCCAGGTCCAAGGTGGACAAAATTGATGTCTTTCACTGTAGACCTGAAGAGTTGACCCTCCCAATCCCGGAAACCGAGCCCCCAGAACTGTTAGGAAAATTTACTCTCTTTTACCTAACTTGTCCCTGTCTTCAGATTTCGGTGATCAGCTTGAATTAACTCTAACCGGTACCGGGAGAATGAATAAGATAACACTGAAGAGTGTGTAGTTCTAACCCATTCTAGTTTATTCACAGCTGGCAAACAGTTTTAATAGAGGGGGTTGAGCTTCCTTTACATCCAATCATATGTTAGCATTAGTATTTGACCTATGGTATGGTCACACATAAGCTTCTGCATTAACATAATAGCTGACTCATAGTAACAGCATTTGACCAATCAGGTATATACACATGAGCTAGCATACAGTTGAGCCAGATGACCTTATATGGCTTGGACTGTTCATACTTTCAAACTAAGGAATGTATGGATTCCTAGAAACAGTTTAAGGAAGTGTCTCACATTCATAGGGGGAAGGGGTATTTTGTAGTACACTAACCAAATGTAATACACATGGCTGAATAAGACAAAATGGAGTTACTTATACTCCATCAGAGACCATATCTCCAGAAGGATATTGATACTTTGGAGAGAGTTCAGAGAAAAGCTACTAAACTGATACATGGATTGCAGGATAAAACTTACCAGGAAAGATTAAAGGACCTTAACATGTATAGCTTGGAAGAAAGACGAGACAGAGGTGATATGATAGAAACTTTTAAATACATAAAGGGAATCAACAAGGTAAAAGAGGAGAGAATATTTAAAAGAAGAAAATCTGCTACAAGAGGACATAGTTTTAAATTAGAGGGGCAAAGGTTTAAAAGTAATATCAGGAAGTATTACTTTACTGAGAGTAGTGGATGCATGGAATAGCCTTCCTGCAGAAGTGGTAGCTGCAAATACAGTGAAGGAGTTTAAGCATGCATGGGATAGGCATAAGGCCATCCTTCATATAAGATAGGGCCAGGGGCTATCCATAGTATTCAGTATATTGGGCAGACTAGATGAGCCAAATGGTTCTTATCTGCCGACACATTCTATGTTTCTATGTTTCTAACACAAGCTCATATTCCCTGTTTTTGGGATTGTTTTTTTTTCCTTTATAGAGAATATAAATCTTGTTTTAAAGCTCTTAGCCCTCGGTTAGTCACCTAATACTAATGACACCCTAAGACTAGGCCCTGGTGCTTGAGAAGATCCAAAGACAGACTTGTCAAATTAGAAGGCTACAATATTTTAATGGGTATATGGTAGGCCATGGGCCTTATTTCAGATTTTTCATTAGGGCTCATAACATTAAAACCACGGAGCCAAGGACTGCATAAGCCACCTGAAGATGACCTGTTGCATCAGAACATACTTTAACCCCTTAGTAACCACCCATATGCCTTTTTGCAGTGGTCGCTAAGGGGCCTTAGGCTGGGCCGCTGCTTTTTTACAGCGGCCCAGTCTAAGTGCTGCACGAGTGCCGATCTGTGTTGTTTAACCCTTTACATGCTGCGGGCCGTGGCACCAGCCTCATGTAAAGAGCTGACAGAGGGAGCGGACTCCCTCTGTCTCCTATCGGCACCTTACAATCGCAATTGCAGGGTGATGATGTGTGTGAAGGCTGGCTGAGGTCTGATGTAGGCCCAAAACCAGCCTCTCTGTTGCAGCCTACTGGTCAATGTTAGTAAAGCACTCACATTAAAATGCAATATACTATAGTTGTTGTTTGTTATAGTCCCCTTGTGGAACTATTAAGTGGTAAAAAAAAAGTAAAAAGAAACACATTTATTAAATAAAAAAAATTCCAGTAAAAATAAAAAATATGCATTTTTTCATTGAAAATACGCTTTTCAATTAAAAAAACTGCAAAAATTTTTTTATATCCCCCAAATGTTTGGCATCGCCACATCCATAATGACCCACACTGCATAAATATCATGTAAATTATCCCCTACAGTGAACGCCATAAAAAAATTAATTTAGTTGCCACTGAAAAACTTAATAACAAGTGATCAAAAAGCATCATTTACTCCAAAATGACACCAATAAAAACTACAAGTTGTCCTGCAAAATTCAAGCCCTCATACAACTCCATACAAAGAAAAATAAAAAAGTTATGGGTCTTGGGAAGTGGCGAAGCAAAAATATTATATTCCTTTTAAAAAAGTTTTATTGAACAAAAGTTGTAAAACAAAAAAATAATAATTTGGTATCACTGTAATTGTACTGACCCAGAGAATAAAGATATTATGTTATTTATACTGAAAAATTAATGCCGTCAAATTTATAACATAAAAACTCAGTGGCAATATTGCTGTTTTTCCCATCTCCGTCCCAGAAAGAGTTAATAAAAGTTAATCAGAAAGTTATGTGTACCCCAAAATGGCACCATTAAAAATTACAACTTGTCCCGTAAAAAACAAGCCCTTATAAAGCTACATTAAAATGGAAAAATAAAAAAGTTATAGCTCTTGGAAATCGACAATGAAAAAAGGAAGAAAAGCGCTTGGTCAGTAAGGCCCTAAACAGGCTGGTCACTAAGTCATGAAATGAAGTTGATGCTGACACTTATAGCACATTATCCGCCAGCCACTTTATCCACACTCCTGTGTTGCACCCTGTCAAACCACTGCCCCATATAAAGCCGTGAGAGGGCGAAATCCTGGGTCAGGCTAATTGCACAGTGCTCATATGCTTTTATGATATGCTGTGTTCTGCCCAGCTGAGTGGATAATCATTACAGATCATGTCTGCCTTAGTTTTAGTATTTTTGTAGTGATTAATGTAGAGGTGTTAAATTGTATTGCATTTAGTTTTTCTTGTTACAAAGACTGCTGCATTGTGGGTGGTGCAAAGCATTGTGGTAGTGCAAAGCATCATGGGAAAGAGAAGTCTCCAGGACACAGTACAGAGCTGCCCTCCTGTATATCTCCTTCTTAAACTCCATCATCCTGGTAAAATCATATCTGGTTAGAGATCTATCTTTTTTTTTTTTTTCAGGGACATTATGTTATTCAGAGATGTTCAACTAGTTATCATTGTCACTCAGGGAGTTACTTCTGTTAGATGTTAGCTAGCCATGTGTATCTTATATATAGGCAGCCATTTTACCATGTGCTTCAGTGCTATGCAAATGTTACAGTACATGGTATGCTATATACTTATTCATGTTATTTGTATTCTTATAGTTTTACCAATCCATCGATCAATCCATCAAATATTCCTGTTTTGCCAAGTCCTCTTATTTGGAAGACAGAAATGATCTATGCTGAATGTCAGACTGCACACTGTGTGAACGTGTATGAAGACAGAACATGCTGTTTTAAAACTAAATTGCTATAAATAGTGATCCATAATGCACTGGCACTGGCAATGTGCAGTCCTCGCTGCGGATGCAGAGCCATTGATTTGAACAGGTCCGCGATCTGCAAGATGCAGCAAATGGTAGGACATGTCTTATCTTTTATAGTGCGGAGGCACAGATCAGAAGGCCAGAGAAGCACTTCACAGTGTTTCTATGGGCTTACGACACTGGCCTTCCGCAAAAGATACAAAATGTCCTATGTTTGGCCGTATCTAATGTGTCGCTGATCCATTCAATTCAATGCATCCCGGTTTGATGACATTTTCAAAGTGAAGAGGGCGTAGCAGTTGCAGATAGAGCTGAGCCTCTAGGTGTAATGGCAACCCCCCCATGTTGCTCCTAGAGGCTCAGTAGCAAATATTAAAACATCATTTTTCTAAGCACCGCGGGCACATACCATATGAAGATGGGACCAACATAGATGTCCTCAGCTGCCAAGCGCACATACAACAGGTCAGGCAGTTTCATAAGTAAAAAACTGCTGACATATACCTTTTAAGTACTCTGTTCTATTTAAATAAGCAAATACTAATCGATATAAGCGATTCTGATAATTAAATATATTTTGAGACAGATGTAAAACAAGTAAAAGGTTTTAAAGCTTCTTCTTTTGACCTACAGCAAAGACAACCAGCCACCTGAAACTGTAATTACAAGTTATATATTTCTGTTGAAAAGCAGGTTAGATTTAGGAGAGACAGGAAGTCAATTGTCAAACTAATGAGTCTACATAAAAAAGCTAACCATGGATTTCATATTAAGCCAGCACTCAGGGAGGAAGTCTATATCCCATTGCCGAAACAATTTACAAGTAGGCTGAATTTACTGCCATATACTTAATTAACCTTTTGTTCTTTGTTGTTCAGATAGGCTGGCAGACCTTCCATCATCATGGCAGCAGTAGGGGTAAATCTTCACCAATTTTCTTTTCTTTCTTTTAGGCATCTACATTCACAGATGACACAATACAACAGGAAAAATAATTGAATGAATAGGTGTCATAAACCAAGAAGAAGGTATAACAGTGAATTCAGATTCCAAGTGGAAAGGGCAAAAGATTTACATGCACACACACTGATTCCGTGATACTGGCTTATCTACGTAGCAGGGCTCTAAAGTTTCATGAAGTGGATGGCAGATTTATAGGTGTTAGTAAGATCTATCAGCTTTAATACAAAATATTTTCCATTACCAATTGTCATATTTCCACTTTAACCACCTCCAGACCGCCTAACGCAGATTCGCGTTCCGGAGGTGGCAGCCCTGCGCAGAGTCACGCATATATGCGTCATCTCGCGCGAGCCGAGATTTCCTGTGAACGCGCGCACACAGGCGCGTGCGTTCACAGGAATGGAAGGTAAGCGAGTGGATCTCCAGCCTGCCAGCGGCGATCGTTCGCTGGCAGGCTGGAGATGTGTTTTTTTTAACCCCTAACAGGTATATTAGACGCTGTTTTGATAACAGCGTCTAATATACCTGCTACCTGGTCCTCTGGTGGTCCCCTTTGTTTGGATCGACCACCAGAGGACACAGGTAGCTCAGTAATATGTTGCACCAAGCACCACTACACTACACCCCCCCTGTCACTTATTAACCCCTTATTCACCCTTGATCACCCTTGATCACCCCTGATCACCCCATATAGACTCCCTGATCACCCCCCCTGTCATTGATTACCCCCCTGTCATTGATCAACCCCCTGTAAAGCTCCATTCAGATGTCCGCATGATTTTTACGGATCCACTGATAGATGGATCGGATCCGCAAAACGCATACGGACGTCTGAATGGAGCCTTACAGGGGCGTGATCAATGACTGTGGTGATCACCCCATATAGACTCCCTGATCACCCCCCTGTCATTGATTACACCCCTGTCATTGATCACCCCCCTGTAAAGCTCCATTCAGATGTTCGCATGATTTTTACGGATCCACTGATAGATGGATCGGATCCGCAAAACGCATACGGACGTCTGAATGGAGCCTTACAGGGGCGTGATCAATGACTGTGGTGATCACCCCATATAGACTCCCTGATCACCCCCTGTCATTGATTACACCCCTGTCATTGATCACCCCCCTGTAAAGCTCCATTCAGATGTCCGCATGATTTTTACGGATCCACTGATAGATGGATCGGATCCGCAAAACGCGTACGGACGTCTGAATGGAGCCTTACAGGGGCGTGATCAATGACTGTGGTGATCACCCCATATAGACTCCCTGATCACCCCCCTGTCATTGATTACCCCCCTGTCATTTATCAACCCCCTGTAAAGCTCCATTCAGATGTCCGCATGATTTTTACGGATCCACTGATAGATGGATCGGATCCGCAAAACGCATACGGACGTCTGAATGGAGCCTTACAGGGGCGTGATCAATGACTGTGGTGATCACCCCATATAGACTCCCTGATCACCCCCCTGTCATTGATTACACCCCTGTCATTGATCACCCCCCTGTAAAGCTCCATTCAGATGTCCGCATGATTTTTACGGATCCACTGATAGATGGATCGGATCCGCAAAACACATACAGGCGTCTCCCTGGAGCCTTCCAGGGGGGGTGATCACCCCATATAGACTCCCTGATCACCCCCCTGTCATTGATCACCCCCCCTGTCATTGATCACCCCCCCTGTCAGGCTGCATTCAGATGTCCGTATGATTTTTACGGATCCACGGATACATGGATCGGATCCGCAAAACACATACGGACATCTGAATGGAGCCTTACAGGGGGGTGATCAATGACAGGGGGGTGATCACCCCATATAGACTCTCTGATCACCCCCCTGTCATTGATCACCCCCCTGTCATTGATCACCCCTCTGTAAGGCTCCATTCAGACATTTTTTTGGCCCAAGTTAGCGGAATTATTATTTTTTTTTCTTACAAAGTCTCATATTCCACTAACTTGAGTCAAAAAATAAAATCTCACATGAAGTCACCATACCCCTCACGGAATCCAAATGCGTAAAATTTTTTAGACATTTATATTCCAGACTTCTTCTCACGCTTTAGGGCCCCTAGAATGCCAGGGCAGTATAAATACCCCACATGTGACCCCATTTCGGAAAGAAGACACCCCAAGGTATTCCGTGAGGGGCATATTGAGTCCATGAAAGATTGAAATTTTTGTCCCAAGTTAGCGGAAAGGGAGACTTTGTGAGAAAAAAATAAAAAATATCAATTTCTGCTAACTTGTGCCAAAAAAAAAAAAATTCTATGAACTCGCCATGCCCCTCATTGAATACCTTGGGGTGTCTTCCTTCCAAAATGGGGTCACATGTGGGGTATTTATACTGCCCTGGCATTCTAGGGGCCCCAAAGCGTGAGAAGAAGTCTGGTATCCAAATGTCTAAAAATGCCCTCCTAAAAGGAGAAGGAGAAGTTGGGGAATGTGTTTTGGGTTGTCATTTTACATATACTCATGCTGGGTGAGAGAAATATCTTGGCAAAAGACAACTTTTACCATTTTTTTTATACAAAGTTGTCTTTTGCCAAGATATTTCTCTCACCCAGCATGGGTATATGTAAAATGACACCCCAAAACACATTCCCCAACTTCTCCTGAATACGGAGATACCACATGTGTGACACTTTTTTGCAGCCTAGGTGGGCAAAGGGGCCCACATTCCAAAGAGCACCTTTCGGATTTCACCAGCCATTTTTTACAGAATTTGATTTCAAAATCCTTACCACACATTTGGGCCCCTAGAATGCCAGGGCAGTATAACTACCCCACAAGTGACCCCATTTTGGAAAGAAGACATCCCAAGGTATTCGCTGATGGGCATAGTGAGTTCATGGAAGTTTTTATTTTTTTGTCACAAGTTAGTGGAATATGAGACTTTGTAAGAAAAGAAAAAAAAAAAAAAATCATAATTTTCCGCTAACTTGTGACAAAAAATAAAAAGTTCTATGAACTCACTATGCCCATCACCGAATACCTTAGGGTGTCTACTTTCCGAAATGGGGTCATTTGTGGGGTGTTTGTACTGTCTGGCCATTGTAGAACCTCAGGAAACATGACAGGTGCTCAGAAAGTCAGAGCTGCTTCAAAAAGCGGAAATTCACATTTTTGTACCATAGTTTGTAATCGCTATAACTTTTACCCAAAGCATTTTTTTTTTTTACCCAAACTTTTTTTTTTTATCAAAGACATGTAGAACAATAAATTTAGAGCAAAATTTATATATGGATCTCGTTTTTTTTGCAAAATTTTACAACTGAAAGTGAAAAATGTCATTTTTTTGCAAAAAAATCGTTAAATTTCGATTAATAACAAAAAAAGTAAAAATGTCAGCAGCAATGAAATACCACCAAATGAAAGCTCTATTAGTGAGAAGAAAAGGAGGTAAAATTCATTTGGGTGGTAAGTTGCATGACCGAGCAATAAACGGTGAAAGTAGTGTAGGTCAGAAGTGTAAAAAGTGGCCTGGTCTTTCAGGGTTTTTAAGCACTGGGGGCTGAGGTGGTTAAGGAGACATCCATCAAAATGTTTTATAACTTTCACCTATTAATGCCTCAGCCTGAGAGGAGCAGAGGATGGGAGTGGTGGTGGCTTTTTCTGTAACAGTTAACCTCATAAATCGTAGTGGCAATCCTCACACCAATGCTCCCTTTGGCTGGGGCAGTGACAGCCCTCAGAGAAAAAACCCTGATGGTAGTGCTCCTGCCTGATGGAGTTTGGTATGGGTGCAAGGCAGAAGATGTAGGTTTTGTGGCTGGCGAATAATGCTGGAGTCAGTAACCAGGCCTGTTGTGGAGAAGTAGACGAGTCAACATTCAGCGGTATCAAAACACAGTTCCAAACAATTCACAATGCAATTCTTCTCTGACCGCGATGTATGGATATAATCAATGATGGTGGTTTTAGTAGTCCTTCCCTCTATATTTCCAAAATCTCTTCTTGTAGCTTTTAATGCTAGCAATTACTCTTAGGCGCAAATATTCGAATAGCGAATATTAATCGCGAATATTGTCACTTCGAGAATTCGCCAAGATTTAGAATATAGTGATATATTCGTAATTTCGAATAATCTAGATTTTTTCATCAGTAACCTCCCTTCTTGCTTGTGGGCCAATGAGAAGGCTGCAATGTTTTTGTCTGAGCTTAGCAACATCCCTAGCAACCAATAGGAAAGTTGCCTACTCCTTACTATATAAGAACCTTCCCAACAGCCCTTGTATGCAGTATTTTGCAGATCTGAGAGAGACAGTAGTGGTATTGCTGTGCTCTCTGCTTTCCTGTGTCATTACATTAGATAGTTAGATAGTTAGTTACTTAGTTAGTTACTTAGTTAACATATATATATATATATATATATATATATATATATATATATAATACAGATAGTTAGTGGGAGAGAGTCAGTGTAGGTTAGATAGTGATATGTGTAGCTGAGGTGATATAGTGTAGCTGGGTTCTGCTGTCCATACATACATGCTACATACATAGTGCTATATATATATATGTATGTATGTATGTATGTATGCTATATACATAAATACATACATACAGGGAGTGCAGAATTATTAGGCAAATGAGTATTTTGACCACATCATCCTCTTTATGCATGTTGTCTTACTCCAAGCTGTATAGGCTCGAAAGCCTACTACCAATTAAGCATATTAGGTGATGTGCATCTCTGTAATGAGAAGGGGTGTGGTCTAATGACATCAACACCCTATATCAGGTGTGCATAATTATTAGGCAACTTCCTTTCCTTTGGCAAAATGGGTCAAAAGAAGGACTTGACAGGCTCAGAAAAGTCAAAAATAGTGAGATATCTTGCAGAGGGATGCAGCACTCTTAAAATTGCAAAGCTTCTGAAGCGTGATCATCGAACAATCAAGCGTTTCATTCAAAATAGTCAACAGGGTCGCAAGAAGCGTGTGGAAAAACCAAGGCGCAAAATAAGTGCCCATGAACTGAGAAAAGTCAAGCGTGCAGCTGCCAAGATGCCACTTGCCACCAGTTTGGCCATATTTCAGAGCTGCAACATCACTGGAGTGCCCAAAAGCACAAGGTGTGCAATACTCAGAGACATGGCCAAGGTAATAAAGGCTGAAAGACGACCACCACTGAACAAGACACACAAGCTGAAACGTCAAGACTGGGCCAAGAAATATCTCAAGACTGATTTTTCTAAGGTTTTATGGACTGATGAAATGAGAGTGAGTCTTGATGGGCCAGATGGATGGGCCCGTGGCTGGATTGGTAAAGGGCAGAGAGCTCCAGTCCGACTCAGACGCCAGCAAGGTGGAGGTGGAGTACTGGTTTGGGCTGGTATCATCAAAGATGAGCTTGTGGGGCCTTTTCGGGTTGAGGATGGAGTCAAGCTCAACTCCCAGTCCTACTGCCAGTTTCTGGAAGACACCTTCTTCAAGCAGTGGTACAGGAAGAAGTCTGCATCCTTCAAGAAAAACATGATTTTCATGCAGGACAATGCTCCATCACACGCGTCCAAGTACTCCACAGCGTGGCTGGCAAGAAAGGGTATAAAAGAAGAAAATCTAATGACATGGCCTCCTTGTTCACCTGATCTGAACCCCATTGAGAACCTGTGGTCCATCATCAAACGTGAGATTTACAAGGAGGGAAAACAGTACACCTCTCTGAACAGTGTCTGGGAGGCTGTGGTTGCTGCTGCACGCAATGTTGATGGTGAACAGATCAAAACACTGACAGAATCCATGGATGGCAGGCTTTTGAGTGTCCTTGCAAAGAAAGGTGGCTATATTGGTCACTGACTTGTTTTTGTTTTGTTTTTGAATGTCAGAAATGTATATTTGTGAATGTTGAGATGTTATATTGGTTTCACTGGTAAAAATAAATAATTGAAATGGGTATATATTTGTTTTTTGTTAAGTTGCCTAATAATTATGCACAGTAATAGTCACCTGCACACACAGATATCCCCCTAAAATAGCTAAAACTAAAAACAAACTAAAAACTGCTTCCAAAAATATTCAGCTTTGATATTAATGAGTTTTTTGGGTTCATTGAGAACATGGTTGTTGTTCAATAATAAAATGAATCCTCAAAAATACAACTTGCCTAATAATTCTGCACTCCCTGTAGTGCTGTGATATCACAAATAGAGTTGAGCGGACACCTGGATGTTCGGGTTCGACAGGTTCAGCCGAACTTCAGAAAAAAGTTTGTGTTCGGGACCCGAACTTGACCTGAACTTGACCCTGAACTCTAACCCCGTTGAAGTCAATGGGAACCCAAACTTTTGAGCACTAAAATGGCTGTAAAAATGTCATGGAAAGGGCTAGAGGGCTGCAAATGTCATCACAATGTGGTTAAGAGCATGGCAAACAAATGTGGATAGGGAAATGACTTTAAATAACATAAAATACGTAAAAATAAAATAAAAATCTTGAGGAGGACGAGGTCCATATGGAGTAGAAGGTTGAGGAGGCAGTGGATGTGGCGGTCTAGGTGGAAGTGGCGGTGGAGGAGGAGGAGGTAGCCTACACTGCTTTTTGGTTAAAATTTTATTTTTATTTTTTTCAATTAGGGTACACCCCAAAACATTGGGAAATACAACCCTCCAGTCGTGCTAAACACACGTTCAGACAATACACTGGCTGCAGGGCAGGCCAGCACCTCCAAGGGGTAAAGGGCAAGCTCAGGCCATGTGCCCAATTTGGAGACCCAGAAGTTGAAGGGGGAAGACCCGTCATTCAGTACGTGTAGGCGTGTGCACACATACTGCTCCACCATGTTGGTGAAATGCTTCCTCCTGCTAAGACGTTCCATATCAACTGGTGGTGCTGGTTGTTGTGGCATGCTGACAAAGCTTTTCCACATGTCGGCCATGCTAACCCTGCCTTCTGAGGTGCTGGTGGTGCCCCAGCTGCATTGGCGAACTCTTCCTCATCCTCTGCCTTCCCCTTGTGCTTCCACTATGCCCCTGCTGTCAGGTGGGAATGCCACCAGCAGCGCGTATACCAGCGTGCGCTTGTACTCGCGCATCTTACGATCACGCTCCAGTGAGGGAATTAAGGATGGTACATTGTCCTTGTAACGGGGATCCAGCAGCGTGGCCACCCAGTAATCAGCACAATTTAGAATGTGGGCAACTCGGCAGTCGTTGCGGAGACACTGCAGCATGTAATCGCTCATGTGTGCCAGGCTGCCCAAAGGCAATGAAAAGCTGTCCTCTGTGGAAGGTGTATCGTCTGTGTCCTCTGTATCCCCCCAGCCACGCACCAGTGATGACCATGAGCTGGTCTGGGCGCCACCCTGCTGTGAACATGGTTACTCCTCCTCCATCTCCTCCTTCTCATCCTCCACCTCGTTATCCTCCAGAACTGTGCCCTGTCTGGACAATTAAGTACCTGGCGTTTGTAGGTGCAGGAAACCACCCTGTGATTGACTTGGCAATGACTTGCTGGAAACCCTACGAAATGATTCCTCTTCCTCCTCCTCCTCCTCCTGTGCCACATACTCTTCCATCATCGCCAGGAGGCATAGAAGTGGGATAGTAACGCTGAGAACGGCGTTATCGGCACTGGCCATGTTGGTGGAGTACTCAAAACAGCACAACAAGGAACACAGGTCTCGCATAGAGGCCCAGTCATTGGTGGTGAAGTGGTGCTGTTCCGCCGAGCGACTCACCCGTGCGTGCTGCAGCTGAAACTCCACTATCGCCTGCTGCTGCTCGCACAGTCTGGCCAGCATGTGCACGGTGGAGTTTCACCTTGTGGGCATGTTGCATATGAGGCATGAGCGGGAAGGCCGAAGTTATGCTGCAGCGCTGACAGGTGAGCAGCAGCAGGGTGAGAACGCCGAAAGCGCGCACAGACGGCCCGCACTGTATGCAGCAGCTCTGACATATCGGGGTAGTTTTTAAGGAATCTCTGCACCACCAAATTCAGCACATGTGCCAGGCAAGGGATGTGCGTCAAACCGACTAGTCCCAGAGCTGCTACGAGATTTCGCCCATTATCGCACACCATCAGGCTGTGCTTGAGGCTGACTGGCACAAACCTCTCATCGGTCTGTTGTTCAAGGCCCGTCCACAGCTCATGCGCAGTGTGGGGTTTGTCCCCCAAACAGATAAGTTTTAAAACTGCCTGCTGTCGTTTACCCCTGGCTGTGCTGAAGTTGGTGGTGAAGGTGTTACACTGACCGGATGAGGAGCTGGTAGAGGATGAGGAAGCAGAGTAGGAGGAGGAAGCAACAGGAGGCAAACTGAAGCGCCCTGCAATCCTCGGTGGTGGAAGGACATGCACCAAACTGCTATCCGCCTCAGGCCCAGCCGCCACTGCATTTACCCAGTGTGCTGTTATGGAGATATAACGGCCCTGACCGTGCTTACTGGTCCACGTATCCGTAGTGAGGTGCACCTTGCCACAGATGGCGTTGCACAGTGCACACCTGATTTTGTCCCCTGCTTGGTTGTGCAGGGAAGGGATGGCTCTCCTGGAAAACGAGTGGCGGCTGGGCATGACGTACTGTGGGACAGCCACCGCCATAAGGCCTTTAAAACTATCCGTCTCCACCAGACGGAATAACAGCATTTCAAAGGCCAGTAATTTAGAAATGCTGGCATTCAGGGCTAGGGATCGCGGGTGGGTAGGGGGGTACTTCCTCTTCCTCTCCAGCGTTTGGGAGATGAAGAGCTGAACGCTTCCGTGGGACATTGGGGAGATGCTTGGTGACCAGGTGTTGGTGTTGCTGGCAGATCCTCTGTTTGCGGGGTGGCAGGTGGCACTGTCACTCCAGAGGTGGATGAAGAGGCCGAGACTGCAGCACAAGAGGAAGCAGGAGGAGCCAGAGACCTTTCTTGGTTTTTGAGGTGTCTACTTGCAGCGTCCCACTACGTGTGTGTGGGCACTGCTTAAAAGTACTTTTTGATCTCAACAATTGCATTGTACAGTATGATATAACTTTGCATTTATGTATCTGCAAAATCCCTGTTAACAGGCCTATTAAGTGTAATTTATACATCCCACCACTAGATGGGGATAAAGTTCAGGTCCTATATATATACCTAGGTCAGGCCTAGTGAGAGAGTTGAGTTAAGGCAGGTGACAGTTGGGGACAGAGACAGGTCAGTGTGGAGATCAGTAAGTAGACTGACACAGAGAGTGAAAAGGTGCAGATCCAGCACTTCAGCTCTAAAGGAAAGTTTTAGTCCAGATAGGGACAAGAGAAAAAGTCAAATTTAAATACATCCAAAATATATAAGCCATAAACCAGGCATAAGATAACCTTTGAGATATTCAGGTGAAGGATACCTTAGCCTCCCGCAACCTCACCAAAATTCCACTGACATTGAAATAACCCACAGCTCCAAAACCAAGAAAACCTAAAAAGCCTAAAACAGTGGATTTGCAGAATTGACTCTGTACCATCTAAAGACTGCATATTTGTACTGCTGCAACCAAAAGACATCCAAAGTAAAAGTTGTGAGTTGCATCTTACCACTGTCTACTTCCTTATTACCACTACTGGTTGTACCACCATTAATGGTACTGGTGTCACAACAAAAACCATCAAGGGACTTAGCCGCAACAAGCACCCTAAGCACCCCTAACATCAAGGGCACCTCAACCACCATCTTGGCTGATGCTTCTTACCACAGAGAATGCCCCGGAGGATTTTGTGCTGTCCACCTCAACACTGTGCTGCCAGCCCAGGGAGGCTTTCTGCTAACCGTGAGTAAACTGATGAACTGTGTGTTATATTATTTGGCCCCTCATCGGTCCACCGTGCACCTCACGTGTTGCCCCTGCGACTGACTGGCTGTCTAACTTTTATTGGCGTCACGAACAGGATATTAACCCTTGCGCCATATTTGAGAGACTGTCGCATGTGAATAATCCCCTTTTATTTGCTTGAGAGACTTTTGCTTATTTTGCGCTGTTTTGGGGTCCAGAACTGTTCAAACTGCTTTCAAAGTATATGGAGGTGCTATACTTGTCCCCAGCATCAAAATCGCAGTGTTAAAAGTGAGAAAGTCACTAAAACTGCTTGCTGTCAGTTAATAGACTGTTACTGTGCAATTAACATGGCCGCCGGAGCTCCGATTTGAAAAATAATACTGCGCCATCACTGTGTGCAAGTTGACGACACCCCCTGCAGAGCGGGAAAATAGTGTGCCGCCCCTTTATGCAAAACTGTCCGGTTAAAGCCCATCCTACCTGTACTGTTTGTGTTCTGAGAGGCCGGCCCTGTATGCAAGCTCAGCGCCGCGTCCTCTGCTTGTGGCCACATCAAAGGGAGATGCAGTGCACGGGAGAATAGTGTGACGTGCGTGCATCCCCAAAGGTATCGTGAGACTTACACCGGCAAGCTGCCGGATCGCATCGCATTGCCTGTCTGCCCAAGTTACTACCGCAGACTGTAATTTACTCTTGCCGCCTCAGAGTGAAGCACTGCTAGCCTGGAGCGCTATCAGAAACCCAAATAAGCGCTGCCTGAGTGTTGTATTAAGCCGGCATCAAACATTTAAAGGGCCATACACCGCAAGATAGCGGTCGCCCATAGCAACGTTAAATAAAAAGTATTGGAAACCACAATTAACCTATCCAATTGTAATTCACCTATTGTCAGCATGTCTGTGCAAGAGGATAACGTGCAGGCTGACCTCCGCGGACCCACTGCGGCAGCCGCAGCCGGTCCGAGCGCAATACCAACTGCTGCAGCACCAAGTTTAATGCCTTTAACTATACCTTATTATTTTGGGGCCCCCTGGTTCCCACGTTATTCTGGTGAAACTCACACTTTAAGGGACTTTAAAGAAAAAATGCTTGCTGTGTTCAGGTTGTACCCTGTATCCCCAGAACAGCAGATGGAGATTCTCCTTGCGCAATTGGAAGGAGCTGCTCTCAGAGAAGTGAAATCCTGGCCAAGCTCAGAGAGGAGTACACTGGAGCAGATATTTGAACATCTCTACACCACCTTTGAACCCAGGACCGTGTCAGAGGTCAAGATGAGGTTCTTCAGTAAGAAACAGCAAACGGGTGAGTCACTCAGAGACTTTGCATTATCTTTACAAGAAGCCCTTAGAGCTGTTGTACAAGTAGACCCCCATGAGGCAGAGAATCAGGACAAAACCCTGAAAGAGCAGTTTATTGAAGGTGTCAATACAGACAATTTAAAGAGTCAACTAAGAATGTTAGCCGCCAGCATCCAAGTGCTGCCTTCTTAGATTTTAAAGAACTAGCTATCAGTATACTGGGAAAAAGTTCACCAACAGAACCAGTTGGATCCGCTGTAGTGCCCGCAACACAGCCGGTCACCCCTGTCAAACCTTTACCTGTCTTCGGTCAGGCAACTCAAGCCCCAATTCCTGACGCAGTTGCTGCCCTTACTGAGCAAGTCCAATTCCTAACTAAAAGTCTGGAGAAAGTTCACAAAAAATTGGAACAATGGGAAAAGACACTATTACTGGAGGATGAGAAACCTGTATCCAGAAGGCTCTTCTCTCATGATTATAAAGAGACTTATTCCAGAAATTCAGGTGGACGCACTAGTACCCCTAGGCGGCCTATCTGTACATACTGTCACAAGCCAGGCCATACTGAAGCCACATGCTGGCAGTTAAACGGGTGACCCCAGAGGTCAGGGACCACCCCTCGGGAGGTAGATCAATAGGTCCAGAAGATCCCCAGTGGATGCCAAGATATGTAGGATCCCGTCCAGAAGTGACACTTCAAATAAATGGAGTTCCTTTTGTTGCCTTAGTTGACACAGGATCCCAAGTAACTACCATACAACAAACAGCATTTGAGAAATACTGGGACCAAAATCAACTTGCCGAGCCCCCAGAATCCTGGCTGAGTCTCATAGCCAGTAACGGCAAACCTGTACCAATACTGGGTTATTGGGAACCTACCATTCAAATAGGAGGAACTAACTTATTCCACCAAGGTATTATTATAGTCCAAGTAAAAGAAAACAACAACAACCCTCCTATAGTCCTAGGCATGAATGTCCTTAGGAATTGTTATGTTGAAATGCTGGAAGCTTTACATCAGTCAGTGCCTACTGCTTCTTTTGCTTCTAAGAAGGTAATTCAACAAACCATCCGTGTACTGAGTGCACAACAGAAGTTCGCCAACGAAAAAGGAGAAATTTGCTGTGTCCGCATCTGAGACAATCAACCAGTGATTCTCAAGCCCAACACCGAAACTCTCCTGTGGTGCCGAGCTGTAGTGGGAATTCAAGGTCAAGACTACCAAGCCCTGGTAGAGTCCGTCGTCTTGGAAGACTATCCTTTAGTTAGAGCTGCAAGAAGCCTGGTAACTGTCACTGAAGGTAAAGTGCCTATTCGTCTCCTCAACTTGAGTGATCACAGTGTAACATTAATCAAGTACCGTCCCATTGCACGACTGATCCAAATTACCTTTCAAGACGTCATCAGCGTGACTACAGATCTCAAGAAACAACACCCACCGGGCCAAAACTTAAACAACCCCTGGTGGAAGGAACTTCATGTGGGAGATGCTTCCACACCAGAACACCAAATAGAAGGAGTATTGCAAGTCGTGAAGGAACATCACCGTGCCTTCCTTAAACATTCTTCAGACTATGGAGAAGTAGATATCATTAAACACTCCATCCCTACAGGTTCACTCCCACTGATCAAGGAAAGGTATCGGACTATACCACCTACTATGTACCAATCTGTCAAGCAAATGATTCAAGAGATGAAAGACTCAAACATCATCAAAGACAGCCATAGTCCATGGGCTGCACCACTAGTTTTAGTCCGGAAAAAAAGATGGCAACATCAGATTCTGTGTGGACTACAGAAAAATTAACCAAATTACCCACAAAGATGATTATCCTTTGCCACGCATAGAAGAATCCTTGACAGCTTTAGGAACTTCAGCCTACTTCTCTACTCTTGATTTAACCAGTGGATACTGGCAAGTACCAATGGCACCTGAAGATCGTGAGAAGACTGCATTTACCACCCCTATGGGCCTATTTGAGTTCAACTGCATGCCCTTTGGACTTTGCAATGCGCCTGGAACTTTTCACAGACTCATGGAGCGTTGTCTGGGCCACAAGAATTTTGAAACGTCCTGCTGTACTTAGATGACGTCATCATCTACTCCAAATCTTATGAGGACCATTTAAACACATCTGGCCGAAGTTTTCTAAGTTCTTATTAAGCATGGACTTAAAGTTAAACCATCTAAGTGTCATCTACTGAAGCCAGAAGTTAAATACTTAGGGCATATCGTCAGCTCTGAAGGTGTTAAACCGGATCCAGAGAAGACAGCCGCAATCCGTAATTGGCCTACTCCCACTACGGTGAAGGAGGTAAGAAGTTTCCTCAGTTTCGCAGGATATTCCACACTTTGCCCAAATTGCAGAGCCTATATTGGAACTTTTGAGAGGGCATCCTAAAAGATACCAGAAGACCCCCATACCAGTGGAATGGAACACTGAAAGAGAAATTGCCTTCCAGCTCCTGAAGAAGAAATTAACCGAACCATCAATCTTAGGTTATCCGGATTATCAACAGCCATTTCATCTTTACACAGATGCAAGTAAGAAAGGCCTGGGAGCTGTTTTGTCACAAGTACAAGAAGGTAAAGAAAGAGTCATTTCCTACGCTAGTAGATCTCTTAGAGGTAGTGAAAAGAACGACCAAAACTACAGTTCCTTCAAGTTGGAATTCCTCGCACTCGTGTGGGCTGTTACAGAAAAATTTAAAGACTACCTTGCCGCAACACCCTTCGTGGCCTTCACTGATAACAACCCACTAGCACATCTTAACACCGCCAACTTAGGAGCGTTGGAGCAAAGATGGGCCTCACGCCTTGCTAACTATAATTTTACTGTAAAATACAGAACAGAAAAAGCAAACGAAAATGCGGATGCCTTATCCCGTCTGCCGACCAAAGAAGACCCTACGTCACAAGAAGATATTTGGGAAGAGGTAGAAATGCCATCTTTCTACAACAACTTTGTCCATCAAGATACCATAACTATTAAAGGGAAAAAGGTTTTCAACTTTCAACAACAAGTGGATTCAAAATCCCATGTAGACAAAGAAAAATGGATCCAGATACAAAATGAAAGCAGAGTGTTAGGAGAACTACAAGATTTCTTCACCAGTGGAAGAACCCCAGAAAGAATCCGCAGAAAGAATGCAGATCTAGAATTGTCCAAATTATGAAGACATAGAAAACACCTTTTTCTACAAAAGGGCCTACTATTAAGAAGAACTCTAGACCCAGTTACATGGGATCGTCTATACCAAATACTAATACCACGCCGTGATGCAAGGATCATTCTGGAGATGTACCATGATCAATCATGACACTTTGGCGTGCAGAAAACAGAAGCCACCATCCGTAGAAGATTTTATTGGATCAGGATGAGAGGAGACATTAAGAAATGGTGTCGAGAATGTTCCACCTGTGTTGTTGGAAGAGGTGAGAAGCATGACCAAAAAGCACCTTTACATTCCATTGTGAGCAGAACACCACTAGAAATAGTAGCAATTGACCATGTGAAGCTGGAACCAAGTAGCTCAGGTTATACCTATGCCAGGGCTGGACAACCTGCGTCTCTCCAACTGTTGCAAAACTACAACTCCCAGCATGCCCAGTCTGCCTACAGCTATCAGCCTACAGCAGGGAATGGTGGGAGTTGTAGTTTTACAACAGCTGGAGAGCCGCAGGTTGGCCAGCCCTGACCTATGCTATGACCATCATTGACCACTACACAAAATTTGTTGTAGCTGTGCCTGTGAAAGACTTGACCGCAAAAACAACTGCAGATGCTTTCTGGAAACATTTCTTGTTACCATATGGATGTCCAGAGAGAATCCTCACAGATCAAGGATCTGCCTTCGAGTCACAACTCTTTAAAGAACTGTGTACCTTTCACAACTGTTAGAAAATCAGGACCACAACATATCATCCCCAAGGGAATGGACTTTGTGAGAAGATGAACCAAACTCTAATTGAAATGCTAAGAGCAGTCCCACCTGCCACAAGAAATGATTGGCCTACTTTATTGCCTCAGCTGATGTATACCTACAACAACACTATTCATTGTTCTACAGGGTATACACCCTACTACCTTATGTTTGGCCTACAAGGTACATTACCTGCTGACCACACTTTGGGCGTACAAGTGCCTGATGCAATCAACCCCCTACCAAAGACTAATTGGGTGGCGGAACACCAAAGGTGTTTGATTGATGCACAGGAGATTGTTCAACAACACATGGAACATGCCCATGAAAAACAACAGAAGGACTACAACCAATCTGCCAAGGCAGAACCACTCAAAATTGGTGATCGTGTCTGGTTAAAAAATAACCATAGAACCAGCAAACTTGATAGCAAATGGGAGAGAGAACTTTACACAATTTCTGCCATTCTAAATCCAGAAACTGACACGTATGAGATTACCCAAGAGGATAAATCCTGTGTAGTACATGGAAATCGCCTAAAATTGTGCCTTAAAGAAGACACCCCAAAATAAACTTCTCAAGAAGAAGCTGTTCCAGAGGAAATTCAACCCATTGAGCCAGAACTGGAAAAATCAACTGAGCCAGAGGGAACAGTACAGTCCTTGGGAAAAACATTGTTAGCTTCTGACCCTTTGCAATGGTTCTTAACCCCATGGCTTAACATCTTAGTGCCTGCTAAAACCAACACCCCAATACTTCAACCAGGAGCTGAAGATATTACAACTCAGGAAACCTCAAGTTCCCCCCGGAAGCAAGGTCTGAAGAGTCTCAGCCACTTTGTAGATCTGAAAGGAGTACAAGAGGACAACAACCAGTCCGTTATGGAGATTTCCTGCTCCAGCAGCCGAGAAGTTAATATCCAGCCATGATAATTCAACGTTGAGGACACCCTTAATTTGTTTAAGTTCTACAGACTCAGAAAAAGGACTAATACTTGTTTATCGTGTTCCATTTGCCTTAAAGGACTTTTTAAGGGACTATTTGCCTGTTTTGCAACGTTCAAATCCGCACCCGGAGATAGACTTTCACGTACCTGAGCCTCTGTGCTATTCCATTTTTATATTTATTGGTGCCCAGGGAACGGACTCATACCCTGTGAGCCTCCTGAGATATTTATTTTGTTTTCCTCATCATTATGGACTATTTTGGTTTCCGGTATATCAGTAGTATTCAGAGAAAATAATGTGTTACCCCATTTGATACATTTCATTGTTGCCTGAGATATGCTTGCCTAACCCATTTTATTCATAGGTACAAGAATGTGAGTTATGACATTATTTCTCTATGCATGCATGTTTCTTCCCTTTTTATATCTTTCAGGATGATACAACATTGAGTCAAGAATGTGTCGAGGTCGACAAACATTTTACCATGGGGGTATGCAGCGTCCCATTACGTGTGTGTGGGCACTGCTTAAAAGTACTTTTTGATCTCAACAATTGCATTGTACAGTATGGTATAACTTTGCATTTATGTATCTGCAAAATCCCTGTTAACAGGCCTATTAGGTGTAATTTATACATCCCACCACTAGATGGGGATAAAGTTCAGGTCCTATATGTATACCTAGGTCAGGCCTAGTGAGAGAGTTTAGTTGAGGGACATGACAGTTGGGGACAGAGACAGGTCAGTGTGGAGATCAGTAAGTAGACTGACACTGAGAGAATGAAAAGGTGCAGATCCAGCATTTCAGCTCTGAAGGAAAGTTTTAGTCCAGAAAGGGATAAGAGAAAAAGGACAAATTTTAATACATCCAAAGGATAAAAGTCATAAACCAGGCATAAGATAACCTTTGAGATATTCAGGTGAAGGATACCTTAGCCTCCCGCAACCTCACCAAAATTCCACTGACATTGAAATAACCCACAGCTCCAAAACCAAGAAAACCTAAAAAGCCTAAAACAGTGGATTTGCAGAATTGACTCTGTATCATCTAAAGACTGCATATTTGTACTGCTGCAACCAAAAGACATCCAAAGTGAAAGTTGTGAGTTGCATCTTACCACTGTCTACCTCCTTATTACCACTACTGGTTGTACCACCATTAACGGTACTGGCGTCACAACAAAAACCATCAAGGGACTCAGCCGCAACAAGCACCTTAAGCACCCCTAACATCAAGGGCACCTCAACCACCATCTTAGCTGATGCTTCCTACCTCAGAGTGTTCCCCGGAGGATTTCATGCTGTCCACCTCAACACTGTGCTGCCAGCCCAGGGAGGCTTTCTGCTAACCGTGAGTAAACTGATGAACTGTGTGTTATATTATTTGGCCCCTCATCGGTCCACCGTGCACCTCACGTGTTGCCCCTGCGACTGGCTGGCTGCATACTCCACTGCAGCTCGTGCTTTTCACTTAAATGCCTGGTCATGCAGGTTGTGCTCAGGTTGAGAACGCTTATGCATTGCTACAGGCTCTGATTGCACAGCGTGCAAACCACTCATGTCTTGTCGTCAGCACATTGTCTGAAGAACTGCCACGCCAGGGAAATCCTTGGAGCTGGCTTTGGTGTGCTCGGTCCCTTGCTGCAGTGGGCAGAAGGAGGCGTACTGTCTAGCCGACGTCCGCTCCGCTTTTGCACCCTGCTCCCTCGTCTGCTGTGCTGGTGGCTCTGTGCGACCACTGCCTCTTCCTCCGAACTACATAGGTCACTCGCATGACCTTAATTCCATGTGGGGTCGAGGACCTTATCGTCCTCCACATCATCTTCCACCTAGTCTTCACCCCTGCCTTCCTTGTCTGTCTGCACACTTTCGAAAGCCCCAGCAGTTGGCACCTGTGTTTCATCATCATCCGAGACGTGCTGCGATGATCCTCCCATAACCTCATCTTGAAAGATTAGTGGTTGGGCATCGTTGCACTCAATCTTTTCCACTTCTGGGCAGGGCTAGGTGGATGACCCTGGGAAACCCTGCTAACAGAGTCATCAAAAAGCAGAAGATACTGGTGCATGACTTGGGTCTCAGACTGCTTTGCTGATTTGCAAGGGGGTGAGGTGAAAGACTGAGGGACATCGGCTGCAGGTACCAACTGTAGTCTTTCAGCAGGAGACTGGGTGGGAGACAATGTGAAGGAACTGGATCCACTGTCAGCAACCCAATCTACTATCGCCTGTACTTGTTCAGGCCTCACCATTCGTAGAGCCGCATTAGGCCCGACCAAATACAGCTGCAGGTTCTGTCGCCTACTCGCACCTGAGGAAGGGTTTTCACTTGTGCGTGTAGCTGGTACAGATCGACCACGTCCTCTCCCTGCAACAGAAGCTCCACCAGCAGCACCACGACCTGGGCCACGTCCCTTATTTGACGCTCTCCTCATATTTCTCGAATTTAGGATCTTGCCCTAAATGGGTGTTTAATTAATAGTAGAATAGAACGACAGTATGTAAAGGGTGTATCTCACACGGCCTGAACCAGACTAGGCCTCAATTTAAGATTTGTTTGCCCAAAATGGCTGTATTTCAAATACCTAAATCAAACCCCTGTATTTAAAGGGTGTATCTCACACGTCCTGACCCACAGTAGGCCTCAATTAAAGATTTGTTTGCCTGAAATGGCTGTATTTCAAATACCTGATTCAAACCCCTGTATTTAAAGGGTGTATCTCACACGGCCTGACCCACAGTAGGCCTCAATTAAAGATTTGTGCACCAAATGGCGGTATTTCAAATATCTGATGTAGGGGTTTAGCTCTTCTCCGGGGGTGATTCACACAAATATCGTCGCCAGACACCAAGTTTCTGGTCCAAACATCACTTTATTTGGCTCCTCAGCAATCCAAACATAAATGGTACAAAATAAACACCTGCCCGGCTGGGCTCTAACTAAACATATAATATCCTGACTCACCTAAAGTCACAGTTCACACCCTGTGAACACATGCGGCTTTGTCAGCCAATGTCCCACAGCCTCCTGGCTGTACAGAGCACAGTACGCCCACTGTCTCCAGTTCAGTATTTCTTGTGGGGGATTGGGGCTCAGTAGTCTGCCTGACTATGGCCCTGCGACCCTCCCAGGCGTCGCTGCGTCCCCCAACTCCAGGCTATCTCCCAGCCTTGTGGTCCCTCAGCCTTGCCCAGCTGAGACCACACAGACAGAGCCTCCAGGCCTCTGTCCACAGGTAACACACTACCCCCTTTCTGACACTCTGGGAGGTGCCTTATGCCAGGCCGATTACCTCCAGCTTCTCTCACCTGTGGTGGAACAAGGGTGTGGACCGCACTATCCACCCCTTCCTTGCCTCTAACCTGAGTGAGACCTGTCACTGTCTCACATATCCCCCCCCTTTGTTCAAGCCCGTGAGGGTGAACACCTGCATAACCACGGGAGGCTGGTGAGAGGGTATCGACCTGGCCTGGACGTGGGGAACAGCCACCCACCCTGCTCTTTGGCTGCTCCCAATAAGAACCGGCCCAGATTGGCTTTACAGCCACACTAAGTAACCCAGTGTCAGCGAGCACTAGCTGCCGCTGACACAGAAAATTACCGGTTCTTATTTCACCGAGGCCAGGAACCTCGGTGACACGTACCTTCCCTTTGTTCTGCCAGACCCATGCCAGCAGAGCTTGGTTTATCACCAAAACCAACATCTTGCCTAACCGAAACGGCCTAAAAGCCTCATGTGCCCATCTCATGGCCAGATACTCTTTTCTTACTCTTTCCCGAGTGATGATGATGCGCTGTCGTATATTTTGATCTCTCTCTCTTTTTAGATCCTCTGGCTCCTGTACATGCGCCTCCCGTCCTTTCTTGGACTGCTGCAGCTCTTGCCTGAACTGTTCCGAGTCATGGTCATATCCCAACACTTTCTCCTTTGCTTTGCAGGGCTCCTTCAGCAGAGCATGCTTGCCCGTACTCGCTTCTTTTACGACTTTTTCCACTTTGGCCGCGGCTCCCTTTGGCTTAACTTTGGTCTCTGTAGAACCTGGGGACTTCATGTCAACCAACATATCGGCCTTAACTTTTTCAGTCTTTGTCTTCTTGAAGTCTCCAGTCTCTTTGACCGCCTTCTCATCCTTCTCGGACATGGCACCATACACTTGCCCTGTTAACCCCTCCCCCTCTTTCTCATTGAGGCAGGAAGCACCAGGGTCTTCAGCAGACTCCTCGTCTTCTGTCATTTTCTCCAGAGGCTCACCCAGGACCCCATTCTCATTTTGTGGAGGAGTCAGGAGATCTAGCCCATTGTAATAACCCGGATCCGAAAACTGATCCTTCACCTCCTCATACTTCTTCCCCAGCAGGCTGCTGGCTATTTGGAAGGCCTTGTATGCAGAGGGGACGTCTTCCAGGCCTAGGCTACACGCTACCACGGGTCTGTGGTCTTCGGCATCCACATCAGCCCCATCATCTGGTTTAGCAGAAGCATCTTCCATCTTCTCTGCCACAGCCAGCACCACAGTGCCACCCTCTCCAGTCCCATTTTTAACAGGCTCTGACTTCTTGACATCTTCCAGAGAACTCTCCTCTTCAGGTTTCTCACCTTCCACCTGCTGTTTGAGAGCACACTTAGATTTCTCCAACTCATCTTTTAAGCGCATGAGATTTTCAGTCTCTGCTCTGAGTTGCTTGTTCAGCCTCTCCAATTCAGCATGCTCCTCAAGCGCTTTTTCCAGGGCTTTAGCCAAGGAGAGGGCCTTGGTCTCCTTTTCCCAAGCATCAGTCTCTGTTTGGTCACGTTTTTCACCATATCGAGCCGAGATGTATTTCTCTTCAGCTAGGAGCCAGTCACACTTCTCCTGTTTCTTCGCTGGATTAGACATAACTTGCTTCTGGTGGTCCAGGTCGACCATCAGATCATCCAATCCTCGCTGAAGTTTGTTCTTGGTTTTCTCCCCCTGGGAGTCTAGACTGACCCCCAGCGGGATTCCGCCGATCACTAACTCGCAGGATTTCTCCCACGGGCTATACCATTTTGCAGCCATTTCCACTGCTCAGTCTCTTGTACTGGGCTTCTGGCCCTTTAAATCCTGCACTGTTTGCACCACAGAAAAAAAAATGTCCAGTTTAACACCAGCAGTCTCTGCTCTGCAAACTTCCAGCACTTTTACTTATCAGCAGGGACACCTGCCCGCATCCGACACCAATTGTAGGGGTTTAGCTCTTCTCCAGGGGTGATTCACACAAATATCGTCGCCAGACACCAAGTTTCTGGTCCAAACATCACTTTATTTGGCTCCTCAGCAATCCAAACATAAATGGTACAAAATAAACACCTGCCCGGCTGGGCTCTAACTAAACATATAATATCCTGACTCACCTAAAGTCACAGTTCACACCCTGTGAACACATGCGGCTTTGTCAGCCAATGTCCCACAGCCTCCTGGCTGTACAGAGCACAGTACGCCCACTGTCTCCAGTTCAGTATTTCTTGTGGGGGATTGGGGCTCAGTAGTCTGCCTGACTATGGCCCTGCGACCCTCCCAGGCGTCGCTGCGTCCCCCAACTCCAGGCTATCTCCCAGCCTTGTGGTCCCTCAGCCTTGCCCAGCTGAGACCACACAGACAGAGCCTCCAGGCCTCTGTCCACAGGTAACACACTACCCCCTTTCTGACACTCTGGGAGGTGCCTTATGCCAGGCCGATTACCTCCAGCTTCTCTCACCTGTGGTGGAACAAGGGTGTGGAAAACTATCCACCCCTTCCTTGCCTCTAACCTGAGTGAGACCTGTCACTGTCTCACACTGAATATAACCCAAATGTATAAAGGGTGTATCTCACAATGACATATGCAGCAAAGGCTGTCAAATAAACTTTTTTTGCCCAAACGGGTGTTTGTTTAATAACTGAATATGGCAGCAGTATATAACCCAGGAATTTAAAATGTCAAGATGCTGCAAAGCCTGAAATATTGTGTATTTTGCTCCAAAAAGGGTGTTTTATTAATGAAAGAATATAAGCCCTGTAAATACAGGTGTATCTCACACGGCCTGACCCACAGTAGGCCTCAATTAAAGATTTGTGCACCAAATGGATGTATTTCAAATATCTGAATATAACCCAAATGTATAAAGGGTGTATCTCACAATGAAATATGCAGCAAAGGCTGCCAAAATAACTTTTTTTGCACAAACGGGTGTTTGTTTAATAACTGAATATGGCAGCAGTATATAACCCAGAAATATCAAACGTCAAGATGCTGCGAGGCCTGAAATATTGTGTATTTTGCCCCAAAAAGGGTGTTTTATTAATGAAAGAATATAAACCCTGCATATACAGGGTGTATCTCACACGGATATGCACCAAATGGCGGTATTTCAAATATCTGAATATAACCCCTGTATATACATGGTGTATCTCACACGCCCTGATCCACACTAGGCCGCAATTAAATTTGTTGGCCCAAAATGGCTGTATTTCAAATACCTGAATAGAACCCCTGTATTTAAAGGGTGTATCTCACACGCCCTGATCCACACTAGGACGCTAACAAAGAATTGTGCCAAAAAATGGCTTTATTTCAAATAACTGAATAGAATGACAGTATGTAAAGGCGGTATCTCACAATGACATCTGCAGCAATGGCTGCTAACTAATTTCATTTTGCCCAAATGGGTGTTTGTTTAATAACTGAATTTGACAGCAGTATATAACCCTGTAATTTCACACGTGCTGATGCTACAAGGCCTGAAAATAGTGTTTTTTGGCAAAAAAGTGTGTTTTTAAAACCCCAGAAAATGATGACTGTTTTTCTAGCTTAAATTTCACACTGACTAATCCAGATGTTGTATATTGCCAAAAAAGTTTTTTTTTTTTTATAACAGAATATGAAAGCTGTATATATTAAACTTGAATTTAACACTTGCAGATCAGGAGAATAGTGTTTTTTGGCAAAAAAAAGTGTGTTTTTAAAAACCCAGAAAATGATGGCTGTATTTCTAGCTTAAATTGCACACTGACTAATCCAGATGTTGTATATTGCCAACAAAGTGTTTTTTTGGTAACAGAATATGAAAGCTGTATATATTAAACTTGAATTTAACACTTGCAGATCAGGAAAATAGTGTTTTTTGCAAAAAAAAAAGTGTTTTTAAAACCCCAGAAAATGATGGCTGTATTTCTAGCTTAAATTGCACACTGACTAATCCAGATGTTGTATATTGCCAAAAAAGTGAATCACATTAACCTCTTAAGGACATAGGGCGTACAGGTACGCCCTTGTGCCCTGGTACTTAAGGACACAGGGCGTACATGTACGCCCTGTGTATTTTCGATCACTGCCGTGCGGCTGGCAGTGATCGGAACCCGGTGCCTGCTCAAATCATTGAGCAGGCACCTAGGCTAAATGCGCGGGGGGGTCCCGTGACCCCCCCCATGTCGGCGATCGCGGCAAACCGCAGGTCAATTCAGACCTGCGGTTTGCTGCGATTTCTGAAGTTTCTGGTCCCCGCGGTCCCTGACCGCGGGGATCAGAAACTTTATATGCCTAAAAAAAAAGTTTTATTCACCCCCCCCTGCACCCCCGAATGATTTTTATGGTGGCGGGAGGTGCAGGGGGAGGGTTGCGGGCGGTGTGGGCGGTGCGGGAGGCGGGCGGTGCGGCAGGCGGGATCGCGATCCCCCGCCCGCCTCCCCTTGTATAATCGTTGGTGTCTAGTGGGGATACCAGGGTGCCTGCACATTGCTGGCACCCTGGTATAAACGGCTGACATCTGCGATGCGATGTCAGCCGTTTAACCCTTTCCATACAGCGGTCCGTACGGACCGCTGTATGGAAAAGGTTAACAGCGCAGGGAGCTCCCTCCCTCTCCCATCGGGGGGCTGCTGTGCCTTTGCAGCCCCCTGATGGGGAGGGAGAGAGCCCCCAGAGAGCCCCCCGAGAGATCCCCTCCTTACCCTTCCCCGTCTGCGAAGTTCTGAGCAGTACTGAGCAGACGGGGAAGGTTCCCATGGCAACAGGACGCCTCTCAGGCGTCCTGCTGTCCATGGTGCTGAACAGATCTGTGCTGAAAGGCATAGATCTGTTCAGTGTAAGTAAAATACAGTACAGAACAATATATATTGTACTGTACTGTATTATACAGACATCAGACCCACTGGATCTTCAAGAACCAAGTGGGTCTGGGTCAAAAAAAAGTGAATAAAAGTGAAAAAAAAGTAAAAATCAAAAAACACATTTATCACTGATAAAAAATGAAAAAAATAAAATTCCCTACACATGTTTGGTATCGCCGCGTCCGTAACGACCTGATCTATAAAACGGTCATGTTACTTTACCCGAACGGTGAACACCATAAAAATAAAAAATAAAAAACTATGATGAAATTGAAATTTTGCCCACCTTACTTCCCAAAAAAGGTAATAAAAGTGATCAAAAAAGTCGCATGTACGCCAAAATTGTAACAATCAAACCGTCATCTCATCCCGCAAAAATCATACCCTACCCAAGATAATCGCCCAAAAACTGAAAAAACTATGGCTCTTAGACTATGGAAACACTAAAACATGATTTTTTTTGTTTCAAAAATGAAATCATTGTGTAAAACTTACATAAATAAAAAAAAAGTATACATATTAGGTATCGCCGCGTCCGTATCGCCCGGCTCTATAAAAATATCACATGATCTAACCCCTCAGATGACCACCGTAAAAAAATAAAAATAAAAACAGTGTAAAAAAAGCCATTTTTTGTCATCTTACGTCACAAAAAGTGTAATAGCAAGCAATCAAAAAGTCATATGCACCCCAAAATAGATGCCAATCAAACCGTAATCTCATCCCTCAAAAAATGAGACCCTACTTAAGATAATCGCCCAAAAACTGAAAAAACTATGGCTCTTAGACTATGGAGACACTAAAACATTTTTTTGGTTTTAAAAATGAAATCATTGTATAAAACTTACATAAATAAAAAAAATTGTATACATATTAGGTATCTCCGCGTCCGTGACAACCTGCTCTATAAAATTACCACATGATCTAACCTGTCAGATAAATGTTGTAAATAACAAAAAAAAAAACGGTGCCAAAAAAGCTATTTCTTGTTACCTTGCCGCACAAAAAGTGTAATATAGAGCAACCAAAAATCATATGTACCCTAAACTAGTACCAACAAAACTGCCACCCTATCCCGTAGTTTCTAAAATGGGGTCACTTTTTTGGAGTTTCTACTCTAGGGGTGCATCAGGGGGGCTTCAAATGGGACATGGTGTCAAAAAAACCAGTCCAGCAAAATATGCCTTCCAAAAACCATATGGTGTTCCTTTCCTTCTGCGCCCTGCCGTGTGCCCGTACAGCTGTTTACGACCACATATGGGGTGTTTCTGTAAACTACAGAATTAGGGCCATAAATAATGAGTTTTGTTTGGCTGTTAACCCTTGCTTTGTAACTGGAAAAAAAATATTAAAATGGAAAATCTGCCAAAAAAGTGAAATTTTGAAATTGTATCTCTATTTTCCATTAAATCTTGTGCAACACCTAAAGGGTTAACAAAGTTTGTAAAATCAGTTTTGAATACCTTGAGGGGTGTAGTTTCTTAGATGGGGTCACTTTTATGGAGTTTATAATCTAGGGGTGCATCAGGGGGGCTTCAAATGGGACATGGTGCCAAAAAAACAGTCCAGCAAAATCAGCCCTCCAAAAACCAAACGGCGCACCTTTCACTCTACGCCCCGCTGTGTGCCCGTACAGTAGTTTACGGCCACATATGGGGTGTTTCTGTAAACAGCAGAGTCAGGGCAATAAAGATACAGTCTTGTTTGGCTGTTAACCCTTGCTTTGTTAGTGGAAAAAATGGGTTAAAATGGAAAATTAGGCAAAAAAATGAAATTCTCAAATTTCATCGCCATTTGCCAATAACTCTTGTGCAACACCTAAAGGGTTAACGACGTATGTAAAATCAGTTTTGAATACCTTGAGGGGTGTAGTTTCTTAGATGGGGTCACTTTTATGGAGTTTCCACTCTAGGGGTGCATCAGGGGGCTTCAAATGGGACATGGTGTAAATAAACCAGTCCATAAAAATCAGCCTTCCAAAAACCAAATGGCGCACCTTTCACTCTACGCCCCGCTGTGTGGCCGTACAGTAGTTTACGGCCACATATTGGGTGTTTCTGTAAATGGCAGAGTCAGGGCAATAAAGATACAGTCTTGTTTGGCTGTTAACCCTTGGTTTGTTAGTGGAAAAAATGGGTTAAAATGAAAAATTAGACAAAAAAATGAAATTCTCAAATTTCCTCCCTATAACTCTTGTGCAACACCTAAAGGGTTAACAACGTATGCAAAATCAGTTTTGAATACCTTGAGGGGTTTAGTTTCTTAGATGGGGTCATTTTTGGGTGGTTTCTATAATGTAAGCCTCGCAAAGTGACTTGAGACCTGAACTGGTCCCTAGAAATTGAGTTTTTGTAAATTTCGGAAAAATTTCAAGATTTGCTTCTAAACTTCTAAGCCTTATAACATCCCCAAAAAATAAAATATCATTCCCAAAACAATTCAAACATGAAGTAGACATATGGGGAATGTAAAGTCATCACAATTTTTGGGGGTATTACTATGTATTACAGAAGTAGAGAAACTGAAACTTTGAAATTTGCAAATTTTTTTCAAATTTTTGTTAAATTAGGTATTTTTTGGTGCAAAAAAATTTTTTTTTTTTACTCCATTTTACCAGTGTCATGAAGTACAATATGTGACGAAAAAACAATCTCAGAACGGCCTGGATAAGTCAAACCGTTTTAAAGTTATCAGCACTTAAAGGGACTCTGGTCAGATTTTCAAAAAATGGCCTGGTCCTAAGGTGTAAAAAGGCTGTGTCCTTAAGGGGTTAAGCACACAGCAGCTCTCACCTTCCCCTTCACCAGTCGAGCACGGATAACGCAACTGGATGCGTAATGATAATTTTGAAAATGTAGTAAATCCAGCTCAAGAAATGGTGGGAAAATTCATAGCTTTATTGCGGCATAAAATCTTCGACAAAAACAGGAATGTTCGGTTACGCGTTTCAGACTACTATCAAATATCGGTCCTTCCTCTTGACTTGTTGAACTGGTAATGGGCTCACATCTTATGAGCAGCTCACACAGCTGGCCATGCAATCAATCGATCACATGATCGTGAAGAGCCGCACACAAGGTGCAATCACATATGTCCAATCACTTTAAACATACATAGAGAAAATTAAAATCACATATGCTGACCAAAATATCTACATAAATATGTAGTTGGTGCATGTATAAAAGACAATGGCAAAGCAGAAAAATATAATGATAATGGAACATCTAATAAACACAAAAGGGAGAAAGAAAACTCCCCTAATAGTGTAAAATTTAATCATGTCTTTTATTAAGACCTTGAGGCTGTCTTGAACCCAGTTGGAAAATCCAATATGCCTCTCGATTTAAAAGTTTCCTCCTATGATCGCCCCCTCTGGTGGGAAGGAAAACTCTCTCGATTCCCTGAACCACCAGATTGGAGGTGTCACCTGCATGCAAAATCGCAAAGTGTGTGCTGACAGCAGACACGTTGCGGTTTTCATAGTGTGGAATGTCTGAGAAATGCTTGCGTATGCGACTTTTTATTTCATTCGTGGTGCACCCAACATATTGCAACTGACATAGTTCGCATGTTACCATATAGACTGCGAACTTTGTGTTGCAATTAAGATAGGACTGTATGGTAAATTCCTTATTATTGGCAGTGGATTTAAACTTTTTTGTGGCTCTAGTGTGATTGCAACAAATGCATTTAGCATGACCACCCTGATTCAACGGACTCAGCACCTGATATTAAAGATATTTGTCCTGACCCCGGTAACATCACAGCTGCCTCCAATGTGCATTTGGAAGGTTCTCACAAGAAATCGGCAAAAAACTGAGGTCCGGGGCGACTCAGGAGCAGTTCGTCGATATCCTTCCCGCAACAAAAAAGAGCACAGGACATTCAGGTGATAAACCTGTTGGCGTCGATTATCACTGAGGATCAGATTGGTGTGTTACGCAAAGGGCTGTCTTTTTCCCCCACACGCCATTTTGATCTCTATGCTACCATTCTAGACGTCAACAGGTTTGCACGTAGTCTTACACTTAAAATACATTTTCATGATATTGCATCCTAATCTACTGTTGATATTGACAACAATGTACCCTGTACTAATGCTGATTCCCAGGGTCATGCCCAGATGTTATCTGGCATGAGTTTCCAGGAATTGATTCATGCAATTTTTTTACAGGAGTCTCGAACTAGGCAAGCTGACCCACCAGTACCAACAATAATCCATCATTCAAAGTCTCCAATAAGGACTTTTATCCCGTACAGTCGAGGTCCCTTGCTCTAGATCGATAACAAGAATTAGTAGAAAGTGATCTTTGTATATTGTATGATTCCACTAAACATGTGATACATGATACTCCCCATCGCAAACATGAGAATTTGTCTCATAGGGAAAGGGGGGCTCTCAAAAGTCTCAAAGAGATGCACAATATAGTAATCAAGGAGGCTGACAAGGGAGGAGCGGTTGTCATTAGAGATATTGGTGTCTATAAATCCCAGGTATTATCCATGTTAAATGATCTTGACACCTACAAACCTCTATCTGGCAACTCTTTCCTCCCTTTTCAGTCTAAAATGATTACTATTTTAACTCTAGGGTTGGAGAAAGGTTTTTTCACCCAGAAAGAATATGACTACATTTATGTCCAACATCCCATTGTGTTGATCTTCCATGTACTCCCGAAAGTGCACAAGGGAATATTTCCTCCCCCTTTACGCCCCATTGTAGCAGGAATCGGTTCTTTCTCTGAGAGACTTTTGGAGTGGATCGATTCCCTGCTGCAACCGCTTACTTTGCATATCCCAGGTTTCCTTAGGGACACTAGGTCTGTGCTGCAGGCATTCTCGGACTTCAAATGGAAGCCTGAGTTTACCTGGATCACAGCAGATGTCACTGCTTTATACACCAGCATCCCACATGACCTAGCTTTGGTTTCTCTTCGCTGGTTCCTTAATAAATATAGTGATTATTCGGTTGGGCTCCAAGAATATATGGGGATAGTAGTGGAGTTCCCCCTCCAGCACAATTTTTTCATGTTCAATTCTATATTCTATCTTCAAATTTCGGGGGTGTCGATTGGGGCCAAATTCTCTCCCTCCATAGCCAATATTTTTATGGCATGGTGGGAGGGGTGTTTTCTCCTCATCGACACCCACCCATTCAGTGGTCTGGTGCAGTGGTATGGTCGCTACATCGATGACCTGCTCCTTGCATGGTCTGGTGATGTGGCGGCCATATCACTGTTCCTCGACTATATTAATTCATGTGTGGAGTCTATTTCCTTTAGTCTCCAACATCACAGCAGATACATATGCTTTTTGGATTTGTGTCTGGAGGGGGACAGCACCACATCTGAAGTTATCACCACGACATACAGAAAGGAACTAGCAGGTAACACGATATTGCATGCCAATTCGTGTCATCCACCCCATACAATTCGGAGCATTCCTAAAGGTGAACTTATTCGAGCTCGACGTTAATGTTCGAATATCCATTTATTCGCACAAGAAGCTAGGAATATTACAGATAGGCTAACTGGTAGGGCTTATTCTCAAAAATCTGTTGCCTCCTCTGTCACTGAAGTTTCAGCCATGGACAGAGCTCCTCTTGTGTTTCCGAAAGTAAAATCACTGCCCCAGAAATATCTTCCAATGTTGTCATGCGATAGTCAATGGATGGACATTGTCGCAGGGGGAATGAAATGTACAGCAAGAAGGGCTCCAACTTTGGGTAATTCCTTAAGTCCCGGTTTGTTCTCTGAAAAGGTTTTGCAAGCTATAAATGTGGTCATGCTAAATGCATTTGTTGCAATCACACTAGAGCCACAAAAAAGTTTAAATCCACTGCCAATAATAAGGAATTTACCATACAGTCCTATCTTAATTGCAACACAAAGTTCGCAGTCTATTTGATAACATGCGAACTATGTCAGTTGCAATATGTTGGGTGCACCACGAATGAAATAAAAACTCGAATACGCAAGCATATCTCAGACATCCCATACTACGAAAACTGCAACGTGTCTGCTGTCAGCACACACTCTGCGATTTTTGCATGCAGGTGACACCTCCAATCTGACGATTCAGGGAATCGAGAGAGTTTTCCTTCCCACCAGAGGGGGCGATCATAGGAGGAAACTTTTAAATCGAGAGGCATACTGGATTTTCCAACTGGGTTCAAGACAGCCCCAAGGTCTTAATAAAAAGACATGATTTAATTCTACACTATTAGGGGAGTTTTCCTTTTCTCCCTTTTGTGTTCAGATGTTCCATTATCATTATATTTTTCTGCTTTGCCATTGTCTTTTATACATGCACCAACTACATATTTATGTAGATGTTTTGGTCAGCATATGTGATTTTAATTTTCTCTATGTATGTTTAAAGTGATTGGACATATGTGATTGCACCTTGTGTGCGGCACTTCACGATCATGTGATCGATTGATTGCATGGCTAGCTGTTTGAGCTGCTCATATGATGCGATCCTATTACCAGTTCGACAAGTCATGAGGAAGGACCGATATTTGTTAGTGGTCTGAAACGTGTAACCGAACATTCCTGTTTCTGTCGAAGATTTTATGCCGCAATAAAGCTATGAATTTTCCCACCATTTCTTGAGCTGGATTTCCTACATTTTCAAAATTGCCCAAAAAATGTTTTTTTTGGTAACAGAAAATGAAAGCTGTATATATTAAACTTGAATTTAACACTTGCGGATCAGGAAAATAGTGTTTTTTGGCAAAAAAAAAGTGTGCTTTTAAAACCCCAGAAAATGATGGATTTCTAGCTTAAATTGCACACTGACTAAACCTGCAAATGCACCAGATGTTGTAAATTGCCCCAAATAATTGGGATTTTCAATGTCCCAAAAGCTCAAATGCAGTGCTGGTGCACTGAGCTTGCATAAAATGGCCGCCACCCACCTAACTGACTTATTAAAGTTATTTTTTTTGTTGTCACTGGGCTCAGGCACCCACAAAACACAATGTATGTAGATTGCGGAGTTAGATTCAGATTTTGAGCAAAGATTTTCTCCTTTTCTCTACCTGAAATCACCAGCAGCATCCTCTCCCTACACTAAGCACAGCAGAGTGACGCGCAGCGCTACGTGACTCCAGATTATATAGAGGCTGGGTCACATGCAACACTGGCCAATCACAGCCATGCCATTAGTAGGCATGGCTGTGATGGCTTCTAAGGTCAGACAGCTAACCGCTTGTTGATTGGCTGCTCTGCAGCCTTTCAAAAAGCGCCAAGAAAGCGCTTTTACTGAAATGTTTGGGTTTAGGTCCGGGGTCCAAAAATCCTAAAGTTCGGTACGAACCCGAACTTTATAGTTCGGGTTCGCTAAACCCTAATCACAACATCACTTAGTGCACCAATCACTAATAAGTAGTCAGACCTGTTAAAATGTGAAGTTGCACGTATTTCGCCTAAATATTTGCATCATTAGTGTTGATGTCGCAAATCGCAAATATATTGGATCACTCTATCTGCATATAAAGCTATTGTAATGTTCTACCATGCCAACCATTTTTTCCAGTCTAAGGAAACCTGTAGCAGCTTGAAAAATTTAGCTATAATGACCCAAGCCTGTATTCCGCGCGCATTACGGGAATATTACATTGCCGATTTTTCGCGATCAAGAAAATAATCTAGAATTGTGACGAATATTCTACTGAATATTCACAAAATATTATGAATTTGAATATTGCCCCTGCCACTCATCACTACTAGCAATAAGGTTCTTGCAAAACACATTTGTAATTCACAACTGAGGTGTACAGGATTAAATACCATGTCCAGTGAGGAAAGGTGTATTAGCAATGTCCCTTTCACTGCAGTAAAGTCTTTATCAGCCTTAAACAGTGAATACCTTACTGACTGACTCCAGTGCTTCTAGTTCTTTCTTCTCTCTCTAGAATACAGTAAAGTAGAGATGGCTTTCTTGATGCAAATGTCTCAGAGGTAGTGATTCTCTGGGACTCAGGACTTAGTACTCTGAGGAGTGAGCACATGTAACTCCTCTGTCTTCCTTAGCTAACAGTAGAAAGAGAACTAGGGGATTGAATCTAAATCCATCTCCTCTCTTCCTACAAGGGCAGAGTCAGAATAGTTAACTTACTTAATCCATACACTATATGGGTTATACAATACTATACAGTACTATATTCTGGGGTTCTGCATTCAAAGCCTAAATGTTACAATTCTATGTAATATTCTTTATTAAAAAAAAGCTGGTGAGTGGTTTTCTGGATATGATTTTTTGAAGTCACTTCATGTACTCTACTTTCTGTCCTGGCCTTTTAACCGGGTTTTCCGAGATTGTTATACTGATGACCTACCCTCAGCCGACTAGTTGTTTGAGAAGGCACCATTGCTCCTGTGAGCCTTTTACATGCTTACCAAGCACAGCGCCATACATTGTATAGTGGCTGAGCTTGGTATCATAGCTCAGCCCCACTCACTTCAATGGGGATGAGCTGCTTCTAGGCCACGTAACAGATGAGCGTGTCGTAGCTGGCCTAGGAAAAGTTAAGAGAAGGCCGTGGTACTCACAAGAGCGCTAGTACCTTCTCAAACAGCCGATTGGAATGGGTCATTTTTTGGGGGGACTTTTAGCATAGCAAACAGCGTCAATTGACTTTCTCAGAAAGACCATTTCACTTTGACCAGGGAAGAAAGAGGGTTGATTGACTTAATTCTAAATAAATCAGATTTGTTGCCAATTTCACAAAAAAATCATCTGCCAAATGAATACAAAGGATTAGGCTTGTGAAAGGATGTGTTGTGGCAGTGTCTGCCAAAAAAAACAATTGCAGACACAAGCCATTTACTAGGGATATTATAGGTACACTATTGGGGGAGAATATGAAGACATAATTGGGTAGCTTTTAGAGTTGTATCGGGAAAAGGTTAGGATATAGAACAAATGGGGGACTGGTCACTGTCTCCATTACAAAATCCTGTGAGAAACTCATATCATAGTTCATAGGCTTATTGCAAGCAGCCCAAAAGCACACATTCTATTTACTGTTTGTAATTGGGCATTTTTGGAGCATTGTACCAACGTTATTGAATGTGTTGTATATTACTGCAAGATAACAGGTAGTTACAGCAAAAGCATTTTATTGCAATAATGCAATTACTATAACTATGTCATTGAACACATTTGTATATTGCTGCAATACACTTCAGTATTATAGCAAAAGCATTTTATTGTAATGCAGAAATGCCATTATTATACATTAATTAAGTAAATAATAATTATTGAATTATTATTATTGAACACATTATATATTACTGCAAGATAATAGATAGCTAAAGCAAGTCTATTTACTGCAGTAGCACCATTTTTATACCCATGTTACTGAATGCGCTATATATCACTGCAAGAAAACGAATAGTTATAGAAAGAACATTTTACTGCAATAACGCACTTATTATACCTGTGCTATGTAACACATTCTATATTACTGCAAGAGAACAGGTAGTTAAAGCAAAAAGAGTTTACTGCAATAATGCTATTATTATACCCATGTTATTGAATGTACTGTACAGTATATTACTGCAAGATACCGTTTAATGTTACAGCAAATGCATTTTACTGAAATAACGACCGACATTATTATACCCACGTTATTAAACTCATCGTCTATTACTGCAAGGTACTGTTCAGTGTTACAGGAAATGCATTTTTATGCATTAATGACAATATTATATCCTTGTTATTGAATGAATTGTATTTTACTGCAAGATACTGTTCACTGTTACCGGAAAATATGTTACTGCAATAATGTCATTATTATACTGTGTTACAGAATGTATTGCATATAGCTTTACTATACTGTTCAGTGTTACAGCAAATGCATTTTACTACAATAACACCATTAGTATACCTGTTCTGCTTCGCGTTATTAAACTGTTGTATAACACTAGTCAGACATTCTAACAATAATTCAGAAGTCAAGAATAGAAATGGCCTTGCAGTTCGCCCGGCGGTCATTTTGCAGCGAACTTTGCTCGTTCGCGATTCGCCGAACATTCTAACATATGGAGATGTCCGCCGGCGCCATATTCTTTTACATTGTGAAGTAATTTGACCCATGACACGTCCATCACGTGGTACAGCACAGCCAATTGGGACATTTCAGCACATGGACATACCCCCTACCTTATAAATAAACCCGATCTGGCCGCCATTTGACATTCAGTCTTTTGCCAGTGTAGGGAGAGGTTGCTTTGTGGAGCGGGGACAGACTGTAAGGAACACCAAACGCTAGCTAATAGGGCCACAAAAGTCCTTTTAAGGACTGGTAACGTTGTGCTATCGATAGGTGTGACATACTGAGGGGTGTGATATACTTATAATATACTTTCTAACATAGAAAGTATATTATAGTGCATTTGTATTCTGCAGCAGTTGTGTGCGGTTCTGCTTCGATACTGCAGCTATACAGAGGGGAAAAAGCTATTGAAACAAATAATTTCTACTGGTGTGATTTACCAGTTGCCCTGCGAAAAATTGATTGAAGCAGGGGTGTTATATACCAATTATATACTTTCTATATAATGCATTTGGGTAGTGCAGCATTTGTTTGCGGTTTAGCTGCATTACCTCAGTTACAGATAGTGACAAACGACATTGGAACAAATAATTTCTACTGGTGTGATATATCAGTTGCCCCCCCAACTGATTGAAGCAGGGGTGTTATATACCAATTATATACTTTCTATATAGTGCATTTAGGTAGTGCAGCATTTGTTTGTGGTTTTGCTGCGTTACCTCAGCTTCAGAGTGTGACAAACGACATTGGAGCAAATAATTTCTACTGGTGTGATATACCAGTTGCCCCCCGAAAAAAACCTGATTGAAACAGGGGTGTTATATAGCAATAATATACTTTCTATATAGTGCATTTGGGTAGTGCAGCATTTGTTTGCGGTTTTGCTGCGTTACCTCAGCTTCAGATAATGACAAACAACATTGGAGCAAATAATTTCTACTAGTGTGATATATCAGTTGCCCCCCAAAAAAAGTGATTCAAGCATGGGTGTTATATATCAATTATATACTTTCATCGGTTTGCGGTTTTATTGCGCTACCTCAGTTACAGATAGTGACAAACAACATTGGAACAAATAATTTCTACTGGTGTGATATACCAGTTGCCCCCCAAAAAAGTGATTGAAGCAGGGGTGTTATATACCAATAATATACTTTCTATATAGTGCAGTTGTGTAGTGCAGCACTTGTTTGCGGTTTAGCTGCATTACCTCAGCTACAGATAGTGACAAACGACATTGGAACAAATAATTTCTACTGGTGTGATATATCAGTTGACCCCCCAAAAAAGCGATTGAAGCAGGGGTGTTATAAACCAATTATATACTTTCCATATAGTGCATTTGGGTAGTGCAGCATTGGTTTGTGGTTTTGCTGCGTTACCTCAGCTATAGGGTTGAGTAACTGTATAGTTCGGGTCCGTACCGAACTTTAGGATTTTTGGACCCCGAACTCGAACTTTTCAGAAAAAGTTCAGGTTTGAGTTCGGTGTTCGACAATTTAATGGCACTTTTTGAAAGGCTTCAGAGCAGCCAATCAACAAGCGTTTAACGCTTGTGCCCTTAGAAGCCATCACAGCCGGGCCAACTAATGGCATGGCTGTGATTGGCCAGTGTGGCATGTGACCCAGCCTATATATAAGCTGGAGTCATGTAGCGCTGCACGTCACTCTGCTCTTACTAATGTAGGGATAGGATGCTGCTGCTGTGAGGGAGAGAATAGGAAAGAATCCATCTGTTATCAGAACTTGTTAACTCTGCGATCTACAGTGATTTTGTTTTGTAGGTGCAGAGCAACAATTTTTTTACCCTGTGCGTCGGCGGCCATTTTGTGAAAAGTTCAGTGCACCAGCACTGCATATGTGTCAGGGACAATAATTTAACCCTGTTCTTTTAGTTCAGTGGGCAAAATATACCCATTTTTTTAGAGCACCAGCACTGCATATGTGCCAGGGGAAGGGAAAAAAATATAGGGAATCGTTCTATGAGTTCAGGGACCCAGGGGGTGACAAATTGTATATTTTTTCTGTAAAGTACAATCCAAGTAAATCCATCTGTTAAATTCTGTGGGGACAAATTATAGTTTTTTTGCTAAAAAGTACATTTGCACCCTGCACTGCATTTGTGACAGTCCAATACAAGCGTTAAATACCGCTGTTATATTCTGGTTTTAAATAAACACACATTTTGTGCAAGACCCTACATTTGGGGCCTTTGCTGCATTTGTGACAGTTAAATACAAGCTTTAAACACTGCAGTTATATAATGGTTTTAAAAAAACACCCATTTTGTGAAAGACCCTACATTTGGGGCTTTTGCTGCATTTGTGACAGTCAAAAACAAGCTTTAAATACTGTAGTTATATTCTGGGTTTAAAAAAACACCCAATTTGTGCAAGACTCTACATTTGGGGCCTTTGCTGCATTTTTGACAAATACAAGCTTTAAATACTGCAGTTATATTCTGGGTTTAAAAAAATAATAATTGTGCAAGACATTAGATTTGCGGCCTTTGCTGCATTTCTGACAGTCCAATACAAGCGTTAGATACTGCTGTTATATTCTGGTTTTAAAAAAACACCCATTTTGTGCTAGCAGAAAGTCAAGACCTCAGGAGATCCAGTAGGTCTACTGCAGGGGTTCCACCAAACAGGTACACTGCTGACGAGTTTATTTGGTCTGCCTGTAGGTATGGTGGACAATGTTGTACTGCCGTTTAAATGTTCTATTAACCCCTTTTCCATGGACTATATAGCGAGGCCGAGGACGGCCACCTTTAAAGTGGGGGGGCATGTAAGGGTCAGCCCCTAGAATACTGTTCTTTGCACAGATATCTACAATATGGTGCTACATAGACTGTAATGACTTATTTCAGCCACTAGAGACCACTGTGGCTCTGAAAGTGAGGAAGCTGAACTGTTGCTGAGATGCACAAGAGGTAGGAGGAGCCAGAAGTTCCCGGGGTTTGAGTCCTGGCTAGAGGTGGGGGTGTCCAGAGATCTGTGAGAGGATGGCTGCCATGTTAGGAGCCAAGTAAAGGCTAGTGATAGGACATGGAGCCTGACTGATGGAGTCCTGAGAAGCTGGCTGTGCTGGAGACAGGCCAAGATAGACTCTGAACTGAAGTGCTGCAGCTGTGACCCAGAGAAAGAGACTTCACTGTGTGTTCCAGAAGAAGTGGGACCATGTGTAGAGACCTGTACCAGACGAGTACCAGCCAGATCCTTCCTGCCAGAGGTGGAGAGCTGCATCTGTTGTGACCAGAGAAATAAAGACAGACAAGCAAGCGACCGGACCTGGATCCAGACTGCATCTTATGGGATCCAAGAGAAGCTGCAGAACTGTGAGTGGCACCGGTGCTGATCTGTGATAGGTTATAGAGTCAGGGACTTAGTCAGTGTGCTGTAGAAGCGTCCCCTGGGTAGCAGGGCTAGACTGTTTGCTATTTAGCTTATTCTGTGTCTATGCAAAATCTCATTACCACTGTTGTTGTTTTATGTTCACCTGTTCATACCATTCCTGTCATGGACCCATTGTGCCTCTGGTGCGGTGGTACTGCATTGTTACTCAGCTTTTCCGGCAGTTTCATTTTGCTCCTTAATAAAGCCGGCTTTTGCTTCAGTCTCCTTGTCCGCTGTACTGTACTTGAATCCTGCTTTGCGGTCTCTCCCTCCTCTGACCGCTACACTAGATTTGCGGCCTTTTCTGCATTTGTGACAGTCAAATACAAGCTTTAAATACTGCAGTTATATTCTGGGTTTAAAAAAACACCCATTTTGTGCAAGACCCTACATTTTGGGCTTTTGCTAGATTTTTGACAGTCAAATACAAGCTTTAAATACAGCAATTATATTCTGGATTTAAAAAAAAAAAACATCCATTTTGTGCAAGACACTACATTTGCGGCCTTTGCTATAAGCTATAAGTCAATGTTCAGCTCTTTAACTAAGCCTTAAGACTTGAGCTCATTTGCACCCTTTTCCTCCCAGAATTCCAGAGGAGCATGTATGGCCTATAAATATCCTCACGCTCATTAAGGCGCTCTCTCCCTAAGGAGAGATAGTACCCCCCTAACCCTGACAGGCCTCGCACCCTGCAAGCCAGTACTCTCTGCTCTGCACTGATGAGGGGCAATCCTCCTGAAACAGCTGTCTGCAGATGAGATGCTGGCTTATTTAATATCCAAGTCATGTCATGTCTCAAGGCTTAGTTAAAGAGCTAAACATTGACTTATAGGATAGCTGCCTAACATCTGATGGCATTAGAAGCAGAGCTTGTTAAGAGCTTATTTGCATCCCTTTCCTTTGAGGAGCCACTGACGCGATGAAAAAAAAACAAGCTCCCCAAAACCTGTCCTGCGGCAGAGTTCGTACAAGTAGACTTTAACAGCACGTTTTTGCTGGAGCAGCCTATTAAGCATATACAAGGTGGAGTTCCAGCACATCGGGCAGTCACAAATCAGACAACTGACGGGCAAATGGTGTTGCCGCTGAAAATGGCCAGAGATTTTCCCGGCCTGTCGCAAGACATCCTGGACCTCAGGGTATGTGGCAACGAATCGCTGCGCGACTAAGTTTAGGATGTGTGCCATGCACGTGTGTCATTTTGCGCTGTTTCATTGCGCTCAGCAGATTGGCACCGTTGTCACACACTACTTTACCAACTGTCAAATTGATCAGGGTTAGCCACTGATCGGCCTGTGACTGCAGAGCTGAAAGCAGTGCAGGACCGGTGTGGCGCTTGGCTTCCAGGCACAGCATGGCAACGTCTCACCTGGCACGTCAAATAGTTTCTGGGGAGCTGGAGGGGTGCAGCGGAAGAGGAGGTAGCAGTGAAAAAGAAGGAGTCAGCCAAGGAGGAGACGGAATAAGTTGTAGGAGAAGGAGAAGAAGAGGCAGGCCAGCATGCAATCCCTGGCGGCAACACCAAATCCACACGGGTGCCACGGGTTGCATGCTTGACAGGCGTCAGAAGGTTCACCCAGTGGGCAGTAAAAGTTATGTACCTTCCCTGCCCATGTTTGCTAAACCACTGTCTGTGGCCAGATGTATCTTGGCACGGACACTGTGTGCCAGAGATACATTTACTTGCCGCTGAACATGGCCATATAGCTCTGGGATTCCCTTATGGGAGAAATATTTCCTTCAGGGGACCTTCCATTGCTTTGTGCCAATGGCCACAACATTTCTAAAGGCCTCCGAGTCCCCCAGTTTATATGGCAGTAGTTGGTGGGCTAGCAGTTCTGACAAGCTGGTGGTCAGCCGTTGGGAAAGAGGGTTATCCGACGTCAGCAACTTATTACGTTGGAACATTTGGGCCACGAAAGCCTGCCTTTTACCAGATGAACGCGACGACGGCACGGTGGAAGGTGGATCGGAGGAAAAATGGGAGGAGATAGGAGAAGGAAAAAAGGCAGGACGTGGAGCGCCAGGAGAGTAGCTTTGTGGTTTCTGACGGGGTTGCTTCCACTGGGCTCGGTGAAGGGAGACCAGGTACCTTCTTAAAACAGTTATCCCTAAGTGAGTGTTGGGCTTACCGCGACTTATGCGTTGACAACAAAGGCTGCAGATGGCAATACTATTGTCAGCAGCTGACACTTCAAAAGAAGCCCACACTGCGGAGGCGGAGTCTTTTGAGATGCACACAGCAGAGATTGAGGAGGGTGCTGATACAGAGGATGAGGAGAGTGCAGAAGCAGAAGGCTGAGTGAGCCACTCAACCAAATCTGGTGCGTCCTTTGACGTAATCGCACGCACCTTCTCCAACTTCCCACTTAGGCTCCAGCCTGGTGCACCTGCCCGACCCCTACCACTCTGTATAGCTGCAGTATCTCAGCAGAACCGCACACAAATGCTGCACAATACGAATGCACTATATATAACTTATATCATAGGTATATCACACCCCTGCCTCAATCAATTTTTGGGGGGGTCAACTGGTATATCACACCAGTTGCAATTAGTTGTTTCAATAGCGTTTGTCCCTTTGTATAGCTGAGGTATCTCAGCATAACCGCACACAAATGCTGCACAATAAAAATGCACTATATAGAAAGTATATTATAGGTATATCACACCCCTGCCTGAATCATTTTTTTTTGGGGGGCAACTGGTATATCACACCAGTTGCAATTAGTTTTTCCAATAGAGTTTGTCCCTCTGTATAGCTGCAGAATCTCAGCAGAACAGTACAAAATGCTGCAAAAATACAAATGCACTATATAGAAATGATATTATAGGTACCGTATATCACACCCCTGCCTCAATTATTTTGTTTTTGGGGGGCAACTGGTATATCACACCAGTTGCAATTAGTTGTTCCAATAGAGTTTGTCCAGCTGTATAGCTGCGGTATCTCAGCAGAACCGCACATAAATGCTGCACAATACAAATGCACTATATATAAATTATATTATAGGTATATCACACCCCTGCCTCAATTAGTTTTTTTGGGGGACAAATGTGCTCTCTGATTTCCTGTGTCATTACGTTAGATAGTTAGTTAACATATATATATATATATATATATATATATATATATATAATACAGATAGTTAATGGGAGATAGTGAGTGTAGGTTAGATAGTGGTATAGTGTAGCTAATAGGTTCTGCTGTCCATACATACATACATAGTGCTGTGATGTCAAAAGTTCATAACAATACTTAGTGCACTAATCACTAATAAGTAGTCAGACCTGTTAAAATGTGAAGTTGCAGGTATTGCGCCAAAATATTTGCATCATTAGTGCAGATTTTACAATCGTAAATATATTGGAGTACTCTATCTGCATATAAAGCTATTGTAATGTTGTGCCGTGCCAACCATTTTCTCCAGTCTCAGGAAACTTTTAGCAGCTTGAAAAATTTAGCTATAGTGACTAGGGATGAGCGAACCCGAACTGTGGCACGGACCCGAACCCGAACATTTTCGTAAAAGTCTGTGTTCGGGTTCGGGTGCGGTGTTCGGTGCTTTCTTGGCTCTTTTTGAAAGGCTGCAAAGCAGCCAATCAACAAGCGTCATACTACTTGCCCCAAGAGCCATCACAGCCTTGCCTACTATTGGCATGGCTGTGATTGGCCAGTGCAGCATGTGACCTAGCCTCTATATAAGCTTGGGTCACGTTGCGCTGCACGTCACTCTGCTGATTGAAGCATAGGGAGAGGTTGCAGCTGCGACGTTAGGGCGAGATTAGGCAGTGATTAACTCCTCCAAAAGACTTCATTCTGTGATCGATCTGCAGCTGTGGATCATTGAAGTGCTAGTATTGACTTGCTCACTTTTTTGAGGCTGCCCAGAGCGTTTTTAGATCACTTTTTTTCTGGGGTGATCGGCGGCCATTTTGTGACTTGTGGTGCGCCAGCACAAGCTATCACCAAGTGTATTTAACCATCAATAGTGTGGTTATTTTGTGCTATATCCTACATCAGCTGCAGGCTGAGCCTGTGTCACCGAAGTGCATTTAACCATCAACAGTCTGGTTATTTTTTGGCCATATACTACATCAGCTGCAGGCTGAGCCTGTGTCACCGAAGTGCATTTAACCATCAACAGTCTGATTATTTTTTGGCCATATACTACATCTGGTGCAGGCTGAGCCTGTGTCACCCAAGTGCATTTAACCATCAACAGTGTGGTTATTTTTTGGCCATATACTACATCAGGGGCAAGTTGAGCCTGTCACCCAGCGCCTAAAAAATAGACCTGACATTTCTATTCAACCAAATCTGTACTGTTTTAGCTGGTCAAGTTATTTGTAGTGACCGTAAAAGCACACTTTTTGTTCTAGGTTGAAAAACTATTCCCAAATTTGCCATTCTCAAAATAACTAGTTTCTGGTATATGAGGCCTACTTAAAATCTATCCCAAAAAGGATATCTTACATTGAAGGTACTGATAGTGTCATTCAGAAAAACCTAAGACACACGCTACCGTGCAGATAGAAGTCTGATTCTGAGATTAAACCTTAACCTGTCACACAGTGCAAAAAAAAACAGGTCTCACATTTCTATTCAAGCAAATCTGTACTGTTTTAGCTGATCAAGTTATTTGTAGCGACCGTAAAGGCCCTTTTTTTTTTCTGGGTTAAAAAACTATTCCCAAATTTGCCATTCTCAAAATAACTAGTTTCTGGTATTTGAGGCCTACTTGAAATCTATCCCAAAAAGGATATCTTACATTGAAGGTACTGATAGTGTCATTCAGAAAAACCTAAGACACACGCTACCGTGCAGATAGAAGTCTGATTCTGAGATTAAACCTTAACCTGTCACACAGTGCAAAAAAAAACAGGTCTCACATTTCTATTCAAGCAAATCTGTACTGTTTTAGCTGGTCAAGTTATTTGTAGTGACCGTAAAAGCACACTTTTTTTTCTGGGTTGAAAAACTATTCCCAAATTTGCCATTCTCAAAATAACTAGTTTCTGGTATTTGAGGCCTACTTGAAATCTATCCCAAAAAGGATATCTTACATTGAAGGTACTGATAGTGTCATTCAGAAAAACCTAAGACACACGCTACCGTGCAGATAGAAGTCTGATTCTGAGATTAAACCTTAACCTGTCACACAGTGCAAAAAAAAACAGGTCTCACATTTCTATTCAAGCAAATCTGTACTGTTTTAGCTGGTCAAGTTATTTGTAGTGACCGTAAAAGCACACTTTTTTTTCTGGGTTGAAAAACTATTCCCAAATTTGCCATTCTCAAAATAACTAGTTTCTGGTATTTGAGGCCTACTTGAAATCTATCCCAAAAAGGATATCTTACATTGAAGGTACTGATAGTGTCATTCAGAAAAACCTAAGACACATGCTACCGTGCAGATAGAAGAATGATTCTGAGATTAAACCTTAACCTGTCACACAGTGCAAAAAAAAACAGGTCTCACATTTCTATTCAAGCAAATCTGTACTGTTTTAGCTGGTCAAGTTATTTGTAGTGACCGTAAAAGCACACTTTTTTTTCTGGGTTGAAAAACTATTCCCAAATTTGCCATTCTCAAAATAACTAGTTTCTGGTATTTGAGGCCTACTTGAAATCTATCCCAAAAAGGATATCTTACATTGAAGGTACTGATAGTGTCATTCAGAAAAACCTAAGACACACGCTACCGTGCAGATAGAAGTCTGATTCTGAGATTAAACCTTAACCTGTCACACAGTGCAAAAAAAAACAGGTCTCACATTTCTATTCAAGCAAATCTGTACTGTTTAGCTGGTCAAGTTATTTGTAACGATCGTAAAAGCCCTTTTTTTTTCTGGGTTGAAAAACTATTCCCAAATTTGCCATTCTCAAAATAACTAGTTTCTGGTATTTGAGGCCTACTTGAAATCTATCCCAAAAAGGATATCTTACATTGAAGGTACTAATAGTGTCATTCAGAAAAACCTAAGACACACGCTACCGTGCAGATAGAAGTCTGATTCTGAGATTAAACCTTAACCTGTCACACAGTGCAAAAAAAAACAGGTCTCACATTTCTATTCAAGCAAATCTGTACTGTTTTAGCTGGTCAAGTTATTTGTAGTGACCGTAAAAGCACACTTTTTTTTCTGGGTTGAAAAACTATTCCCAAATTTGCCATTCTCAAAATAACTAGTTTCTGGTATTTGAGGCCTACTTGAAATCTATCCCAAAAAGGATATCTTACATTGAAGGTACTGATAGTGTCATTCAGAAAAACCTAAGACACACGCTACCGTGCAGATAGAAGTCTGATTCTGAGATTAAACCTTAACCTGTCACACAGTGCAAAAAAAAAAAACAGGTCTCACATTTCTATTCAAGCAAATCTGTACTGTTTTAGCTGGTCAAGTTATTTGTAGTGACCGTAAAAGCACACTTTTTTTTCTGGGTTGAAAAACTATTCCCAAATTTACCATTGTCAAAATAACTAGTTTCTGGTATTTGAGGCCTACTTGAAATCTATCCCAAAAAGGATATCTTACATTGAAGATACTGATAGTGTCATTCAGAAAAACCTAAGACACACGCTACCGTGCAGATAGAAGTCTGATTCTGAGATTAAACCTTAACCTGTCACACAGTGCAAAAAAAAACAGGTCTCACATTTCTATTCAAGCAAATCTGTACTGTTTTAGCTGGTCAAGTTATTTGTAGTGACCCTAAAAGCACACTTTTTTTTCTGGGTTGAAAAACTATTCCCAAATTTGCCATTCTCAAAATAACTAGTTTCTGGTATTTGAGGCCTACTTGAAATCTATCCCAAAAAGGATATCTTACATTGAAGGTACTGATAGTGTCATTCAGAAAAACCTAAGACACACGCTACCGTGCAGATAGAAGTCTGATTCTGAGATTAAACCTTAACCTGTCACACAGTGCAAAAAAAAACAGGTCTCACATTTCTATTCAAGCAAATCTGTACTGTTTAGCTGGTCAAGTTATTTGTAACGATCGTAAAAGCCCTTTTTTTTTCTGGGTTGAAAAACTATTCCCAAATTTGCCATTCTCAAAATAACTAGTTTCTGGTATTTGAGGCCTACTTGAAATCTATCCCAAAAAGGATATCTTACATTGAAGGTACTGATAGTGTCATTCAGAAAAACCTAAGACACACGCTACCGTGCAGATAGAAGTCTGATTCTGAGATTAAACCTTAACCTGTCACACAGTGCAAAAAAAAACAGGTCTCACATTTCTATTCAAGCAAATCTGTACTGTTTTAGCTGGTCAAGTTATTTGTAGTGACCGTAAAAGCACACTTTTTTTTCTGGGTTGAAAAACTATTCCCAAATTTGCCATTCTCAAAATAACTAGTTTCTGGTATTTGAGGCCTACTTGAAATCTATCCCAAAAAGGATATCTTACATTGAAGGTACTGATAGTGTCATTCAGAAAAACCTAAGACACACGCTACCGTGCAGATAGAAGTCTGATTCTGAGATTAAACCTTAACCTGTCACACAGTGCAAAAAAAAAAACAGGTCTCACATTTCTATTCAAGCAAATCTGTACTGTTTTAGCTGGTCAAGTTATTTGTAGTGACCGTAAAAGCACACTTTTTTTTTCTGGGTTGAAAAACTATTCCCAAATTTACCATTGTCAAAATAACTAGTTTCTGGTATTTGAGGCCTACTTGAAATCTATCCCAAAAAGGATATCTTACATTGAAGATACTGATAGTGTCATTCAGAAAAACCTAAGACACACGCTACCGTGCAGATAGAAGTCTGATTCTGAGATTAAACCTTAACCTGTCACACAGTGCAAAAAAAAACAGGTCTCACATTTCTATTCAAACAAATCTGTACTGTTTTAGCTGGTCAAGTTATTTGTAGTGACCCTAAAAGCACACTTTTTTTTCTGGGTTGAAAAACTATTCCCAAATTTGCCATTCTCAAAATAACTAGTTTCTGGTATTTGAGGCCTACTTGAAATCTATCCCAAAAAGGATATCTTACATTGAAGGTACTGATAGTGTCATTCAGAAAAACCTAAGACACACGCTACCGTGCAGATAGAAGTCTGATTCTGAGATTAAACCTTAACCTGTCACACAGTGCAAAAAAAAACAGGTCTCACATTTCTATTCAAGCAAATCTGTACTGTTTAGTTGGTCAAGTTATTTGTAGCGATCGTAAAAGCCCTTTTTTTTTCTGGGTTGAAAAACTATTCCCAAATTTGCCATTCTCAAAATAACTAGTTTCTGGTATTTGAGGCCTACTTGAAATCTATCCCAAAAAGGATATCTTACATTGAAGGTACTAATAGTGTCATTCAGAAAAACCTAAGACACACGCTACCGTGCAGATAGAAGTCTGATTCTGAGATTAAACCTTAACCTGTCACACAGTGCAAAAAAAAACAGGTCTCACATTTCTATTCAAGCAAATCTGTACTGTTTTAGCTGGTCAAGTTATTTGTAGTGACCGTAAAAGCACACTTTTTTTTCTGGGTTGAAAAACTATTCTCAAATTTGCCGTTCTCAAAATAACTAGTTTCTGGTATTTGAGGCCTACTTGAAATCTATCCCAAAAAGGATATCTTACATTGAAGGTACTGATAGTGTCATTCAGAAAAACCTAAGACACACGCTACCGTGCAGATAGAAGTCTGATTCTGAGATTAAACCTTAACCTGTCACACAGTGCAAAAAAAAAAAACAGGTCTCACATTTCTATTCAAGCAAATCTGTACTGTTTTAGCTGGTCAAGTTATTTGTAGTGACCGTAAAAGCACACTTTTTTTTCTGGGTTGAAAAACTATTCCCAAATTTACCATTGTCAAAATAACTAGTTTCTGGTATTTGAGGCCTACTTGAAATCTATCCCAAAAAGGATATCTTACATTGAAGATACTGATAGTGTCATTCAGAAAAACCTAAGACACACGCTACCGTGCAGATAGAAGTCTGATTCTGAGATTAAACCTTAACCTGTCACACAGTGCAAAAAAAAACAGGTCTCACATTTCTATTCAAGCAAATCTGTACTGTTTTAGCTGGTCAAGTTATTTGTAGTGACCGTAAAAGCACATTTTTTTTTCTGGGTTGAAAAACTTCCCAAATTTGCCATTCTCAAAATTGTGGCGAACGGGAACAATGAGGAAAACATCTAATAAGGAACGCGGACGCGGACGTGGACATGGTCGTGGTGGTGTTAGTGGACCCTCTGGTGCTGAAAGAGGACGTGGCCGTTCTGCCACAGCCACACGTCCTAGTGTACCAACTACCTCAGGTCCCAGTAGCCGCCAGAATTTACAGGGATATTTGGTGGGGCCCAATGCCGTTCTAAGGATGGTAAGGCCTGAGCAGGTACAGGCATTAGTTAATTGGGTGTCCGACAGTGCATCCAGCTTGTTCACATTATCTCCCACCCAGTCTTCTGCAGAAAGCGCACAGATGGCGCATGAAAACCAAGCCCATCAGTCTGTCACATCACCCCCATGCATATCAGGGAAACTGTCTGAGCCTCAAGTTATGCAGCAGTCTCTTATGCTGTTTGAAGACTCTGCTGCCAGGGTTTCCCAAGGGCATCCACCTAGCTCTTCACCAGGGGTGGAAGAGATAGAATGCACTAACGCACAACCACTTATGTTTCCTGATGATGAGGACATGGGAATACCACCTCAGCACGTCTCTGATGATGACGAAACACAGGTGCCAACTGCTGCTTCTTTCTGCATTGTGCAGACTGAACAGGAGGTCAGGGGTCAAGACTGGGTGGAAGACGATGCAGGGGACGATGAGGTCCTAGACCCCACATGGAATGAAGGTCGTGCCACTGACTTTCAGAGATCGGAAAAAGAGGCAGTGGTGAGACCGAGCCAACAGCGTAGCAAAAGAGGGAGCAGTGGGCAAAATCAGAACACCCGCCGCCAAGAGACTCCGTCTGCTACTGACCGCCACCATCTGGGACCGAGCACCCCAAAGGCAGCTTCAAGGAGTTCCCTGGCATGGCACTTCTTTAAACAATGTGCTGACGACAAGACCCGAGTGGTTTGCACGCTGTGCCATCAGAGCCTGAAGCGAGGCATTAACGTTCTGAACCTTAGCACAACCTGCATGACCAGGCACCTGCATGCAAAGCATGAACTGCAGTGGAGTAAACACCTTAAAAACAAGGAAGTCACTCAGGCTCCCCCTGCTACATCTTCTGCTGCTGCCGCCTCGGCCTCTTCTGCTGCTGCCACCGCCTCGGCCTCTTCTGCTGCTGCTGCCGCCGCCTCGGCCTCTTCCTCTGCCTCTGGAGGAACGTTGGCACCTGCCGCCCAGCAAACATGGGATGTACTACCAACACCACCACCTGCGTCACCAAGCATCTCAACCATGTCACACGGCAGCGTTCAGCTCTCCATCTCACAAACATTTGAGAGAAAGCGTAAATTCCCACCTAGCCACCCTCGATCCCTGGCCCTGAATGCCAGCATTTCTAAACTACTGGCCTATGAAATGCTGTCATTTAGGCTGGTGGACACACACAGCTTCAAACAGCTCATGTCACTTGCTGTCCCACAGTATGTTGTTCCCAGCCGCCACTACTTCTCCAAGAGAGCCGTGCCTTCCCTGCACAACCAAGTGTCCGATAAAATCAAGTGTGCACTGCGCAACGCCATCTGTGGCAAGGTCCACCTAACCACAGATACGTGGACCAGTAAGCACGGCCAGGGACGCTATATCTCCCTAACTGCACACTGGGTAAATGTAGTGGCGGCTGGGCCCCAGGCGGAGAGCTGTTTGGCGCACGTCCTTCCGCCGCCAAGGATCGCAGGGCAACATTCTTTGCCTCCTGTCTCCTCCTCCTCCTACTCAGCTTCCTCCTCCTCTTCTTCCACCTGCTCATCCAGTCAGCCACACACCTTCACCACCAACTTCAGCACAGCACGGGGTAAACGTCAGCAGGCCATTCTGAAACTCATATGTTTGGGGGACAGGCCCCACACCGCACAGGAGTTGTGGCGGGGAATAGAACAACAGACCGACGAGTGGTTGCTGCCGGTGAGCCTCAAGCCCGGCCTGGTGGTGTGCGATAATGGGCGAAATCTCTTTGCAGCTCTGGGACTAGCCGGTTTGACGCACATCCCTTGCCTGGCGCATGTGCTGAATTTGGTGGTGCAGAAGTTCATTCGCAACTACCCCGACATGTCAGAGCTGCTGCATAAAGTGCGGGCCGTCTGTTCGCGCTTCCGGCGTTCACACCCTGCCACTGCTCGCCTGTCTGCGCTACAGCATAACTTCCGCCTTCCCGCTCACCGCCTCATATGCGACGTACCCACCAGGTGGAACTCCACCTTGCATATGCTGGACAGACTGTGCGAGCAGCAGCAGGCCATAGTGGAGTTTCAGCTGCAGCACGCACGGGTCAGTCGCACTGTGGATCAGACACACTTCACCACCAATGACTGGGCCTCCATGCGAGACCTGTGTGCCCTGTTGCGCTGTTTCGAGTACTCCACCAACATGGCCAGTGGCGATGACGCCATTATCAGCGTTACAATACCACAACATGGTGGAACAGTACCTGTGCACACCCCTCCACGTACTGACTGATGGTTCGGCCCCATTCAACTTCTGGGTCTCCAAATTGTCCACGTGGCCAGAGCTAGCCTTTTATGCCTTGGAGGTGCTGGCCTGCCCGGCGGCCAGCGTTTTGTCTGAACGTGTATTCAGCACGGCAGGGGGCGTCATTACAGACAAACGCAGCCGCCTGTCTACAGCCAATGTGGACAAGCTGACGTTCATAAAAATGAACCAGGCATGGATCCCACAGGACCTGTCCATCCCTTGTGCAGATTAGATATTAACTACCTCCCCTTAACAATATATTATTCTACTCCAGGGCACTTCCTCATTCAATACTATTTTTAATTTCATTTTACCATTATATTGCGGGGCAACCCAAAGTTGAATGAACCTCTCCTCTGTCTGGGTGCCGGGGCCTAAATGTGTGACAGTGGCCTGTTCCAGTGGTGGGTGACGTGAAGCCTGATTCTCTGCTATGACATGAAGACTGATTCTGCGCTGACATAAGGCCAGATTCTCTGCTACGGGACCTCTCTCCTCTGTCTGGGTGCCTGGGCCTAAATGTGTGACAGTGGCGTGTTCCAGTGGTGGGTGACGTAAAGTCTGCTTCTCTGCTATGGCATGAAGACTTATTCTGTGCTGACATAAGGCCAGATTCTCTGTTACAGGACCTCTCTCCTCTGCCTGGGTGCCGGGGCCTAAATGTGGGACAGTGGACTGTTCCAGTGGTGGGTGACGTGAAGCCTGATTCTCTGCTATGACATGAAGACTGATTCTGCGCTGACATAAGGCCAGATTCTCTGTTACGGGACCTCTCTCCTCTGCCTGGGTGCCTGGGCCTAAATGTGTGACAGTGGCCTGTTCCAGTGGTGGGTGACGTGAAGTCTGATTCTCTGCTATGACATGAAGACTTATTCTGTGCTGACATAAGCCCAGATTCTCTGTTACGGGACCTCTCTCCTCTGCCTGGGTGCCTGGGCCTAAATGTGTGACAGTGGCCTGTTCCAGTGGTGGGTGACGTGAAGCCTGATTCTCTGCTATGACATGAAGACTTATTCTGTGCTGACATAAGGCCAGATTCTCTGTTACGGGACCTCTCTCCCCTGCCTGGGTGCCTGGGCCTAAATGTGTGACAGTCGCCTGTTCCAGTGGTGGGTGACGTGATGCCTGATTCTCTGCTATGACATGAAGACTTATTCTGTGCTGAAATGAAGCCAGATTCTCTGTTGCGCGACCTCTCTACTCTGCCTGAGTGCCTGGGCCTAAATATGTGACAGTGGCCTGTTCCAGTGGTGGTTGACGTGAAGCCTGATTCTCTGCTATGACATGAAGACTGATTCTGCGCTGACATAAGGCCAGATTCTCTGTTACATGACCTCTCTCCTCTTCCTGGGTGCCTGGGCCTAAATGTGTGACAGTGGCCTGTTCCAGTGGTGGGTGACGTGATGCCTGATTCTCTGCTATGACATGAAGACAGATTCTGTGCTGACATAAGGCCAGATTCTCTGTTACAGGACCTCTCTCCTCTGTCTGGGTGCCGGGGCCCAAATGTGTGACAGTGGCCTGTTCCAGTGGTGGGTGACGTGAAGCCTGATTCTCTGCTATGACATGAAGACAGATTCTGCGCTGACATAAGGCCAGATTCTCTGTTACGGGACCGCTCTCCTATGTCTGGGTGCCGGGGCCTAAATGTGTGACAGTGGCCTGTTCCAGTGGTGGGTGACGTGAAGCCTGATTCTCTGCTATGACATGAAGACTGATTCTGCGCTGACATAAGGCCAGATTCTCTGTTACGGGACCTCTCTCCTCTGCCTGGGTGCCTGGGATTAAATGTGTGACAGTGGCCTGTTCCAGTGGTGGGTGACGTGAAGCCTGATTCTCTGCTATGACATGAAGACTGATTTTGCGCTGACATAGGGCCAGATTCTCTGTTACGGGACCTCTCTCCTCTGCCTGGGTGCCTGGGCCTAAATGTGTGACAGTGGCCTGTTCCAGTGGTGGGTGACGTGATGCCTGATTCTCTGCTATGACATGAAGACTGATTCTGCGCTGACATAAGGCCAGATTCTCTGTTACGGGACCGCTCTCCTCTGTCTAGGTGCCGGGGCCTAAATGTGTGACATTGGCCTGTTCCAGTGGTGGGTGACGTGAAGCCTGATTCTCTGCTATGACATGAAGACTTATTCTGTGCTGACATAAGGCCAGATTCTCTGTTACAGGACCTCTCTCCTCTGCCTGGGTGCCTGGGCCTAAATGTGTGACAGTGGCCTGTTCCAGTGGTGGGTGACGTGAAGCCTGATTCTCTGCTATGACATGAAGACTGATTTTGCGCTGACATAAGGCCAGATTCTCTGTTACGGGACCTCTCTCCTCTGCCTGGGTGCCTGGGCCTAAATGTGTGACAGTGGCCTGTTCCAGTGGTGGGTGACGTGATGCCTGATTCTCTGCTATGACATGAAGACTTATTCTGTGCTGACATGAAGCCAGATTCTCTGTTACGCAACCTCTCTCCTCTGCCTGGGTGCCTGGGCCTAAATATGTGACAGTGGCCTGTTCCAGTGGTGGGTGACGTGAAGCCTGATTCTCTGCTATGACATGAAGACTGATTTTGCGCTGACATAAGGCCAGATTCTCTGTTACGGGACCTCTCTCCTCTGCCTGGGCCTTAAAGTGTGACAGTGGCCTGTTCCAGTGGTGGGTGACGTGAAGCCTGATTCTCTGCTATGACATGAAGACTGATTCTGCACTGACATAAGGCCAGATTCTCTGTTACGGGACCTCTCTTCTCTGCCTGGGTGCCTGGGCCTAAATGTGTGACAGTGGCCTGTTCCAGTGGTTTGTGACGTGATGCCTGATTCTCTGCTATGACATGAAGAACGATTCTGTGCTGACATAAGGCCAGATTCTCTGTTACGGGACCTCTATCCTCTGCCTGGGTGCCTGGGCCTAAATGTGTGACAGTGGCCTGTTCCAGTGGTGGGTGACGTGAAGCCTGATTCTCGGCTATGACATGAAGACTGATTCTGCGCTGACATAAGGCCAGATTCTCTGTTACGGGACCTCTCTCCTCTGCCTGGGCCTTAAAGTGTGACAGTGGCCTGTTCCAGTGGTGGGTGACGTGATGCATGATTCTCTGCTATGACATGAAGACTTATTCTGTGCTGACATGAAGCCAGATTCTCTGTTACGCGACCTCTCTCCTCTGCCTGGGCCTAAATATGTGACAGTGGCCTGTTCCAGTGGTGGGTGACGTGAAGCCTGATTCTCTGCTATGACATGAAGACTGATTCTGCGCTGACATAAGGCCAGATTCTCTGTTACGGGAACTCTCTCCTCTGCCTGGGCCTAAATGTGTGACAGTGGCCTGTTCCAGTGGTGGGTGACGTGAAGCCTGATTCTCTGCTATGACATGAAGACAGATTCTGCGCTGACATAAGGCCAGATTCTCTGTTACGGGACCTCTCTCCTCTGTCTGGGTGCCTGGGCCTAAATGTGTGACAGTGGCCTGTTCCAGTGGTGGGTGACGTGAAGCCTGATTCTCTGCTATGACATGAAGACTGATTCTGCACTGACATAAGGCCAGATTCTCTGTTACGGGACCTCTCTCCTCTGCCTGGGTGCCTGGGCCTAAATATGTAACAGTGGCCTGTTCCAGTGGTGGGTGACGTGAAGCCTGATTCTCTGCTATGACATGAAGACTGATTCTGCGCTGACATAAGGCCAGATTCTCTGTTATGGGACCTCTCTCCTCTGCCTGGGCCTAAATGTGTGACAGTGGCCTGTTCCAGTGGTGGGTGACGTGAAGCCTGATTCTCTGCTATGACATGAAGACTGATTCTGCACTGACATAAGGCCAGATTCTCTGTTACGGGACCTCTCTCCTCTGCCTGGGTGCCTGGGCCTAAATATGTAACAGTGGCCTGTTCCAGTGGTGGGTGACGTGAAGCCTGATTCTCTGCTATGACATGAAGACTGATTCTGCGCTGACATAAGGCCAGATTCTCTGTTACGGGATCTCTCTCCTCTGCCTGGGTGCCTGGGCCTAAATGTGTGACAGTGGCCTGTTCCAGTGGTGGGTGAAGTGATGCCTGATTCTCTGCTATGACATGAAGACTTATTCTGTGCTGACATGAAGCCAGATTCTCTGTTACGCGGACTCTCTCCTCTGCCTGGTTGCCTGGGCCTAAATATGTAACAGTGGCCTGTTCCAGTGGTGGGTGACATGATTCTCCTGATTCTCAGCTATGACATGAAGACTGATTCTGCGCTGACATAAGGCCAGATTCTCTGTTACGGGACCTCTCTCCTCTGCCTGGGTGCCTGGGCCTAAATGTGTGATAGTGGCCTGTTCCAGTGGTGGGTGACGTGATGCCTGATTCTCTGCTATGACATGAAGACAGATTCTGCGCTGACATAAGGCCAGATTCTCTGTTACGGGACCTCTCTCCTCTGCCTGGGCCTAAATGTGTGACAGTGACCTGTTCCAGTGGTGGGTGACGTGAAGCCTGATTCTCTGCTATGACATGAAGACTGATTCTGCGCTGACATAAGGCCAGATTCTCTGTTACGGGACCTCTCTCCTCTGCCTGGGTGCCTGGGCCTAAATGTGTGACAGTGGCCTGTTCCAGTGGTGGGTGACGTGATGCCTGATTCTCTGCTATGACATGAAGACTGATTCTGCACTGACATAAGGCCAGATTCTCTGTTACGGGACCTCTCTGAAGCCAGATTCTCTGTTACGCGACCTCTCTCCTCTGCCTGGGTGCCTGGGCCTAAATATGTAACAGTGGCCTGTTCCAGTGGTGGGTGACGTGAAGCCTGATTCTCTGCTATGACATGAAGACTGATTTTGCGCTGACATAAGGCCAGATTCTCTGTTATGGGACCTCTCTCCTCTGCCTGGGCCTAAATGTGTGACAGTGGCCTGTTCCAGTGGTGGGTGACGTGATGCATGATTCTCTGCTATGACATGAAGACTTATTCTGTGCTGACATGAAGCCAGATTCTCTGTTACGCGACCTCTCTCCTCTGCCTGGGCCTAAATATGTGACAGTGGCCTGTTCCAGTGGTGGGTGACGTGAAGCCTGATTCTCTGCTATGACATGAAGACTGATTCTGCGCTGACATAAGGCCAGATTCTCTGTTACGGGACCTCTCTCCTCTGCCTGGTTGCCTGGGCCTAAATGTGTGATAGTGGCCTGTTCCAGTGGTGGGTGACGTGATGCCTGATTCTCTGCTATGACATGAAGACAGATTCTTTGCTGAAATAAGGCCAGATTCTCTGTTACGGGACCTCTCTCCTCTGCCTGGGCCTAAATGAGTGACCTGTTCCAGTGGTGGGTGACGTGAAGCCTGATTCTCTGCTATGACATGAAGACTGATTCTGCGCTGACATAAGGCCAGATTCTCTGTTACGGGACCGCTCTCCTCTGCCTGGGTGCCTGGGCCTAAATGTGTGACAGTGGCCTGTTCCAGTGGTGGGTGACGTGAAGTCTGATTCTCTGCTATGACATGAAGACTTATTCTGTGCTGACATAAGGCCAGATACTCTGTTACGGGACCTCTCTCCTCTGCCTGGGTGCCTGGGCCTAAATGTGTGACAGTGGCCTGTTCCAGTGGTGGGTGACGTGAAGCCTGATTCTCTGCTATGACATGAAGACTGATTCTGCGCTGACATAAGGCCAGATTCTCTGTTACGGGACCTCTCTCCCCTGCCTGGGTGCCTGGGCCTAAATGTGTGACAGTGGCCTGTTCCAGTGGTGGGTGACGTGATGCCTGATTCTCTGCTATGACATGAAGACTTATTCTGTGCTGAAATGAAGCCAGATTCTCTGTTGCGCGACCTCTCTACTCTGCCTGAGTGCCTGGGCCTAAATATGTGACAGTGGCCTGTTCCAGTGGTGGTTGACGTGAAGCCTGATTCTCTGCTATGACATGAAGACTGATTCTGCGCTGACATAAGGCCAGATTCTCTGTTACATGACCTCTCTCCTCTTCCTGGGTGCCTGGGCCTAAATGTGTGACAGTGGCCTGTTCCAGTGGTGGGTGACGTGATGCCTGATTCTCTGCTATGACATGAAGACAGATTCTGTGCTGACATAAGGCCAGATTCTCTGTTACAGGACCTCTCTCCTCTGTCTGGGTGCCGGGGCCCAAATGTGTGACAGTGGCCTGTTCCAGTGGTGGGTGACGTGAAGCCTGATTCTCTGCTATGACATGAAGACAGATTCTGCGCTGACATAAGGCCAGATTCTCTGTTACGGGACCGCTCTCCTATGTCTGGGTGCCGGGGCCTAAATGTGTGACAGTGGCCTGTTCCAGTGGTGGGTGACGTGAAGCCTGATTCTCTGCTATGACATGAAGACTGATTCTGCGCTGACATAAGGCCAGATTCTCTGTTACGGGACCTCTCTCCTCTGCCTGGGTGCCTGGGATTAAATGTGTGACAGTGGCCTGTTCCAGTGGTGGGTGACGTGAAGCCTGATTCTCTGCTATGACATGAAGACTGATTCTGCGCTGACATAAGGCCAGATTCTCTGTTACGGGAACTCTCTCATCTGCCTGGGCCTAAATGTGTGACAGTGGCCTGTTCCAGTGGTGGGTGACGTGATGCCTGATTCTCTGCTATGACATGAAGACTGATTCTGCGCTGACATAAGGCCAGATTCTCTGCTACGGGACCTCTCTCCTCTGTCTGGGTGCCTGGGCCTAAATGTGTGACAGTGGCGTGTTCCAGTGGTGGGTGACGTGAAGCCTGATTCTCTGCTATGACATGAAGACTTATTCTGTGCTGACATAAGGCCAGATTCTCTGTTACAGGACCTCTCTCCTCTGCCTGGGTGCCTGGGCCTAAATGTGTGACAGTGGCCTGTTCCAGTGGTGGGTGACGTGAAGCCTGATTCTCTGCTATGACATGAAGACTGATTTTGCGCTGACATAAGGCCAGATTCTTTGTTACGGGACCTCTCTCCTCTGCCTGGGTGCCTGGGCCTAAATGTGTGACAGTGGCCTGTTCCAGTGGTGGGTGACGTGATGCCTGATTCTCTGCTATGACATGAAGACTTATTCTGTGCTGACATGAAGCCAGATTCTCTGTTACGCGACCTCTCTCCTCTGCCTGGGTGCCTGGGCCTAAATATGTGACAGTGGCCTGTTCCAGTGGTGGGTGACGTGAAGCCTGATTCTCTGCTATGACATGAAGACTTATTCTGTGCTGACATAAGGCCAGATTCTCTGTTACAGGACCTCTCTCCTCTGCCTGGGTGCCTGGGCCTAAATGTGTGACAGTGGCCTGTTCCAGTGGTGGGTGACGTGAAGCCTGATTCTCTGCTATGACATGAAGACTGATTTTGCGCTGACATAAGGCCAGATTCTTTGTTACGGGACCTCTCTCCTCTGCCTGGGTGCCTGGGCCTAAATGTGTGACAGTGGCCTGTTCCAGTGGTGGGTGACGTGATGCCTGATTCTCTGCTATGACATGAAGACTTATTCTGTGCTGACATGAAGCCAGATTCTCTGTTACGCGACCTCTCTCCTCTGCCTGGGTGCCTGGGCCTAAATATGTGACAGTGGCCTGTTCCAGTGGTGGGTGACGTGAAGCCTGATTCTCTGCTATGACATGAAGACTGATTTTGCGCTGACATAAGGCCAGATTCTCTGTTACGGGACCTCTCTCTTCTGCCTGGGCCTTAAAGTGTGACAGTGGCCTGTTCCAGTGGTGGGTGACGTGAAGCCTGATTCTCTGCTATGACATGAAGACTGATTCTGCACTGACATAAGGCCAGATTCTCTGTTACGGGACCTCTCTCCTCTGCCTGGGTGCCTGGGCCTAAATGTGTGACAGTGGCCTGTTCCAGTGGTTTGTGACGTGATGCCTGATTCTCTGCTATGACATGAAGAACGATTCTGTGCTGACATAAGGCCAGATTCTCTGTTACGGGACCTCTATCCTCTGCCTGGGTGCCTGGGCCTAAATGTGTGACAGTGGCCTGTTCCAGTGGTGGGTGACGTGAAGCCTGATTCTCGACATGAAGACTGATTCTGCGCTGACATAAGGCCAGATTCTCTGTTACGGGACCTCTCTCCTCTGCCTGGGCCTTAAAGTGTGACAGTGGCCTGTTCCAGTGGTGGGTGACGTGATGCATGATTCTCTGCTATGACATGAAGACTTATTCTGTGCTGACATGAAGCCAGATTCTCTGTTACGCGACCTCTCTCCTCTGCCTGGGCCTAAATATGTGACAGTGGCCTGTTCCAGTGGTGGGTGACGTGAAGCCTGATTCTCTGCTATGACATGAAGACTGATTCTGCGCTGACATAAGGCCAGATTCTCTGTTACGGGAACTCTCTCCTCTGCCTGGGCCTAAATGTGTGACAGTGGCCTGTTCCAGTGGTGGGTGACGTGAAGCCTGATTCTCTGCTATGACATGAAGACTGATTCTGCGCTGACATAAGGCCAGATTCTCTGTTACGGGACCTCTCTCCTCTGCCTGGGTGCCTGGGCCTAAATGTGTGACAGTGGCCTGTTCCAGTGGTGGGTGACGTGATGCCTGATTCTCTGCTATGACATGAAGACTGATTCTGCACTGACATAAGGCCAGATTCTCTGTTACGGGACCTCTCTCCTCTGCCTGGGTGCCTGGGCCTAAATGTGTGACAGTGGCCTGTTCCAGTGGTAGGTGACGTGATGCCTGATTCTCTGCTATGACATGAAGACTGATTCTGTGCTGACATAAGGCCAGATTCTCTGTTACGGGACCTCTCTCCTCTGCCTGGGTGCCTGGGCCTAAATATGTGACAGTGGCCTGTTCCAGTGGTGGGTGACGTGAAGCCTGATTCTCTGCTATGACATGAAGACTGATTCTGCGCTGACATAAGGCCAGATTCTCTGTTACGGGACCTCTCTCCTCTGCCTGGGTGCCTGGGCCTAAATGTGTGACAGTGGCCTGTTCCAGTGGTGGGTGACGTGAAGCCTGATTCTCTGCTATGACATGAAGACAGATTCTGCGCTGACATAAGGCCAGATTCTCTGTTACGGGACCTCTCTCCTCTGCCTGGGTGCCTGGGCCTAAATGTGTGACAGTGGCCTGTTCCAGTGGTGGGTGACGTGAAGCCTGATTCTCTGCTATGACATGAAGACTGATTCTGCGCTGACATAAGGCCAGATTCTCTGTTACGGGACCTCTCTCCTCTGCCTGGGTGCCTGGGCCTAAATGTGTAACAGTGGCCTGTTCCAGTGGTGGGTGACGTGATGCCTGATTCTCTGCTATGACATGAAGACTTATTCTGTGCTGACATGAAGCCAGATTCTCTGTTACGCGGACTCTCTCCTCTGCCTGGGTGCCTGGGCCTAAATATGTGACAGTGGCCTGTTCCAGTGGTGGGTGACGTGAAGCCTGATTCTCTGCTATGACATGAAGACTGATTTTGCGCTGACATAAGGCCAGATTCTCTGTTACGGGACTTCTCTCCTCTGCCTGGGTGCCTGGGCCTAAATGTGTAGGAGGTAATGAGATCCGCACTCCCTATTAAGTGAAGGGTGCCCACGGAGGACGAGGGGTCGTCACGTAGTAAGTGAAGAAATTCGTGGCACACCAAAGTAGATTCAATGCAATTTAATAATTAGTTGATGTTTTACATCATTTCATATTCCATATGTTCACATATATAATCAATACATCCGGGTAGGAGCAGTGTACAGTTGTATAGTGTGTCCCAACGTTTCGGCCATATGTCTGGCCTTTGTCAAGGGATCTATAAGAAATTATATCAATTAGAATCATTTTTAAGTTCTGATACATGAAATGAGAGTCATATAAAATTAGTTAGAGGTCAAACGTCTGTCAAAGCGAAAACAATGTACATAAAAGAAGAAAGAAAGTTCCCTGAGTATCATCATAGCAGCAAGACGTAGTAAGGCATTAATGGACAACACATATGGGGTAGCAGTCATGTCACTTTATGTCACCAAACTATAGATCAGTGGGAGCCACTGTATATATGCATATTGGTAAAGTATTCTCATATAAATCAAGTGGTCTGGCTGGGACCCCCTAATGTGCTGTCCAGAGATGGCTATAAAAATATAGAGGCTTGGTAAAAAATCTGTGGAGGAAGAGATCAGCGATTACCTGTAGTTATTCACTGTGGAGACATTGACCGGATGTGAACGCTGCGAGCCGCACGCTGGGATTTATAAAGGAGGCTAGAGTGTATTATCTCAGTGGTGACGGCGTACGTGCATGCGCGATGACGTCATGCCGTTGGCGCATGCGCAATGGTGAATATCGGACAAGTGAGGGCATAGAAGATTTTCATCTATGTGATGTTTCTATTTATGTGCTTCCTTTGCTTATGTGCCTCTTCTCTGGGTGATGTCCTTGTTCTCCATGATTACACACACCAACCAGATCAGACAACAATAGTGACCCATCAGTGTCTCTCTTATAGTCAAAACGTCAAACTATTTATATAGTGCAGGCTGCGTTTCTTGTATTTTGTAGTAAGGGCATCTTCTATGCCCTCACTTGTCCGATATTCACCATTGCGCATGCGCCAACGGCATGACGTCATCGCGCATGCACGTACGCCGTCACCACTGAGATAATACACTCTAGCCTCCTTTATAAATCCCAGCGTGCGGCTCGCAGCGTTCACATCCGGTCAATGTCTCCACAGTGAATAACTACAGGTAATCGCTGATCTCTTCCTCCACAGATTTTTTACCAAGCCTCTATATTTTTATAGCCATCTCTGGACAGCACATTAGGGGGTCCCAGCCAGACCACTTGATTTATATGAGAATACTTTACCAATATGCATATATACAGTGGCTCCCACTGATCTATAGTTTGGTGACATAAAGTGACATGACTGCTACCCCATATGTGTTGTCCATTAATGCCTTACTACGTCTTGCTGCTATGATGATACTCAGGGAACTTTCTTTCTTCTTTTATGTACATTGTTTTCGCTTTGACAGACGTTTGACCTCTAACTAATTTTATATGACTCTCATTTCATGTATCAGAACTTAAAAATGATTCTAATTGATATAATTTCTTATAGATCCCTTGACAAAGGCCAGACATATGGCCGAAACGTTGGGACACACTATACAACTGTACACTGCTCCTACCCGGATGTATTGATTATATATGTGAACATATGGAATATGAAATGATGTAAAACATCAACTAATTATTAAATTGCATTGAATCTACTTTGGTAGGCCTAAATGTGTGACAGTGGCCTGTTCCAGTGGTGGGTGACGTGATGCCTGATTCTCTGCTATGACATGAATACTTATTCTGTGCTGACATGAAGCCAGATTCTCTGTTACGCGACCTCTCTCCTCTGCCTGGGTGCCTGGGCCTAAATATGTGACAGTGGCCTGTTCCAGTGGTGGGTGACGTGATGCCTGATTCTCTGCTATGACATGAAGACTGATTCTGCGCTGACATAAGGCCAGATTCTCTGTTACGGGACCTCTCTCCTCTGCCTGGGTGCCTGGGCCTAAATGTGTGACAGTGGCCTGTTCCAGTGGTGAGTGACGTGATGCCTGAATCTCTGCTATGACATGAAGACAGATTCTGTGCTGACATAAGGCCAGATTCTCTGTTACGGGACCTCTCTCCTCTGCCTGGGTGCCTGGGCCTAAATGTGTGACAGTGGCCTGTTCCAGTGGTGGGTGACGTGAAGCCTGATTCTCTGCTATGACATGAAGACTGATTCTGCGCTGACATAAGGCCAGATTCTCTGTTACGGGACCTCACTCCTCTGCCTGGGTGCCTGGGCCTAAATGTGTGACAGTGGCCTGTTCCAGTGGTGGGTGACGTGATGCCTGATTCTCTGCTATGACATGAAGACTTATTCTGTGCTGACATGAAGCCAGATTCTCTGTTACGCGACCTCTCTCCTCTGCCTGGGTGCCTGGGTCTAAATATGTGACAGTGGCCTGTTCCAGTGGTGGGTAACGTGATGCCTGATTCTCTGCTATGACATGAAGACAGATTCTGTGCTGACATAAGGCCAGATTCTCTGTTACGGGACCTCTCTCCTCTGCCTGGGCCTAAATGTGTGACAGTGGCCTGTTCCAGTTGTGGTTGACGTGAAGCCTGATTCTCTGCTATGACATAAAGACTGATTCTGCGCTGACATAAGGCCAGATTCTCTGTTACGGGACCTCTCTCCTCTGCCTGGGTGCCTGGGCCTAAATGTGTGACAGTGGCCTGTTCCAGTGGTGGGTGACGTGATGCCTGATTCTCTGCTATGACATGAAGACAGATTCTGTGCTGACATAAGGTCAGATTCTCTGTTACGCGGCCTCTCTCCTCTGCCTGGGTCTAAATATGTAACAGTGGCCTGTTCCAGTGGTGGGTGACGTGAAGCCTGATTCTCTGCTATGACATGAAGACTGATTCTGCGCTGACATAAGGCCAGATTCTCTGTTACGGGACCTCTCTCCTCTGCCTGGGCCTTAAAGTGTGACAGTGGCCTGTTCCAGTGGTGGGTGACGTGATGCATGATTCTCTGCTATGACATGAAGACTTATTCTGTGCTGACATAAGGCCAGATTCTCTGTTACAGGACCTCTCTCCTCTGCCTGGGTGCCTGGGCCTAAATGTGTGACAGTGGCCTGTTCCAGTGGTGGGTGACGTGAAGCCTGATTCTCTGCTATGACATGAAGACTGATTCTGCGCTGACATAAGGCCAGATTCTCTGTTACGGGACCTCTCTCCTCTGCCTGGGCCTTAAAGTGTGACAGTGGCCTGTTCCAGTGGTGGGTGACGTGAAGCCTGATTCTCTGCTATGACATGAAGACAGAATCTGCGCTGACATAAGGCCAGATTCTCTGTTACGGGACCTCTCTCCTCTGCCTGGGTGCCTGGGCCTAAATGTGTGACAGTGGCCTGTTCCAGTGGTGGGTGACGTGAAGCCTGATTCTCTGCTATGACATGAAGACTGATTCTGCGCTGACATAAGGCCAGATTCTCTGTTACGGGACCTCTCTCCTCTGCCTGGGCCTTAAAGTGTGACAGTGGCCTGTTCCAGTGGTGGGTGACGTGAAGCCTGATTCTCTGCTATGACATGAAGACAGATTCTGCGCTGACATAAGGCCAGATTCTCTGTTACGGGACCTCTCTCCTCTGCCTGGGTGCCTGGGCCTAAATGTGTGACAGTGGCCTGTTCCAGTGGTGGGTGACGTGAAGCCTGATTCTCTGCTATGACATGAAGACTGATTCTGCGCTGACATAAGGCCAGATTCTCTGTTACGGGACCGCTCTCCTCTGTCTAGGTGCCGGGGCCTAAATGTGTGACAGTGGCCTGTTCCAGTGGTGGGTGACGTGAAGCCAGATTCTCTGCTATGACATGAAGACTTATTCTGTGCTGACATAAGGCCAGATTCTCTGTTACAGGACCTCTCTCCTCTGCCTGGGTGCCGGGGCCTAAATGTGTGACAGTGGCCTGTTCCAGTGGTGGGTGACGTGAAGCCTGATTCTCTGCTATGACATAAAGACTGATTTTGCGCTGACATAAGGCCAGATTCTCTGTTACGGGACCTCTCTCCTCTGCCTGGGTGCCTGGGCCTAAATGTGTGACAGTGGCCTGTTCCAGTGGTGGGTGACGTGATGCCTGATTCTCTGCTATGACATGAAGACTGATTCTGAGCTGACATAAGGCCAGATTCTCTGTTACGGGACCGCTCTCCTCTGTCTAGGTGACGGGGCCTAAATGTGTGACAGTGGCCTGTTCCAGTGGTGGGTGACGTGAAGCCTGATTCTCTGCTATGACATGAAGACTTATTCTGTGCTGACATAAGGCCAGATTCTCTGTTACAGGACCTCTCTCCTCTGCCTGGGTGCCTGGGCCTAAATGTGTGACAGTGGCCTGTTCCAGTGGTGGGTGACGTGAAGCCTGATTCTCTGCTATGACATGAAGACTGATTTTGCGCTGACATAAGGCCAGATTCTCTGTTACGGGACCTCTCTCCTCTGCCTGGGTGCCTGGGCCTAAATGTGTGACAGTGGCCTGTTCCAGTGGTGGGTGACGTGATGACTGATTCTCTGCTATGACATGAAGACTTATTCTGTGCTGACATGAAGCCAGATTCTCTGTTACGCGACCTCTCTCCTCTGCCTGGGTGCCTGGGCCTAAATATGTGACAGTGGCCTGTTCCAGTGGTGGGTGACGTGAAGCCTGATCCTCTGCTATGACATGAAGACTGATTCTGCGCTGACTAAGGCCAGATTCTCTGTTACGGGACCTCTCTCCTCTGCCTGGGCCTTAAAGTGTGACAGTGGCCTGTTCCAGTGGTGGGTGACGTGATGCATGATTCTCTGCTATGACATGAAGACTTATTCGGTGCTGACATGAAGCCAGATTCTCTGTTACGCGACCTCTCTCCTCTGCCTCTGCCAGACAACAGAGGGTTGTAGTCAATGGAGAACATTAAAAACAAGGTAATGTTACCAGTGGGGTTCCACAGGGATCTGTACTGGGACCGATTTTGTTTAATATCTTCATAAGTGATATTGCAAAAGGCCTCGCTGGTAAGGTTTGTCTTTTTGCTGATGACACAAAGATATGTAACAGGGTTGATGTTCCTGGAGGGAAACGCCAAATGGAAAAGGATTTAGGAAAACTAGAAGAATGGTCAGAACTCTGGAAACTGAAATTTAATGTGGATAAGTGCAAGATAATGCACCTGGGGCGTAAAAACCCAAGGGCAGAATATAGAATATTTGACACAGTCCTGACCTCAGTATCTGAGGAAAGGGATTTAGGAGTAATTATTTCAGAAGACTTAAAGGTGGGAAGACAATGTAATAGAGCAGCACGAAATGCCAGCAGAATGCTTGGATGTATAGGGAGAGGTATAAGCAGTAGAAAGAGTGAAGTGCTTATGCCGCTGTACAGAACACTGGTGAGACCTCACTTGGAGTATTGTGCGCAGTACTGGAGGCCATATCTCCAGAAGGATATAGATACTCTAGAGAGAGTTCAGAGAAGAGCTACTAAACTAGTACATGGATTGCAGGATAAAACTTACCAGGAAAGGTTAAAGGACCTTAATATGTATAGCTTGGAAGAAAGAAGAGACAGAGGGGATATGATAGAAACTTTTAAATAAATAAAGGGAATCAACTCGGTAAAGGAAGAGAGCATATTTAAAAGAAGAAAAACTACCACAAGAGGACACAGTTTTAAATTAGAGGGGCAAAGGTTTAAAAGTAATATAAGGAAGTATTACTTTACTGAGAGAGTAGTGGATGCATGGAATAGCCTTCCTGCAGAAGTGGTAGCTGCAAATACAGTGAAGGGGTTTAAGCATGCATGGGATAGGCATAAGGCCATCCTTCATATAAGATAGGGCAGGGGGCTATCCATAGTATTCAGTATATTGGGCAGACTAGATGGGCCAAATGGTTCTTATCTGCCGACACATTCTATGTTTCTATGTTTCTATGCCTGGGCCTAAATGTGTGACAGTGGCCTGTTCCAGTTGTGGTTGACGTGAAGCCTGATTCTCTGCTATGACATAAAGACTGATTCTGCGCTGACATAAGGCCAGATTCTCTGTTACGGGACCTCTCTCCTCTGCCTAGGTGTCTGGGCCTAAATGTGTGACAGTGGCCTGTTCCAGTGGTGGGTGACGTGATGCCTGATTCTCTGCTATGACATGAAGACAGATTCTGTGCTCACATAAGGCCAGATTCTCTGTTACGGGACCTCTATCCTCTGCCTGGGTGCCTGGGCCTAAATGTGTGACAGTGGCCTGTTCCAGTGGTGGGTGACGTGAAGCCTTATTCTCGGCTATGACATGAAGACTGATTCTGCGCTGACATAAGGCCAGATTCTCTGTTACGGGACCTCTCTCCTCTGCCTGGGCCTTAAAGTGTGACAGTGGCCTGTTCCAGTGGTGGGTGACTTGATGCATGATTCTCTGCTATGACATGAAGACTTATTCTGTGCTGACATGAAGCCAGATTCTCTGTTACGCGACCTCTCTCCTCTGCCTGGGCCTAAATATGTGACAGTGGCCTGTTCCAGTGGTGGGTGACGTGAAGCCTGATTCTCTGCTATGACATGAAGACTGATTCTGCGCTGACATAAGGCCAGATTCTCTGTTACGGGACCTCTCTCCTCTGCCTGGGCCTAAATGTGTGACAGTGGCCTGTTCCAGTGGTGGGTGACGTGAAGCCTGATTCTCTGCTATGACATGAAGACTGATTCTGCGCTGACATAAGGCCAGATTCTCTGTTACTGGACCTCTCTCCTCTGCCTGGGTGCCTGGGCCTAAATGTGTGACAGTGGCCTGTTCCAGTGGTGGGTGACGTGATGCCTGATTCTCTGCTATGACATGAAGACTTATTCTGTGCTGACATGAAGCCAGATTCTCTGTTACGCGGCCTCTCTCCTCTGCCTGGGTGCCTGGGTCTAAATATGTAACAGTGGCCTGTTCCAGTGGTGGGTGACGTGAAGCCAGATTCTCTGCTATGACATGAAGACTGATTCTGCGCTGACATAAGGCCAGATTCTCTGTTACGGGACCTCTCTCCTCTGCCTGGGTGCCTGGGCCTAAATGTGTGATAGAGGCCTGTTCCAGTGGTGGGTGACGTGATGCCTGATTCTCTGCTATGACATGAAGACAGATTCTGTGCTGACATAAGGCCAGATTCTCTGTTACGGGACCTCTCTCCTCTGCCTGGGCCTAAATGTGTGACAGTGGCCTGTTCCAGTGGTGGGTGACGTGAAGCCTGATTCTCTGCTATGACATGAAGACTGATTCTGCGCTGACATAAGGCCAGATTCTCTGTTACGGGACCTCTCTCCTCTGCCTGGGTGCCTGGGCCTAAATGTGTGACAGTGGCCTGTTCCAGTGGTGGGTGACGTGATGCCTGATTCTCTGCTATGACATGAAGACTGATTCTGCGCTGACATAAGGCCAGATTCTCTGTTACGGGACCTCTCTCCTCTGCCTGGGTGCCTGGGCCTAAATGTGTGACAGTGGCCTGTTCCAGTGGTGGGTGACGTGATGCCTGATTCTCTGCTATGACATGAAGACTGATTCTGCGCTGACATAAGGCCAGATTCTCTGTTACGGGACCTCTCTCCTCTGCCTGGGTGCCTGGGCCTAAATGTGTGACAGTGGCCTGTTCCATTGGTGGGTGACGTGAAGCCTGATTCTCTGCTATGACATGAAGACTGATTTTGCGCTGACATAAGGCCAGATTCTCTGTTACGGGACCTCTCTCCTCTGCCTGGGTGCCTGGGCCTAAATGTGTGACAGTGGCCTGTTCCAGTGGTGGGTGACGTGATGCCTGATTCTCTGCTATGACATGAAGACTTATTCTGTGCTGACATGAAGCCAGATTCTCTGTTACAGGACCTCTCTCCTCTGCCTGGGTGCCTGGGCCTAAATATGTGACAGTGGCCTGTTCCAGTGGTGGGTGACGTGAAGCCTGATTCTCTGCTATGACATGAAGACTGATTCTGCGCTGACATAAGGCCAGATTCTCTGTTACGGGACCTCTCTCCTCTGCCTGGGCCTAAATGTGTGACAGTGGCCTGTTCCAGTGGTGGGTGACGTGAAGCCTGATTCTCTGCTATGACATGAAGACTGATTCTGCGCTGACATAAGGCCAGATTCTCTGTTACGGGACCTCTCTCCTCTGCCTGGGCCTAAATGTGTGACAGTGGCCTGTTCCAGTTGTGGGTGACGTGAAGCCTGATTCTCTGCTATGACATGAAGACTGATTCTGCGCTGACATAAGGCCAGATTCTCTGTTACGGGACCTCTCTCCTCTGCCTGGGTGCCTGGGCCTAAATGTGTGACAGTGGCCTGTTCCAGTGGTGGGTGACGTGATGCCTGATTCTCTGCTATGATATGAAGACTTATTCTGTGCTGAAATGAAGCCAGATTCTCTGTTACGCGACCTCTCTCCTCTGCCTGGATGCCTGGGCCTAAATATGTGACAGTGGCCTGTTCCAGTGGTGGGTAACGTTATGCCTGATTCTCTGCTATGACATGAAGACAGATTCTGTGCTGACATAAGGCCAGATTCTCTGTTACGCGGCCTCTCTCCTCTGCCTGGGCCTAAATGTGTGACAGTGGCCTGTTCCAGTGGTGGGTGACGTGAAGCCTGATTCTCTGCTATGACATGAAGACTGATTCTGCGCTGACATAAGGCCAGATTCTCTGTTACGGGACCTCTCTCCTCTGCCTGGGTGCCTGGGCCTAAATGTGTGACAGTGGCCTGTTCCAGTGGTGGGTGACGTGATGCCTGATTCTCTGCTATGATATGAAGACTTATTCTGTGCTGAAATGAAGCCAGATTCTCTGTTACGCGACCTCTCTCCTCTGCCTGGGTGCCTGGGCCTAAATATGTGACAGTGGCCTGTTCCAGTGGTGGGTAACGTTATGCCTGATTCTCTGCTATGACATGAAGACAGATTCTGTGCTGACATAAGGCCAGATTCTCTGTTACGGGACCTCTCTCCTCTGCCTGGGCCTAAATGTGTAACAGTGGCCTCTTCCAGTTGTGGTTGACGTGAAGCCTGATTCTCTGCTATGACATAAAGACCGATTCTGCGCTGACATAAGGCCAGATTCTCTGTTACGGGACCTCTCTCCTCTGCCTGGGTGCCTGGGCCTAAATGTGTGACAGTGGCCTGTTCCAGTGGTGGGTGACGTGATGCCTGATTCTCTGCTATGACATGAAGACAGATTCTGTGCTGACATAAGGTCAGATTCTCTGTTACGCGGCCTCTCTCCTCTGCCTGGGTCTAAATATGTAACAGTGGCCTGTTCCAGTGGTGGGTGACGTGAAGCCTGATTCTCTGCTATGACATGAAGACTGATTCTGCGCTGACATAAGGCCAGATTCTCTGTTACGGGACCTCTCTCCTCTGCCTGGGCCTTAAAGTGTGACAGTGTCCTGTTCCAGTGGTGTGTGACGTGATGCATGATTCTCTGCTATGACATGAAGACTTATTCTGTGCTGACATGAAGCCAGATTCTCTGTTACGGGACCGCTCTCCTCTGCCTGGGTGCCTGGGCCTAAATGTGTGACAGTGGCCTGTTCCAGTGGTGGGTGACGTGATGCCTGATTCTCTGCTATGACATGAAGACTTATTCTGTGCTGACATGAAGCCAGATTCTCTGTTACGCGACCTCTCTTCTCTGCCTGGGTGCCTGCGCCTAAATATGTGACAGTGGCCTGTTCCAGTGGTGGGTGACGTGAAGCCTGATTCTCTGCTATAACATGAAGACTGATTCTGCGCTGACATAAGGCCAGATTCTCTGTTACGGGACCTCTCTCCTCTGCCTGGGTCTAAATGTGTGACAGTGGCCTGTTCCAGTGGTGGGTGACGTGAAGCCTGATTCTGTGCTATGACATGAAGACTGATTCTGTGCTGACATGAAGCCAGATTCTTTGCTATGGCATGAAGAGACTGATTCTGTGCTGACATGAAGCCAGATTCTTTGCTATGGCATGAAGAGACTGATTCTCTGCTGACGTGAGCCAGATTCTCTGCTATGGGACCTCTGTCCAATTGATATTGGGTAATTTTTATTTTTTTAATTTTTATTTTAATTCATTTCCCTATCCACATTTGTTTGCAGGGGATTTACCTACATGTTGCTGGCTTTTGCAGCCCTCTAGCTCTTTCCTGGGCTGTTTTACAGCCTTTTTAGTGCCCAAAAGTTCGGGTCCCCGTTGACTTCAATGGGGTTCGGGACGAAGTTCGGTTCGGGTTCGGATCCCGAACCCGAACATTTCCGTGAATTTCGGCCGAACTTCTCGAACCCGAACATCCAGGTGTTCGTTGAACTCTAATAGTGACCCGCGCCTGTATTTCACACGCATTACGCGAATATTACATTGCCGATTTTTTGCGATCAAGAAAATTATCGCAAATTCGCAAATATATGATGAATATTCTACAAAATATTCACGAGATATCGCAAATTCGAATATTGCCCCTGCCTCTCATCACTAGTGCTCTATTGAGCACTACAGACTATTCTTAGGCTAGTGACATCACATTTATTGGTCACATGGCATATGTGTAGCTCAGTCCTATTCACATGAATGTGCTCAGCTGCAATACCAAGCACAGGCATTATTCAATGTATGGTGTTGTGCTTGGTAAGCTGAGCTGTGGTCGCTTCAAACAGCTGATCCGTGGGGGTACTGGGAGTCAGACCCTGACTGATCAGACATTGATGAACTATCTGGAGGATAATATTCTACTCCTGGAAAAACTCTTTAACCTACTTTTAATTTTGATTTCTATTTTTTTAATGATCATATGCACAATGAAGGAAGTTATTTTAAGGGAGGCACTCCAATACTTATACACTAAGTTATGCCTATGCAGAGCCTGAAGGGGTGGTCCATGATATAGAGATTCAAAGAACACCTAAGGAACAACCATCCATTACCCCTCATGCCCTTTACCATCCTTCATATAGTGTATCATAAAGGCATAGCTATAGTGTCTGCAAAGGTTTTAGCCACACTAGACTTTGGTCCCCTAGGGGTCCAAACGCTCCCTATTCCACATAAGAAAACACAAGTACCAGGTGCATTGTAGTTGGACACATGTTACAGATTTTTCCTAGTGTCTGTTTAATTTTCTGAATCCTTTCACCCTAATGCTTCAATAATGCCTCTAGTCTCTAGTGAACTTTCCAACTGAATCCAGTAAAGAAACTCACATTTAATTAATTCATTCTTGGAACTTGGATAAAGCTGGGAATGTCTGCAACTTTTCATTATAACAGTTTTAGGACTACACTGTTTAGAAATAAAATTAATTAAAACATAAGTTAAAAACTGTTGAGAATTCCAGTTCCCCTTGGTTGATGTGCATGCCTATTGACATGATACAGGTAATCATACATGTACATACCATCCTGATGTCACGGCTGAGGATGGGGGAAACCCTCAGCCGTGTGCCGAAGGATGATCATCGCTGCTTGACCAGGACAAACAGGATTAGGGAGCAGGTCACCTCCTACAGCGTCCCTAACCTGACCCTAACTCCTACCTGCATGGGCCGACCTTGAAGGTAGGAGGACCCATGCGCAGGAACCTCGGAGCCCTAACTTACCCTCCGACCGGTCCCTGGACTAGGAGTCAGAGTAAGACATCCTGTTCCTTCTGGATACGGAGGAACAGGAGTCTCACTGGCCAAGCTGCAAGCAAGGGGGAACAAATGCAACCTATGGCAATGGCAGGTACTTGCCACAAACATAACAGAGACCTACCACAGACAACAAAGCCTGGAACCCATGTGGATGTACTGCCCACAGACAGCAGGACTCAGCACACAAACACACAACACACGGGAACCCAGGACCACAGGTGCAATAAAGAAACATAAAACCAAACACATCTTCCAGACACCAAAGGACATATATTTAGCTTATGACCAGAAGGTTGGCCCCCACTGGCAGTTGGTAAGTAACCAGGAGGATGTCTACAGCCAGCATGGCTGAAACACCCTCCCTGGCTACTGCCTACAACTGAGGCATTATAGGGCCAAGAGGCCACACCCAAAAATCAGACACACCCCGTGACTCACACACACTGAAAGGGAGTTAACCCTTCCAAAACCACAGAAGGGAAAACATAACTTAAAGGGGAAGTGTCCAAACAACAAACACACTGTGGCTGTTGCCGCAGGCAACGACATGGGTGGCAAGCGTGTCCTGGGAGTCAGCCCGAAGGCCGGGACACTGCCACCACATGTACATAATACAACCAAACGTTGCCACGGACTGCCACAGTGATGGGAAAATGTCAGTGCACACCAAACATAAACAAAGTGCACACAGACATACAAAAGTGCTTACAAATGCGCACACAACTCCGAGGGAACCGCACACATAGCTGTTGTCCGCGGCAACCGCACTTGAGGCTAACAACCTTATGCCTCAAGCTGCGGTTGACACTACAACCCAAAACCGCGGGCAACAGTATGCGGCTCCCAAGGAGTCACGGCCAAAACCGTGGCCGTGACACCTGAACTGTGTAGGATCTTAATGGTTCTTAATAATAATCCAAAAATGTTTGTAACCCTAACTATTGCTTTTGGATTGCTTCCAAAGCATATCATGTTATATTAGTAAGAGAGCTGACATACTATGTTTTTTTTGTTTGTGGGGGGAGGGGAGCTTTGGTGGAAAATAAATGAAAAACATACAAAAATGCAAGTCCTTTTTTGTTCTTTTTCTCAGTGTTTTGGTTGCATTTTTCTGTAGTTCTTTCACAAACAGTGGTCCACACTTAGTAAAGTGAGTGTACCTAGATTGTGTTGTAAATAACACCAACATTTGGTGCCGTTTGGAGCAATTTGGTGCATCCAAGTTTAGACAAATTAACTATAGTCCAATGAGTGTTCAAAACACCAAGAGTACAAAAATGAGAGATGTCTGTAAGGAAAAAAAAAAAAAAAAAAACAACAATAAGAGCTGCTCACCAGAAAACACTTGAAGGTAGCTTCAGTTCAATCACAAGGAATCCTAATGAATAAGGCTACTTTCACACCTGCGTTCAGGTGTCCGCTCGTGAGCTCCGTTTGAAGGGGCTCACGAGCGGTCCTGAACGCAGCCGTCCGGCCCCAATGCAGAAATTCTCAGTGGAGGCGGATCCACTGAGAATGCATCCGCCTGCCAGCGCTCAGCCTCCGCTCCGCTCAGTGAGCGGACACCTGAACGCTGCTTGCAGCGTTCGGGTGTCCGCCTGGCCGTGCGGAGGCGAGCGGATCCGTCCAGACTTATTATGGAAGTCAATGGGGACGGATCCGCTTGAAGATGACACCATATGGCTCAATCTTCAAGCGGATCCGTCCCCCATTGACTTTCAATGTAAAGTCTGAACGGATCCGCTCAGGCTACTTTCAGACTTAGAAAATTTTCTAAGTTATAATGCAGACGGATCCGTTGTGAACGGATACAAACGTCTGCATTATAGGAGCGGATCCGTCTGAGCAGACATCAGACGGACCCGCTCTGAACGCTAGTGTGAAAGTAGCCTTAGGCTGTCTGCCTACCATTCTCATCCTCTGCATCGGCCCCTCAGGGGCTCATTACATATGTATCCCCCTAAATATGATTTAAAAAAATGAATAAATGCCATAAAATCTAAAAACACATTGACACTTGTGTTTTTGTAAGCAGGGTCACAGAACTAATAGATATTTAAATCCAAAAAATGAGTGCTACACCTATAACATGCTGTGAAAATGGCATTCACCCAAAATGCAATTGTAATGCAAGCTTAGAAATAATGCCACTCTAAAAACTTATTTGTTATGTGCATAATAAGGGCTCATGCACACGGCCGTTGCCTGGCCGTGTCCATATTGCGACCCGCAAACAGCGGCTCTGCGATATGGGGACACCGAACGTGTGCTCACTGCATCACGGATGCGGACCCATTGACTTGAAAGGGTCCGCAATCCGGAAGGTCCGGTGTAGAACGGAGGCACGGAAACCTACGGAAACATGACGGAGTGCTTCTGTGGGGTTTCTGTCCGTGCATCTGCCCCGCAAAAAGAATGCACTGCTTTTTTTGCGGTGCGGATAGATCACAGACCCATTCAAGTTGAATGGGTCTGGATCAGTTTGCGCAATCCGCACAGTCCCCAATGCACGGAAAAGCCGACCAATGGGCGTGTGCATGAGCCCTAATCCTCGTAGACTTGTAGCCAATATCCAGTTTCCTAAAAACTATCATATAAAGGCTGAAAAAAATGCAGCAAAAAAAGTGTAAAAATCTAAAAATGTACCAAAAAAGACTACATGCAGTATAAAACCATGCTTATGCCCCTGTGATAAATAGCTTTTTCTATAAAGATATGCAGCATCTTAAGTGTTAAAATATATATTTATGGGCTCATCTCCTTATGGCTCTATTGGATAGGTCAGCAATATCTGATTGTCAGGGATCCGTCACCCGGCATCCCCACCGATTAGCTGTTTGAAAAAGAGGTGGTGCTCCAGGAGGGCACTGCTTCCGCTTAAGTAAACTATGTCTCGTCTCACTTGCACCGATTTTTTTGCTTATGGATTTTAGCTTATTTTTATTGCATGCAAACCCTAACAATAAATTGAATATTTTCTTAGATATCAACGTAATGATAACGTCAATAATGTAGCATGATTCTGCAGAGACAGAGTTCTAAATGTTAGTTTTAATAATGCAGTTTAAAACCTAATCATGATTTACCGCAAAATAACAAAAAAATAATAATTGAAAAAAATCTTGACCTTTTTCTAATGTAGAGACAGACCACTGATGGGTTGCAGCTGATGCCTACAGTATTTTTTACACTAATGTCCGACTCGTCCTGGAAACAATTCCAAATATTTGCATAAAACAATTCCAAATGTTTGTATAAAATAAACTAGCAGGACAGAGAAAGAAATGATTTAGCAATGTTGCTGATGTAATAAGCTACTGTTCTTAGTAATGTGTAAAAGTAATATACACAACTGCAGCTCTGTACATGTGAATTATTCAACATTTTGGGTTCTTTTCTGCCTCAGGGGTCAAATCCTTCTGCAGTGTGCAGAATGACTTATTACTCACTGTAAAATTCAATTAAATCTGACTACCTAACATGTGGTTTAAACTTGAAGATTGCTAGATGTGCTAGGAATTGTAAGACAAGGTCTTACTAGAATAAGTCACTGGGACTACTTTTTATGAAAAACATTTCCAAAATTGGTTTACCTTGCCAAATGAGGCACTGAATAACACTTCTTGTTTTACTAAGAATGCATACTCAATAGAGATGAGTAAACATCTTGAAAGTTGTTTTCCATAAATTAGATTTCCATCCAAGGACTTGAACGCAATGAGAGCATTAGCAAATAACGTCAGTGTGAAAGTGACATTGATCCAGGGAATTATTCTGATTGCCTAATTGGAGTCGGGAAGGATTTTTTTCCCTAAAATGAGAAAAATTGGCTTGTACCTCACAGGTTTTTTTTTTGCCTTCCTCTGGCTGAACCGGATGGACAGATGTCTTTTTTCAGCCTTACAAACTATGTTACTGACATATATAGCTATAAGTAAACACATGGTTAACAGTGTTAACAGCAATTTATGTGTTTAAAAACACACTGCACCATTGCATGTTAAGTTTATTAGAAAACTTGCAAAATGGTCCCTTATACGCAGATGGTGTTTAAACACACACACAGTGTTATGGGTAAAAAACAGTGGCTTGTTGGGACCAAGTGTCCAAAAATTACACTTTAATAGGGCAGATGTGTGCCCCTGTTTATACATAAGTAAATAATATGACAAACAGTGTCTTGTTCTGCACAAGCATCCTAAAATTATGCAAATTGGGAGTGGTACAGTGTGGATGTGGAAAGGGTGGAGTAATAGCGACGTGTGGCTCCAATAGAAGCAGCAGTAGCAGCACAGCATGGAATAGACAAGGCGGTATATGTATGTATATGAGTATGGGTAGTAGTAGTACTAGTGATGACTATATTGAGGCAAAAGTAGTAGGAGCTGCAGCCATTGTATAGAACATGATGGCAGGCATCCAGCAGCAGTGGCATGATGGCAGCAGCCATAAGGTACATAATATGATGATAGGCAGGCAGATACTGGCATGATGGGGCACCATTAGCAAGGGCAGGTCTATTTATTGGCTTCAGCTGGAGATGTGTAAAAATTCCCACACATCCATATCTTGCATATTTTAACAAAAGTGATGTTAGACAAGATAGTATAGGGAGAGCACACTGGGCCAGTTGGGACCACTGTTCCAAACTGCCTGCCCAGAAGTGCATGGATTTAGCAAATATGTTATGTGCTGTAAAATGGGCAGAGTCCAGGTGTTGAGGTGGTATGTCTCCTATTGCTGATTTACAGCAGCCTGGTGCAGCACAAGGAAACATTTCTCTATCATGTTGATGATACTAAGCTGGCTGCTGTGGCAATGGAGATGGTGGAAGACTCTGCTGAGGATGGAGAGAGGTGTGCAGGCGGCAGGCATCTGATAGCCAGAAGGTGTGGCATATACAGTGTATTCTGGTAATGAAGCAATTTGGCCTCCCTTTTGGCAACACGTAATCAAGTAATCATCAAGTAATCATCAGATTGATTGATATTAAGGATATGCCTGTCACTATGTAAGCAAGCAAGCATACAGCTTGCAATTTTTGTCAGCATCCCCAAGGAGCTAGTTCTTTCAGGCTCTGCCCCCCCACTCAGCCTCATCCTCCTGCACAAATTAATCTTCCTCCTCATGCTCCCCCTCATCCAATGACAGCTCCTCATCCTCCACTCCCTCCTCCATAGGACTTTTTCCATGTGAGTCCCCAACAGCTACAGGGCAGCCAGCAAGATGTGTAAGCTGTTCTTCTTCCGCCGTCCCTTGGTTGCATCGGCATGTGTCTGCTCTATAAATACCTAAGGGTGGACATTCTTGATGGTACTGTTGTCCCTACTGAAAAACCTGGTATCCCCCTCAAAACTACAAAGTACACGACAGGCATCTATGATGAGCTGCCACTGTCTGATCTCGAAACAACACATGCTCCCTGCTGAGGTGGTCTGGTGCCTGATGAAATCATTCACTGTGTTATGCTGCACGTACACATGTTCTAGCATCATAGAAGCAATGTCAGACCGTTCTGATGCTGAAGCTCCAGGAGGACTTTCCTTTCCATGCAGGAATCATATATTTTTCCCCCAAATGCAATAAACTGGACCACTTTATGGGCCAGTTTGTAGAAGCTCCCACTAGGGGCAATGCTCTGTTGGATTTGGTAATTTCTAATGATGCAGAGCTTGTTGGAAATGTTACTGTTCGAGAAACACTAGGTAATAGTGACCACAATATAATTATATTCCCCCTAAACTATAATAAGTAAACTCTGTCATGCAGAGCAAAGACACAGATTTTTATAAAGGCTAATTTCTCTGAGTTGAGGGCAGCATTTCAGGGCATAGACTGGGAGCAGCTACTGTGACATAATAATACTGAGGATAAATACGAGAGATTTAAATCCACACTAAGTAATTGCACTAAAAAATGTATTCCTTTAGGAAGTATAAACGGCTACAATTAAACCCCTCATGGCTTACAGCTACTGTAAAAAGGGCAATAAAGGACAAAAAAGGGCATTTAAAAAATACAAGTCTAAGGGATCAGCTGTAGCGTTTGAAGTTTACAAATGGCTTAATAAAATCTGTAAAAAGGAGATAAAATTAGAAAAAATACAAAACAAATAGCAGGTGGAAAAAGAGAGCAAAACAAATCCCCAAAAATTCTTTAAATATTTAAATGCTAAAAATCCAAGGTCTGAGCAGGTAGGTTTCCAAAATAATGGTAAAGGAGAGTCAGTCACTGAAAATAAGGAAAAGGCAGAGTTACTAATGTTTTTTTAACCTGTGTTTATACAAAAGAAGAGAAAGAAGCTGATATCTGTGGTGCTGGGGCTGTTAGTACATCCAGTAATATACTTAATTGGCTAACTGTAGATATGGTCCAAGAGAAGTTAAATAAGTTAAATGTGAACAAGGCTCTGGTTCCATTTGGATTACACCCAAGAGTGCTTAAAGAGCTTAGTTCAGTCATTTCTGTGCCCCTGTTTATCATTTTTATAGATTCTCTAGGTACTGGTACAGTGCCAAGTGATTGGCGCAAGGCAAATGTGGTGCCCATATTCAAAAAAGGATCTAGGTCCTCCACAGGTAATTATAGACCAGTTAGTTTAACTTCTGTTGTGAGAAAATGTTCGAAGGATTGTAAGTAATATTATAAGTGATAACCAATATGGGTTTACCAAAGACAGAAGTTAACAGACTAACCTGATTTATTTTTATGAAGATGGGAGTAGTAGCCTGGACAGAGGGGCAGCTGTGGATGTAGTGTTTCTGGATTTTGCAAAGGCTTTTGATACTGTCCCACATAGACATTTAATAGGTAAAGTAAGGTCTATAGGCTTGGAAAGTATAGTTTGTAATTGTACAGAGAGTAAATATATCACCCGCAGGTAATAGGAGACACAAGCGCTGGTACACAGTAACAATCGGCTAGTCCTTAAGGTTTGCACTCTACCTATAGCTAGTCTGGATGACCAGGTAATGTGCTGCCAGAATAAATGGTATCGGAATGCAAGTCAATATCGGAATCAGACCATGTAATCAGTTGTCAGAGAAAAACACATGGTTAAATATGTGCAGATATTGGCACTAGGAAATAGTGTCAGGATGCAAATCAGTATCTGAATCAGACCATATAATAGATTATTGGGGAAGAGTACATGGTTAAATATATGAATATTGGCACCAGGAATAGGGTAGTAGGGGAGTGGTTAATGTAAATGTAACCACCACCCTCAGTACCTTGTTTGTTCTTTTCACCAAAGTATTCCTTCTGTCGATGTTCCACTATGCTGGTTTCTTCTGAGTTCTTTTTGTGAAGATATTGATGTCCTTTGTGATCGCGGCGTTCTTCTTGCTCTTCTAGCTCACCATAGTTTGTAATTGTACTGAAAACTGGCTGAAGGACCGTCCAGAGAGTTGTGGTCAATGATTCCTATTTTGAATGGTCCAGGGTTATAAGTGGTGTACCCCCATAGTTCAGTGCTGAGTCCTTTATTATTTAATTTTATTATTAATTATATTGAGGACAGTAGTGTTGGTCCAGCACCAAAGTGCTCAGATGCTCGAGTAGAACACCTTGGGATGCTCTGGTGCTCGGTAGAAGTCAATGGGAGAACCTGAGAATTAAACCAGACACCACCTGCACTGAAGAGGGGAGGGTGTCTGGTTCATAGGAAAAGGTCAGAAATTGATAGAAACACCACTGAAATGGTTCGGGAACAGCATGGGGAGGATGTCTGGATGCATCTTGGACTTCCAGGTCGCTGCTGGGAACGATGTTGTCCGAGTAGTGCGTCACTTTTACAGACTGACAATAATACGCACCAAACCGAAGGTAAAATTGATTTTCGAGGAAAAATTGTTAGGAAACATTGTTTCCTGTATATTTACTTGTATATAAAGTGCAAATGCTGCCAAAAATTTCAAGGAAGAGGCACTCTGAAACAACCTGTATATCACTTAAAGGAGGGCCTCATTCACATTGTGGTACAATTGTTCAGGTAGTGGGACTCCTACACTCATAAAGCAGATGCACTAAGGGAAAGGGCTGCCAAAAATTACAAGCAACCGGCACTCAAAATACACCCTTTATTACACATAAAGGAGGGCATCATACACACCCTTGAAAAATTATGATTGATGAACTGCTGGTGACCCTCAAAAACATTAGGAGCAAGGGTCTGCTGGTGACCCTCTAAAACATTAGGAGTGAGGGTCTGCTGCTAAGCTGACCATCTAAAACATTTTGTTGGTGAGTGCCTGCTGCCGAGCTGACCATCTAAAAATTTTGTGGGCAAGGGCCTGCTGCTGAGCTAACCATCAAAAAAAAATTGTGGCCGAGGGCCTGCTGCCGAGCTGAACATCTAAAAATTTAGGGGTAAGGATCTGCTGCTCAGCTGACCCTCTAAAACATTATGGTTGAGTGCCTGCTGGTGACCCTCTAAAACATTAGAAGCGAGGGCAGTCTAATAAGCATGTTGATATGATGGAGGATGATGACGAGAAAAGGGAGCTTGAACCATATACCCTTTTTAGTGGTGGAAGAGGTGCATGGAAATACAGTGTATTCAATACACCATAAAAGCCACATTTAGAGTGCCTTTATTTTCAGAAGATTTCCACTGGTGTAGTAGAGAAGTCAGGGGCAATCCAGGCCTTGTTTATTTTTATAAGAATCAACCGGTCAGCATTTTCAGTTGACAGGAGGATGCACTTATCAGTTATTAAGCCCCCAGCAGCACTAAATACACGCTCTGACAAAACGCTGGCGTCGGGCAGGCCAGCACCTCCAAAGCATAGAGCGCCAGTTCGTGCCACATGTCCAGCTTGGACACCCAATAGTTGTAAGGCACACAGGGATCACTGAGGACGCTGACACGGTCTGCTACGTACTCCTTCACCATCCTCCAAAATGTTTCCCTCCTTGTGACACTAGGCCGCGCATCAGGTTGAGGGTGCTGGTGGGGTGTCATAAAACTAGCCCAGGCCTTGGAGAGTGTTGCCCTGCCTCTGTTGGAACTGCTGTGTGTTCCGCTCATCTCTCCTCCTTGGTTTCCCAAGGAACTACGTACTCTGCAGCCAGTGTTGTCAGATGGAAATTTTTAGAGCATATTTTCCTCAAGGACCTTCTGGTATTGCACCATTTTGCTCATCCTCTCCACCACAGGAATGAGAGATGAGAAGTTCTCTTTGTGGCGGGGGTCGAGAAGGGTGAACAACCAGTAATCGGTGTTGGCAAAAATGCGTACAATGCAAGGGTCACAGGAAAGGCAGACTAACATAAAGTCAGCCATGTGTGCCAGAGTCCCAACAGACAAGACTTCGCTGTCCTCATCAGGAGGATGACTCTCAATCTCCTCATCCTCTTCCTCCTTGTCTACCCATCCATGCTGAACAGATGGAATAAAACTTCCATGGGTACTACCCTCTGTAGCGGAGGCAACCGTCTCCTGCTCTTCCTCCTCATCATCATCCAATTCACGCTGAGAAGATGAACTGAGGGTGGTCTGGCTATCACCCTGTGTACTGTCTTCCCCCATTTCCACCTCTTCTACATGCAAGCGTCTGACTTAATTGTAAGCAGCGAGCATTTGAGTAGCATTTAAGTAGACACAGAAGTGGGATGGTTACACTGATAATAGTGTTATCGCTGCTCACCATCTGTGTTAATTACTCACAGAGGTCAGACATGAATGCTTACTCGTCGCTTGTGAAGAGCGGAAGCTGACTGGATGTCACGACCATGGTATGGTGACTCCTGAACCGCATGCAGTTGCCTGTGGTCTGGAGTTGTTGTCAATCACAGGTGAGGGCTGAAGTATTTTGCCTCACCTGTGGTTGCCGCTGGCAACATTAGGTTTGTGGCAGTAGAGCAGCTGGAGCTGCTTGCTAGGCTGCTCGCTGTCATTGCATGCAGTTGCACCTGGCAACCTATCTTTTAGGTGTGCCTGGTGTTTGTTTGTTTGTTGTGCACAAGGTTTTTATATGTGTGCACGTCCCCTTTAAGTGGCTGTCTTCCCTTTCCTGGTGTGGGAAGGGTTAATTCCCTTCCTAGTGTGTGTGCACTGGGTGTGTCTGTGTGGGTTTGGCTACATGGGCTATTTAGCCTCAGTTGAGACCTGATGTCTGAGGGGTACTCCAGCCTTGTTTGTAAGCTGGAGGCACCCTCCTGGTCCCTTATACCATCTGCCAGTGAGGGCCATCCTTGTGGTCATAAATGTTGTTATGTGATGTGATGTTAAGTTTATGTTTATGTGGTGTCTGTTATTATTGCAGCTATGGTTCTGGCTTCCTGTGTGTTTATGTGTGCTGTGTCCTTTTGTCTGTGTGCGGACTTCAACACTTGTGTCCAGGGATCCAGTGAGTGTGTCTGTGGCAGGTAGGGGTGGAAGTCTTTCACTCTCCTGGCATATCCATAGTCTGTTTATGTTTATATCCCCTTGCAGCTCGGCCAGTTTTAGACTCCTGTTTCTCCGCATCCAGGAGGAACTGGTGGTCTACCCAGCTCCTAGTTCGGGGATCGGCGGAGGGTGAGTAGGGATCCGAGGTTCCTGAGCATGAGCCCTCCTACCATCAAGGTCGGCTCATGCAGCTAAGAGTCAGGGTCAGATTAGGGATGCAATAGGAGGTGACCTGCTCCCTAATTGTGTGGTCCTGGCCGAGCAGCCACTTACATCTCGTGGCAGCGCACGGCTGAGGGTTTTCCCCATCCTCAGTCGTGTCACTGGAAAGGTGATGACCATGTTGTAGCTGGTATTCCACTACTGCCCGCTGCTGCTCACAAAGCCTGTCCAGCATTTGGAACGTCGAGTTCCAGTGCGTGCTCACGTCGCACAACAGTCGGTGAGCTGGCAATTTCAAGCGCTGCTGCAGCATTGCCAGACTGGCGGAAGCTGTCGATGACTTGCGGAAATGGGCACACACGCGGCGCACCTTCACCAGTAGCTCAGGCAAATTGGGGTAGGTTTTGAGAAACCGCTGAACCACTAGGTTGAACACATGGGCTAGGCATGGTATGTGTGTGAGCTTGCTGAGCTCCAAAGCCGCCACCAAGTTATGGCCATTATCAGACACAACCATGCCTGGTTGTAGGTTGAGTGGCGAGAGCTACAGCTCAGTCTGGTCCCTTATCCCCTGCCACAGCTCTGCAGCGGTGTGCTGTTTGTCACCAAAGCAGATCAGTTTAAGAGCGGCCTGTTGCCGCTTCACCACTGCAGTGCTACACTGCTTCCAGCAACTGACTGATGGCTGACTTGTGCTGCAAGATGATAATTCAAAGATGGAAGTGGAGGAGGAGGCGGAGAAGGAGAAGGGGGGGTTGCAGCCACTAACCTAGGTGGCGCGGAAACCCTGATGGAAGTAGGGCCCGAAATCCTTGGCGTCGGTAGCACCTGTGCCATCCCCGGGTACGACTCGCTCTCGACCTCAACAACGTTTACCCAGTGTGCGGTCAGGGATAGTGATGGCTTTGCGGTTCCTCCGGCGGTTGGTTCGTGGCGAACTTTGCGCGTTCGCGATCCGCCGAACATGCGAACATATGGCGATGTCCACGCGCGCCAAATTTCTTTTGCATTGTGCCGAACTTTGACCCATGACACATCCATGAGGTGGGACAGGACAGCCAATTGAGATGTTTCAGCACATGGACCCAACACCAACCTTATAACAGAACCCGATCTGTCAGCCATTTTGCATTATGTGTAAGAAGAGGTTGCATTTTGGAGCAGGGACAGGTTGATAGGAACTTAGGTACACCAAACGCTAGCTAATAGGGCCACAAAAGTACTTTCAAGGACTGGTAATGTTGTGCTATCGATAGGTGTGATACACAGAGGGGTGTAATGACTGCTTGAGGGTGATATACCAGCTTCAAATAACAACTGATTGAGGCCTTCCATATATTAGCTTCCACAAAATAGTGATAGAGGTTTTCCATATACCTGCGTCCACAAAATACAGATTACGGGTTTTGATATACCTGCTTCAACTAACAATTGATTGAGGCCTGCTATATATCAGCTTCCACAAAATAGTGATAGAGGTTTTCCAAATACCTGTGTCCACAAAATTACTGCTTGAGGGTGATATACCAGCTTTAACTAACAACTGATTGAGGCCTGCCATATATCAGCTTCCACAAATACTGCTCTTCTCTAGGGACTTTTGTCGTTTTGAAAATGACAGGCAAAGGTAGAGGCAGGCCGTTCCGCAGGGGTGGTAGGGGTCGGGCAGGTGCACCAGGCAGCCTAACTAGGAAGTTGGAGAAGGTGCATGCGATTTTGTCAAAGGATGCACCAGAGTTGGTTGAGTGGCTCACTCAGCCTTCCACTTCTGCATCTTCCTCCTCCTCAGTATCTGCACCCTCCTCACTCTCTTCTGTGTGCACCCCAAAAGACACCACCACCACCACCACCATAGCCCTTCCACTCGAGTCAAAGGAATATTTTCCCATCCTTTCCCAGACCTTACCGATGCACAGCCATTCTTGGCATCGGATGAGGAAGAGGAGGTAGCAATGGATGCCACCCAGCTGTCTGGCGACAGTACCCAGATAAGCCCAAGTAGAGTGGTCCCCGCTGTTGCTGCCTACTCAGAGATCTCTAATGTCAATGGTGGTGAAGGTGACGATGATGACGTGTAGATGGACGTCACGTGTGTGCCCACAAGAGAGGAAGAGGAGGGGAGTTCAGAGGAGAGACGGAGCAGCAGATAGGGAGGGAAAGCAGGCAGAACTTGTAGAGCACAGGAGGCAAAAAGCAGACTGCTAATGTATCTGGAGCGAGCCATCCACAATGCACGGTCACATTTTCCACTCCCAGGATGCCGGCACATGGCTCCACAGTGTGGGCTTTTATTAACGTGTCAGCTGCTGACAATAGTTTTGCCATCTGGCCTCCCATCAGCGAGTTCAGTGGGAGCAACGCCGTCAGAACCCACAAAACCACACGCCCGGCGCTGCCTCTTCTCCTTCTCCTCTCTCCTCCCATTTGTCCCCCACTTCCACCGTTCATCTGGCACAAGGCAGGCTTCCGTGACCCAAATGTTCGAGCGTAAAAAAATGATAATGCCGGATAATCCTCTTTCCCAAAGGCTGACCGCTGGCTTGTCGGAAGTGCTAGCCCACCAACTACTGCTATATAAATTGGTGGACTCAGAGGCCTTTAGAAATTTTGTGAAGGTCCCCGGAAGGAAATATTTCACCCAGAAGGGCATCCCTAAATCATATGGCCACGTTCAGCGGCAAGTTAATATATCTCTGACACACAGTGTCGGTGCCAACATACATCTGACCACAGACACAGGGCAGGGAAGGTACATAACTTTTACTGCCCACTGGGTGAACCTTCTGACGGCCATCAAGCATGTAACCCGTGGCACCCGTGTGGATTTGGTGTTACTGCCACGGATTGCATGCAGGCCTGCAACCATGCATTTATTGTAAATATTCACTGATACACATTAGCTGTAGTGATGGACGAACATTGGCCGGGACGGTTCGGCTGACTCCTCCTTTTCCACTGCTACCGCCTCTTCCGCTGCACCCCCCAAGCTCCCCAGAACCTATTCGACATGCTAGGTGAGACGATGCCATGCTGTGCTGCGGCTGTTGTGGCTGGAAGCCAAGAGCCACACCGGTCCTGCACTGCTTTCAGCTCTGCAGTCATAGGCAGATCAGTGGCTAACCCCGCTCAATTTGACAGTTGTAAAATGGTGTGCGACAATGGTGCCAATTTGCTAAGCGCACTGAAACAGGGCAAAATGACACACGTGCCGTGCATGACACGTCCTGAACTTAGTTGTGCAGCGATTAGTTGCCAAATACCCTAGGGTCCAGACCGTCTTGCGACAGGTCATATTAGAAGATCTTACACGGCCATGGCTCGCTTGCTGACGTTCAGAGGCAACACCATTTGCCCGTCAGTCGTCTGATTTGTGACTGCCCGTTGCGCTGGAACTCCACCTTGTATATGGTTGATAGGTTGCTCCAGCAGAAACGCGCCATTAACGACTACCTGTACAAACATTGCAGCAGGGCAGGTTCTGGGGAGCTTGGTTTCTTTTCACCGCGCCAGTGGCTGCTCATGTGCGACGCATGCAGACTTCTGTGGCAATTTGATGAGATCACCAAACTGGTCAGTCACAGCCAGGGAGCCATCAGTGACATTGTACCTTATGCCTTCTTTCTGGAGCGTGCATTGCGTCGTGTCATTGATCAAGCCATCAAGAAACAGGAGCTGGAAGATGAAGAAGTCGCAATGCTGAATGATTTTTCAGGGGGGCTACTCCATATGAGACAAGTCAGCAGAAGTCTGAAGAGGAGTCAGAGGAGGATGGTGGCAGGGGAGAAGAGGAAGAGCAAGAAGAGCAGGCTTTAAATTTTTTGGGGATCCCTGGTGTAGTCCATGGCTGGGTGGAGGATACCGAGGATGACATTTTACTGGGATATGAGCAGAAGCCAGGGCGCTCCACTGCTTCCAATTTAGTGCAAATGGGGGCCTTCATGCTCCAGTGTTTGGAGAGGGACCCCCGTATAAAAAGCATAAAGGACAAGGACCAGTACTGGGTGGCAACGTACTTAGACCCCCGGTACATACACAAAATGGAGGACATGTTACTAGCATCACAGAGTGCTGTCAGAATGCAGCATTTCCAGTCCTTGCTGCCAGAGATGCTGCATTCTGCTGTTGCGGGCGCTGGCAAAGGAATTTCCACCCACAGCGAAACAGGTGCGGGTACCAATCCTACCGCGCCTGCAGGAAGACGGCAGTTTGAAGATGTGTTGGTCACTTTGGATATGAGATCATTTTTGCATGCAGCCAACCCATCGACAGCCGCCCTCCGGATCCAGCCTCAAGGAACACCTAGACCGACAGGTGTCTGACTACGTCGGGTTAACAGCCGATGTGGATGCTCTGATAAGCGAGGAACCCCTGGACTGCTGGGTGTGCAGGCTTGACCTGTGGCCAGAGCTGGAACAACTTTCCATAGAACACTTGGCTTGCCCCTCATCGAGAGTGTCCTGTCCGAAAGGATATTCAGCACAGCAGGGGGGATCGTGACCGATAAGCGCACTCGTCTAGCTCACGACAGTGTGGACTACCTCACATTTCTAAAAATGAATGAGGCATGGAACTCGGAGGAATTCAACAACAGTGACAACCACGTTTAGTTGAATTTTCTCTTGCCATCCCACACATATCCGCCACCACCCAGAACAAAGAATTGTCCCTGTCTTATGTAAAAACAGCGGCATAAAAGGCCTTTTCTGTCTGGTGAATGCCTAATGTTTGGGGCCTGTACTCCACTGGCCTGCAGTAAAATTGATATCCGATGACCGTCTAATATACCTCAAGCCACATAATCACTTGATCTTTTCTGTACGGTGAATGCCTAATGTTTGGGGCATGTACTTCACCGGCCTGCAGTAAAAAAAATTATCCACCGACTGTCTAATATACCTCCAGCCACATAATCACTTGATCTTTTCTGTCTGGTGAATGCCTAATATTTTGGGCCGATACTCCATTGGCCTGCAGTAAAATTGATATCCAATGACCATCTAATATACCTCCAGCCACATAATTACTTGATTTTTTCACTGTCCATGTTGTAGGACTGCTTGTGCATTTGGTGGCTGCAAATATGACCTGAAGGTTTTCCAGGTTCGCCTGACATTAAAGTGAATAAGGCCGCAAACTTACTGTCTGCGAACATTTGATCGCGTTTGCGAACCGTCCCGGCCGATGTTCATCCATCACTACAGCTAATGTGTATCAGTGAATATTTACAATAAATGCATGGTTGTATATTTATTGCAAATTCATACAATATCATGAAAAGGAACAGTATTTTTGTGATACACATGTGTAGTACTGAGTGGCCAAATGTGTTGATAACTTAACTTATTCATATCATTGTCACTGTTTTTAATGGACCTATGGACAAACTGACCGACCCAAAGACAGGAGGTTAAAGGGGTTTTCCAGGATTAATTTATTAGTGACCTATTCTCTAGACAGGTCATCAATATCTTATCAGGAGGGTCCGTCTCCTTGCAGTCTTTTCGATCATTTATTTGAAGAGGCCAAGGTGCTCCAGTAAACACTGTGCCGTCTTCCTAGGCCAATGACATCAAGTTCATCATTCACATAGCCTAGTTGCAGCTTGGTCCCATTCAAGTGAAAGTGCCCATGCTGCAATACCAAGCCTATCCACTATACAATGTACGGCGCTGTACTTGGTAAGATGTCAGGAGGCCTCAGCACTCATGAGAGTCCTACAGCCTCTTCAAACACTTCAAGCAGCTGATCGTTGGGGGTGCCAGACTTCGGAACACCATAAATTGGATATTTATAACCTATACTGAGGATAGGACATCAATATAGGTGTCCTGGAAAACCCCTTTAACAGTATAAAAATAGACTCTACAATATGGCCCATTTAATCCAGCAGAGTTTATAGAGCAATTACAGGGCACATGCACCTGTTCTGTATCGTTGGCTAGTGGGCACTTTTCCAGTGGTCTCTTTTCCACTGTTGGGATCAAGGTGCTGTAGTCCAGTCATGGATGAACTATGTTATCATGTCTGTATGTACAACCAACAGACAAATTTCTGGACCACTGATGGCCCTACCCAATCCTGCTTCACTTCCATCCCTTCAGAATGTCTGAACAGGATAGGAAATGTGAAATAATCAAAATGAATTAGTAAGAAGCCTTATGTTTTTCACTACAACCAACAGAACAGTTCAGCTTCTACATTGAATTCAGTGTAACCAAGTGGAAAAGTACAGCTTGGTGTAAATTACATCCCATTTTCTTGAAGGGAACCTGTCATAAAATGTATGCTGACCGCACTGAGGGAAGTATAAAATAGTGATAGAAATGTTGATTTCAGCGGATTATCACTCATGAGCTAAAAGTAAGTGGTTGCTGAGAACCAGTATCATAATAATTGCAGCACAGGCCTTGAATAGAGTCAAATCTACCTGAAAAGAGTCATAGTTATTCATAATCTCCTGCACTCTCACCCATCTGCTGATGATTGGCAGCTCTCTTCTAGGGAGAAAACTAGGTAGAAGACTGTCAATCATCAGCAGGTGTACAGGGAGAGCAGGAATTCATGAATAACCATGACTCTTCTCAGGTGGCTGTGACTCTTTTTCAGGCCCAGTCTGCAAAGATTGTAATGTTGGTTCTCGGCAAACACTTACTTTTAACTTATAAATAGAGTTGAGCGAACATCCGAACCCGACCCGAACTTCGTCCCGAACCCGAACCCCATTGAAGTCAATGGGGACCCGAACTTTTCGGCACTAAAAAGGCTGTAAAACAGCCCAGGAAAGGGCTAGAGGGCTGCAAAAGGCAGCAAAATGTAGTTAAATCCCCTGCAAACAAATGGATAGGGAAATGAATTAAAATAAAAATAAAATAAATAAAAATTAACCAATATCAATTGGAGAGAGGTCCCATAGCAGAGAATCTGGCTTCATGTCAGCAGAGAATCAGTCTTCATGGTATAGCAGAGAATCAGGGTTCACGTCACCCAACACTGGAACAGTCCATTGTCAGATATTTAGGCCCCGGCACCCAGACAGAGGAGAGAGGTCCCATAACAGAGATTCAGGCTTCATGTCAGCAGAGAATCAGTCTTCATGTCATAGCAGAGAATCATGCTTCACGTCACCCAACACTGGAACAGTCCATTGTTATATATTTAGGCCCCGGCACCCAGGCAGAGGAGAGAGGTCCCATAACAGAGATTCAGGCTTCATGTCAGCAGAGAATCAGTCTTCATGTCATAGCAGAGAATCAGGCTTCATGTCACCCACCACTGGAACAGGCCACTGTCAGATATTTTTAGGCCCCGGCACCCAGACAGAGGAGAGGTTGATTCAAATTTGGGTTGCCCCGCAATATAATGGTAAAATGAAAATAAAAATAGGATTGAATGAGGAAGTGCCCTGGAGTACAATAATATATTGTTAAGGGGAGGTAGTTAATGTCTAATCTGCACAAGGGATGGCCTGGTTCATTTTTATGAATGTCAGCTTGTCCACATTGGCTGTAGACAGGCGGCTGCGTTTGTCTGTAATGACGCCCCCTGCCGTGCTGAATACACGTTCAGACAAAACGCTGGCCGCCGGGCAGGCCAGCACCTCCAAGGCATAAAAGGCTAGCTCTGGCCACCTGGACAATTTGGAGACCCAGAAGTTGAATGGGGCCGAACCATCAGTCAGTACGTGGAGGGGTGTGCACACGTACTGTTCCAACATGTTAGTGAAATGTTGCCTCCTGCTAACACGTTCCGTATCAGGTGGTGGTGCAGTTAGCTGTGGCGTGTTGACAAAACTTTTCCACATCTCTGCCATGCTAACCCTGCCCTCAGAGGAGCTGGCCGTGACACAGCTGCGTTGGTGACCTCTTGCTCCTCCTCTGCCTTCGCCTTGGGCTTCCACTTGTTCCCCTGTGACATTTGGGAATGCTCTCAGTAGCGCGTCTACCAATGTGCGCTTGTACTCGCGCATCTTCCTATCACGCTCAAGTGCATGAAGTAAGGTGGGCACATTGTCTTTGTACCGTGGATCCAGCAGGGTGGCAACCCAGTAGTCCGCACACGTTAAAATGTGGGCAACTCTGCTGTCGTTGCGCAGGCACTGCAGCATGTAGTTGCTCATGTGTGCCAGGCTGCCCACAGGTAAAGACAAGCTGTCCTCTGTGGGAGGCGTATCGTCATCGTCCTGCGTTTCCCCCCAGCCACGCACCAGTGATGGGCCCGAGCTGCGTTGGGTGCCACCCCGCTGTGAACATGCTTCATCCTCATCCTCCTCCACTTCCTCCTCCTCCTCGTCCTCCTCGTCCTCCAGTAGTGGGCCCTGGCTGGCCACATTTGTACCTGGCCTCTGCTGTTGCAAAAAACCTCCCTCTGAGTCACTTCTAAGAGACTGGCCTGAAAGTGCTAAAAATAACCCCTCTTCCTCCTCCCCCTCCTCCTGGGCCACCTCCTCTTCCATCATCGCCCTAAGTGTTTTCTCAAGGAGACATAGAAGTGGTATTGTAACACTGATAACGGCGTCATCGCCACTGGCCATGTTGGTGGAGTACTCGAAACAGCGCAACCAGGGCCGTCTTTAATATTGATTGGACCCTGGGCAAGAATTTACTTGGGCCCCCTGGATCCCGCCTTCCCACACCTTAAAAAAAAGCGAAAATCTTATACTCACCTGTTTCCTTTCACTGGCGCTCACTAGCTGCTGGTACGGCGAGGGATGGTGCAACGCAGACGCGCACACCTCACCGCGTCCTGGCACAGGCGGGCTTGATGACATCATCACGCCTGCCTGCGCTGGGATTTCACTACCAAATAGACCTCAGGCCTGTAGCCTATGACAAGTCTTGTCGCCATCTGCAAATTTTAAGGCGCATTGGCGACCATTTTGGTTGCCATCTGGAGCGCTGTATTGCATCAGTGACATGAACACTCTCCACATATAATGTTATATTACATCAGTGACATCACCGCTCTCCACATATAATGTTATATTACATCAGTGACATCACCGCTCTCCACATATAAGTGATATTTTACATCAGTGACATCACCGCTGTCCACATATAGGCGATATATTACATCAGTGACATCACCGCTCTCCACATATATGTGATGAGCGGTGATGTCACTGATGTAATATATTACTTACCGGTATATGTGGACAGCAGTGATGTCACTTATGTAATATATTACTTATGTGTGGAGAGTGGTGATGTCACTGATGTAATATATCACTTACAAGTAATATATTACATCAGTGACATCACTGCTGTCCATATATAGGTGATATATTACATTTGTGACATCACCGCTCTCCACATATAAGAGGCATATTACATCAGTGACGTCATCCCTTGGCGCTGGGGTGCGCAGCCAGGGCCGGCCTTAGGTGTTCAGGCGCCCTGTGTGAGCTAACCTTGTGGTAGTGTTACCTGCAGTCCTATGTAAAACCACAGATAACACTAGTGCTAAATAATGTAGTAGTGTTACCTGCAGTCCTATGTAAAACCACAGATAACACTAGTGTAGATCATGTGGAAGTGTTACCTTCGTCCTTAGTGTTCCTCCCTGTGTCTATCGCACGGACTCCATGCTGGCGCTGCCTCCTCTTCCATCTTCTTCCTCTTGCCCCGCACAGAACGTTCTGAAGCAGCTGCGTCAAGACATAGGAACACTGTGGGCATGGTGATACACACAGGGAGAGACACACACACACAGGGACGGGGACACACACACAGGGACGGACACACACACACACACACAGGGACGGACACACACACACACACAGGGACGGACACACACACACAGGGACGGACACACACACAGGGACGGACACACAAAGGGACAGACACACAAAGGGACAGACACACACACACACAGGGACGGACACACACAAAGGGACGGACACACACAAAGGGACAGACACACACAAAGGGACAGACACACACACACACACACAGGGACGGACACACACAGGGACACACACACACAAAGGGATAGACACACACACACAGGGACGGACACACACAGGGACGGACACACACAGACACAAAGGGACAGACACACACACACACACAGGGATGGACACACACAAAGGACAGACACACACACACAAAGGGACAGACACACACACACACAGGGACGGACACACACACACACACAGGGACGGACACACACACAGGGACGGACACACAAAGGGACAGACACACAAAGGGACAGACACACACACACAGGGACGGACACACACAAAGGGACAGACACACACAAAGGGACAGACACACACACACAGGGACGGACACACACACACAGGGACGGACACACACACACAGGGACGGACACACACACACACACACAAAGGGACGAACACACACACACAAAGGGACAGACACACACACACAGGGACGGACACACACACACAAAGGGACAGACACACACACACACACACAGGGATGGACACACACAAAGGGACAGGCACACACACACAAAGGGACAGACACACACACACAGGGACGGACACACACACAAAGGGACAGACACACACACAAAGGGACAGACACACACACACAGGGATGGACACACCCACACAGGGACGGACACACACACACAGGGACAGACACACACACACACACAAAGGGACAGACACACACACAGGGACGGACACACACACAGGGACGGACACACACACAGGGACGGACACACACATGCACACAAAGGGACAGACACACACACACACAGGGACGGACACAAACACAGGGACGGACACACACACACAAAGGGACAGACACACACACAGGGACGGACACACACACACACACACAAAGGGACAGACACACCCACAGGGACGGACACACACAAAGGGACAGACACACACAAAGGGACAGACACACACACAAAGGGACAGACACACACACACAGGGACAGACACACACACAGGGACGGACACACACAAAGGGAGAGACACACACACAGGGACGGACACACACACACACACAAAGGGACAGACACACACACACAGGGACGGACACACACACACAAAGGGACAGACACACACACACACAGGGATGGACACACACAAAGGGACAGGCACACACACACAAAGGGACAGACACACACACACAGGGACGGACACACACACAAAGGGACAGACACACACACAAAGGGACAGACACACACACACAGGGATGGACACACCCACACAGGGACGGACACACACACACAGGGACAGACACACACACACACACAAAGGGACAGACACACACACACACAGGGACGGACACACACACAGGGACGGACACACACACAGGGACGGACACACACATGCACACAAAGGGACAGACACACACACACAGGGACGGACACAAACACAGGGACGGACACACACACACAAAGGGACAGACACACACACAGGGACGGACACACACACACACAAAGGGACAGACACACACACAGGGACGGACACACACAAAGGGACAGACACACACAAAGGGACAGACACACACACAAAGGGACAGACACACACACACAGGGACAGACAGACACACACAGGGACGGACACACACAAAGGGAGAGACACACACACAGGGACGAACACACACACACACACAAAGGGACAGACACACACACACAGGGACGGACACACACACTGGCACACTCAACATCAGCAGCAAGGAGTCCAACCCCACCCCCCCACCAAATACCTGTAAGTTCTGTTAGTTTCTTGGCTGGCTTAGGCTGTGTCCGTTGTGGCTGCTGGCTGGGGCTCGCTCCGCCTCCTTCTTCTCTCTGCCTGTGCGGCAGCTCAGCTGCGTCACGCTCCAGCAGCCACTGGTCTGCTCTGTTAAAGAGCCAGGCAGCAGAGCGGAGCGCAGAGCGGCCGCGGGCCCCGCCCCCTTCTCACTCAGTCTCTTTCTATAGTCCGGACCGTGACTTTGTGATGTTACATGGCTGGCGGGCTGCGGCGGCAGCAAAATATAGGGGGCCCAAGTAAAATCCAAGTAAAATGCTGCTTGGGCCCCCCAGGAGCAACTGGGCCCGGGGCAGCTGCCCTTTTTGCCCTGCGGTAAAAACGGCCCTGAGCGCAACAGGGCACACAGGTCTCGCATGGTGGCCCAGTCATTGGTGATGAAGTGGTGCTGTTCCGCAGTGAGACTGACCCGTGCGTGCTGCAGCTGAAACTCCACTATGGCCTGCTGCTGCTCGCACAGTCTGTCCAGCATGTGCAAGGTGGAGTTCCACCTGGTGGGCACGTTGCATATTAGGCGGTGAGCGGGAAGGCCGAAGTTACGCTGTAGCGCAGACAGGCGAGCAGCGGCAGGATGAGAACGCCGGAAGCACGCACAGACGGCCCGCACTTTATGCAGCAGCTCTGACATGTCGGGGTAGTTGTGAATGAACTTCTGCACCACCAAATTCAGCACATGCGCCAGGCAAGGGATGTGCGTCAAACCGGCTAGTCCCAGAGCTGCAACGAGATTTCGCCCATTATCGCACACCACCAGGCCGGGCTTGAGGCTCACCGGCAGCAACCACTCGTCGGTCTGTTGTTCTATACCCCGCCAAAACTCCTGTGCAGTGTGGGGCCTGTCCCCCAAACATATGAGTTTCAGAATGGCCTGCTGACGTTTACCCCGGGCTGTGCTGAACACACGGGGACACACACACAGGGACGGACACACACACACACACACACACACACACACAGGGACGGACACACACACACAGGGACGGACACACACACAGGGACGGACACACAAAGGGACAGACACACGCACACACACAGGGACGGACACACACAAAGGGACGGACACACACAAAGGGACAGACACACACAAAGGGACAGACACACACAAAGGGACAGACACACACAAAGGGACAGACACACACACACACAGGGACGGACACACACACACAGGGACGGACACACACACACACAAAGGTACGGACACACACACACAAAGGGACAGACACACACACAGGGACGGACACACACACACACAAAGGGACAGACACACACACACACACAGGGATGGACACACACAAAGGGACAGACACACACACACAAAGGGACAGACACACACACAGGGACGGACACACACACACACACAGGGACGGACACACACACAGGGACGGACACACACACAGGGACGGACACACAAAGGGACAGACACACAAAGGGACAGACACACACACACACACACAGGGACGGACACACACAAAGGGACAGACACACACAAAGGGACAGACACACACACACAGGGACGGACACACACACACAGGGACGGACACACACACACACACACACAAAGGGACGAACACACACACAAAAAGGGACAGACACACACACACAGGGACGGACACACACACACACACAAAGGAACAGACACACACACACACACACAGGGATGGACACACACAAAGGGACAGCTGCGTCACGCTCCAGCAGCCACTGGTCTGCTCTGTTAAAGAGCCAGGCAGGCCAGGCAGCAGAGGGGAGCGCAGAGCGGCCGCGGGCCCCGCCCCTCCTCACTCAGTCTCTTTCTATAGTCCGGACCGTGACTTTGTGATGTTACATGGCCAGCGGGTGGCGGCGGCAGCAAAATATAGGGGGCCCAAGTAAAATCCAAGTAAAATGCTGCTTGGGCCCCCCAGGAGCAACTGGGCCCGGGGCAGCAGCCCCTTTTGCCCTGCGGTAAAGACGGCCCTGAGCGCAACAGGGCACACAGGTCTCGCATGGTGGCCCAGTCATTGGTGGTGAAGTGGTGCTGTTCCGCAGTGCGACTGACCGTGCGTGCTGCAGCTGAAACTCCACTATGGCCTGCTGCTGCTCGCACAGTCTGTCCAGCATGTGCAAGGTGGAGTTCCACCTGGTGGGCACGTTGCATATTAGGCGGTACCCCGCCACAACACCTGCGCAGTGTGGGGCCTGTCCCCCAAACATATGAGTTTAAGAATGGCCTGCTGACGTTTACCCCGGGCTGTGCTGAAGTTGGTGGTGAAGGTGTGTGGCTGACTGGATGAGCAGGTGGGAGAAGAGGAGGAGGAAGCCGAGTAGGAGGCAACAGGAGGCAAAGAATGTTGCCCTGCGATCCTTGGCGGCGGAAGGACGTGAGCCAAACAGCTCTTTGCCTGGGGCCCAGCCGCCACTACATTTACCCAGTGTTCAGTTAGGGAGATATAGCGTCCCTGGCCGTGCTTACTGGTCCACGTATCTGTGGTTAGGTGGACCTTGCCACAGATGGCGTTGCGCAGTGCACACTTGATTATATCGGATACTTGGTTGTGCAGGGAAGGCACGGCTCTCTTGGAGAAGTAGTGGCGGCTGGGAACAACATACTGTGGGACAGCAAGCGACATGAGCTGTTTGAAGCTGTCTGTGTCCACCAGACTGAATGACAGCATTTCATAGGCCAGTAGTTTAGAAATGCTGGCATTCAGGGCCAGGGATCGAGGGTGGCTAGGTGGGAATTTACGCTTTCTCTCAAATGTTTGTGAGATGGAGAGCTGAACGCTGCCGTGTGACATGGTTGAGATGCTTGGTGACGGAGGTGGTGGTGGTGTTGGTGGTACATCCTCTGTTTGCTGGGCGGCAGGTGCCAATGTTCCTCCAGAAGCTGAGGAAGAGGCCGAGGCGGCAGCAGCAGAAGAGGTAGCAGGGGGAGCCTGAGTGAGTTCCTTGTTTTTAAGGTGTTTACTCCACTGCAGTTCATGCTTTGCATGCAGGTGCCTAGTCATGCAGGTTTTGCTAAGGTTCAGAACGTTAATGCCTCGCTTCAGGCTCTTATGGCACAACGTGCAAACCACTCGGGTCTTGTCGTCAGCACATTGTTTGAAGAACTTCCACGCCAGGGAACTCCTTGAAGCTGCCTTTGGGGTGCTGGGTCCCAGATGGCGGTGGCCAGTAGCAGACGGACTCTCTTGGCGGCGGGTGTTCTGCTTTTGCCCACTGCTCCCTCTTTTGCTACGCTGTTGGCTCGGTCTCACCACTGCCTCTTCCTCCGAATTCTGAAAGTCAGTGGCACGACCTTCATTCCATGTGGGGTCTAGGACCTCATCGTCCCCTGCATCGTCTTCCACCCAGTCTTCCTCCCTGACCTCCTGTTCAGTCTGCACACTGCAGAAAGACGCAGCAGTTGGCACCTGTGTTTCGTCATCATCAGAGACGTGCTGAGGTGGTATTCCCATGTCCTCATCATTAGGAAACATAAGTGGTTGTGCGTTAGTGCATTCTATCTCTTCCACCCCTGGGGAAGGGCTAGGTGGATGCCCTTGGGAAACCCTGCCAGCAGAGTCTTCAAACAGCATAAGAGACTGCTGCATAACTTCAGGCTCAGACAGTTTCCCTGATATGAATGGGGGTGATGTGACAGACTGATGGGCTTGGTTTTCATGCGCCATCTGTGCGCTTTCTGCAGAAGACTGGGTGGGAGATAATGTGAACGTGCTGGATCCACTGTCGGCCACCGAATTGACTAATGCCTGTACCTGCTCAGACCTTACCATCCTTAGAACGGCATTGGGCCCCACCAAATATCGCTGTAAATTCTGCTGGCTACTGGGACCTGAGGTAGTTGGTTCACTAGGACATGTGGCTGTGGCAGAACGGCCACGTCCTCTCCCAACACCAGAGGGGCCACTAATACCACCACGACCATGTCCGCATCCGCGTCCCTTACTAGATGTTTTCCTCATTGTTACCGTTCACCACAATAATAAAAAAATTATTTGGCCCAATGTATTGAATTCGAATTCAGGCCATTTTTTTACAGGCACCTAACACTATCTGGCTATCTATTTAGGTACCGTATTACACTATTACAGGCATAACAGTAACGACAGATTGAGCTGAATATAAATTGTAGGCCTAGAATTTAGGCGCTGGGTGACAGGTATACATTTACGGACAGAATTAAACTTGGAAATGCACGGTAGCATGTGAAGTTATTGAGGATGACACTATCCGCACCTTCAATCTAATATACCCTTTTATGGATAGATTTAACCTTGGCCTGATAGTAATTCCCTAAATTTGTGGTTTCTGCTCTAAGTTGGGAATTGTATTTCAACCCAGAACAAAAACTGTGCTTTGGCAGACACTAAATAGATTGACCAGCCACAGCAGTATCAACAGATTTAGCTGAATATAAATTGTAGGCCTAGTATTTAGGCGCTGGATGACCGGTATACGTTTACGGACAGAATTAGACTTGGAGATGCACGGTAGCGTGTGAAGTTATTGAGGATGACCCTATCCGCACCTTCAATCTAATATACCCTTTTATGGATCAATTCAAACTTGGCCTGATACAGCAGAAAAATAATATTTAGGGGATTGCTAAGTTGGGAATTGTATTCAACCCAGAACAAAAACTGTGCTTTGGCGGACACTAAATAAATTGACCAGCCTCAGCAATAAACATAGATTTAGCTAAATATATAAATTTTAGGCCTTTTATTTAGGCGCTGGGTGACAGGTATATGTTTACGGACAGAATTATTTAAACTTGGAAATACACGGTAGCGTGTGAAGTTATTGAGGATGACACTATCCGCACCTTCAATCTAATATACCCTTTTATGGATCAATTTAAATACCTCAGCCCCCATGGCTTAACCACCTCAGCCCCCAGTGCTTAAACACCCTGAAAGACCAGGCCACTTTTTACACTTCTGACCTACACTACTTTCACCGTTTATTGCTCGGTCATGCAACTTACCACCCAAATGAATTTTACCTCCTTTTCTTCTCACTAATAGAGCTTTCATTTGGTGGTATTTCATTGCTGCTGACATTTTTACTTTTTTTGTTATTAATCGAAATTTAACGATTTTTTTGCAAAAAAATGACATTTTTCACTTTCAGTTGTCAAATTTTGCAGAAAAAACGAGATCCATATATAAATTTTACTCTAAATTTATTGTTCTACATGTCTTTGATAAAAAAAAATGTTTGGGTAAAAAAAAAATGGTTTGGGTAAAAGTTATAGCGTTTACAAACTATGGTACAAAAATGTGAATTTCCGCTTTTTGAAGCAGCTCTGACTTTCTGAGCACCTGTCATGTTTCCTGAGGTTCTACAATGGCCAGACAGTACAAACACCCCACAAATGACCCCATTTCGGAAAGTACACACCCTAAGGTATTCGCTGATGGGCATAGTGAGTTCATAGAACTTTTTATTTTTTGTCACAAGTTAGTGGAAAATGATGATTATTTTTTTTTTTTTTCATACAAAGTCTCATATTCCACTAACTTGTGACAAAAAATAAAACCTTCCATGAACTCACTATGCCCATCAGCGAATACCTTGGGGTCTCTTATTTCCAAAATGGGGTCACTTGTGGGGTAGTTATACTGCCCTGGCATTCTAGGGGCCCAAATGTGTGGTAAGGAGTTTGAAATCAAATTCTGTAAAAAATGACCTGTGAAATCCGAAAGGTGCTCTTTGGAATATGGGCCCCTTTGCCCACCTAGGCTGCAAAAAAGTGTCACACATCTGGTATCTCTGTATTCAGGAGAAGTTGAGGAATGTGTTTTGGGGTGTCTTTTTACATATACCCATGCTGGGTGAGATAAATATCTTGGTCAAATGCCAACTTTGTATAAAAAAAATGGGAAAAGTTGTCTTTTGCCAAGATATTTCTCTCACCCAGCATGGGTATATATAAAATGACACCCCAAAACACATTCCCCACCTTCTCCTGAGTACGGAGATACCAGATGTGTGACACTTTTTTGCAGCCTAGGTGGGCAAAGGGGCCCATATTCCAAAGAGCACCTTTCGGATTTCACAGGTCATTTTTTACAGAATTTGATTTCAAACTCCTTACCACACATTTGGGCCCCTAGAATGCAGGGCAGTATAACTACCCCACAAGTGACCCCATTTTGGAAAGAAGACACCCCAAGGTATTCCGTGAGGGGCATGGCGAGTTCCTAGAATTTTTTATTTTTTGTCACAAGTTAGTGGAAAATGATGATTTCTTTTTTCATACAAAGTCTCATATTCCACTAACTTGTGACAAAAAATAAAAACTTCCATGAACTCACTATGCCCATCAGCGAATACCTTGGGGTCTCTTCTTTCCGAAATGGGGTCACTAGTGGGGTAATTATACTGCCCTGACATTCTAGGGGCCCAAATGTGTGGTAAGGAGTTTGAAATCAAATTCAGTAAAAAATGACCTGTGAAATCCGAAAGGTGTTCTTTGGAATGTGGGCCCCTTTGCCCACCTAGGCTGCAAAAAAGTGTCACACATCTGGTATCTCCGTACTCAGGAGAAGTTGAGGAATGTGTTTTGGGGTGTCTTTTTACATATACCCATGCTGGGTGAGATAAATATCTTGGTCAAATGCCAACTTTGTATAAAAAAATGGGAAAAGTTGTCTTTTGCCAAGATATTTCTCTCACCCAGCATGGGTATATGTAAAATGACACCCCAAAACACATTTCCCACCTTCTCCTGAGTACGGAGATACCAGATGTGTGACACTTTTTTGCAGCCTAGGTGGGCAAAGGGGCCCATATTCCAAAGAGCACCTTTCGGATTTCACAGGTCATTTTTTACAGAATTTGATTTCAAACTCCTTACCACACATTTGGGCCCCTAGAATGCCAGGGCAGTATAACTACCCCACAAGTGACCCCATTTTGGAAAGAAGACACCCCAAGGTATTCCGTGAGGGGCATGGCGAGTTCCTATAATTTTTTATTTTTTGTCACAAGTTAGTGTAATATGAGACTTTGTATGAAAAAAAAAAAAAAAATCATCATTTTCCACTAACTTGTGACAAAAAATAAAAAATTCTAGGAACTTGACATGCCCCTCACGGAATACCTTGGGGTGTCTTCTTTCCAAAATGGGGTCACTTGTGGGGTAGTTATGCTGCCCTGGAATTTTTCAGGGGCCCTAATGTGTGGTAAGTAGGTAAATGACCTGTGAAATCCGAAAGGTGCTCTTTGGAATGTGGGCCCCTTTGCCCACCTAGGCTGCAAAAAAGTGTCACACATCTGGTATCTCCGTACTCAGGAGAAGGTGGGGAATGTGTTTTGTGGTGTCATTTTACATATACCCATGCTGGGTGAGAGAAATATCTTGGCAAAAGACAACTTTTCCCATTTTTTTATACAAAGTTGGCATTTGACCAAGATATTTATCTCACCCAGCATGGGTATATGTAAAAAGACACCCCAAAACACATTCCTCAACTTCTCCTGAATACAGAGATACCAGATGTGTGACACTTTTTTGCAGCCTAGGTGGGCAAAGGGGCCCATATTCCAAAGAGCACCTTTCAGATTTCACTGGTCATTTTTTACAGAATTTGATTTCAAACTCCTTACCACACATTTGGGCCCCTAGAATGCCAGGGCAGTATAACTACCCCACAAGTGACCCCATTTTGGAAAGAAGACACCCCAAGGTATTCCGTGAGGGGCATGGCGAGTTCCTAGAATTTTTTATTTTTTGTCACAAGTTAGTGGAATATGAGACTTTGTAAGAAAAAAAATAAAAAATCATCATTTTCCACTAACTTGTGACAAAAAATAAAAAATTCTAGGAACTCGCCATGCCCCTCACGGAATACCTTGGAGTGTCTTCTTTCCAAAATGGGGTCACTTGTGGGGTAGTTATACTACCCTGGCATTCTAGGGGCCCAAATGTGTGGTAAGTAGGTAAATGACCTGTGAAATCCGAAAGGTGCTCTTTGGAATGTGGGCCCCTTTGCCCACCTAGTCTGCAAAAAAGTGTCACACATGTGGTATCTCCGTATTCAGGAGAAGTTGGGGAATGTGTTTTGGGGTGTCATTTTACATATACCCATGCTGGGTGAGAGAAATATCTTGGCAAAAGACAACTTTTCCAATTTTTTTTATACAAAGTTGGCATTTGACCAAGATATTTATCTCACCCAGCATGGGTATATGTAAAATGACACCCCAAAACACATTCCCCAACTTCTCCTGAATACGGAGATACCACATGTGTGACACTTTTTTGCAGCCTAGGTGGGCAAAGGGACCCAAATTCCTTTTAGGAGGACATTTTTAGACATTTGGATACCATACTTCTTCTCACGCTTTGGGGCCCCTAAAATGCCAGGGCAGTATAAATACCCCACATGTGACCCCATTTTGGAAAGAAGACACCCCAAGGTATTCAATGAGGGGCATGGCGAGTTCATAGAAACAAAAAAATTTTGGCACAAGTTAGCGGAAATTGATTTTTTGGATTTTTTTCTCACAAAGTCTCCCTTTCCGCTAACTTGGGACAAAAATTTCAATCTTTCATGGACTCAATAAGCCCCTCAGCAAATACCTTGGGGTGTCTTCTTTCCAAAATGTGGTCATTTGTGGGGTGTTTGTACTGCCCTGGCATTTGAGGGTCTCCGCAATCATTACATGTATGCCCAGCATTAGGAGTTTCTGCTATTCTCCTTATATTGAGCATACGGGTAATGAGATTTTTTTTTTTCCGTTCAGCCTCTGGGCACAGATTTCTTCATTCGCATCGATCAATGTGGATGAAAAAATTTCTGCCAAAAAAAGAAAAAGGAGGGGAAAGGCGTCTGCCAGGACATAGGAGCTCCGCCCAACATCCATACCCACTTAGCTCGTATGCCCTGGCAAACCAGATTTCTCCATTCACATCAATTGATGTGAATGAATAAATCATTGCCAGGATTTTTTTTTTATATATATACAAAGTGTTTGCCAAAGTATATGAACACCTCCACCTCCTCAGCAAATATGCCTCGGCAAACGTATCTTTTACTGCAGAGGAGAAATCTCGTCTTGCAGCGCCGCATACACCGACTTGCGTGTAATCTGACAGCAGCGCAATGCTTCTGTCAGAATGCACATCAGTGCTGCAGCTAGTCGATCGGTTGGTCCACCTGGAAGGTAAAAAAAACAAAACAAAAAAGAAAAAACCAGGCCGCAACGCAATAAATTTATTAACTGTTGAACAGAACATAGAAACTTTTTTTTTACTTTTTTAACTGAACGTTAACTTTTTTACTTACCGGTAATTTTTTTTTTGTTTAGTTTTTTTTTACCTTTATAGAACAAACCTCTCCTTCCCCATGGGACAATGTGCAAAGCGCAAATCGCCCAAAGATGTGGCGAAGTACGTTATGCACTTTATCCCAGGTGAAAGGAGAGGTTTGCAGCAGCTGTGAGTAAAAGGGCCCTAATAGCCCTGTGTGCCTGTCCTGTGAGATGCAATCCCTATGCTAGGTGTACCTGTGTGTGGTACTTCCGGAAACACTCACCAAAGCATAGGGCAGGGTGGTCAGGACAGTCAGGACAGAAATAGTGGGTGTCACGCCTTATTCCACTCCTGCTACAGACACAACTTTTTTTTCGGGGTGGCGGTTGGGTTGAGGTACCAGCAACGACACTGGGGAAATGTCGCTCGTGTAGACGGCTAACTACACTGGTGGATGGGGCCACGGAACCTCCTGGATACAGGAGGCTCTCGATGATCTCTTCCTGGAATTTGAGGAAGGATCCTGTTCTCCCAGCCTTACTGTAGAGAACAAAACTATTATATGCAGCCAATTGAATTAAATATACAGACACCTTCTTATACCAGCGTCTGGTTCTGCGGGAAACTAAATAGGGAGCCAACATCTGGTCATTGAAGTCCACCCCTCCCATGAGCGCATTATAGTCGTGGACTGAGAGGGGCTTTTCAATGATACGGGTTGCCCTTTCAATTTGGATTGTCGTGTCTGCGTGAATGGAGGAGAGCATGTAAACGTTACGCTTGTCTCTCCATTTCACCGCGAGCAGTTCTTCATTACACAAGGCAGCCCTCTCCCCCCTTGCAAGACGGGTGGTAACGAGCCGTTGGGGGAAGCCCACGTGACTAGTTCGCGCGGTGCCACAGGCGCAAATCCGTTCTAGAAACAAATGCCTAAAGAGGGCCACACTTGTGTAGAAATTGTCCACATAAAGATGGTACCCCTTGCCGAATAAGGGTGACACCAAGTCCCAGACTGTCTTCCCACTGCTCCCCAGGTAGTCAGGGCAACCGACCGGCTCCAGGGTCTGATCTTTTCCCTCATAGATCCGAAATTTGTGGGTATAGCCTGTGGCCCTTTCACAGAGCTTATACAATTTGACCCCATACCGGGCACGCTTTCTTGGGATGTATTGTTTGAAGCCAAGGCGCCCGGTAAAATGTATTAGGGACTCGTCTACGCAGATGTTTTGCTCGGGGGTATACAAATCTGCAAATTTATGGTTGAAATGGTCTATGAGGGGCCGAATTTTGTGGAGCCGGTCAAAAGCTGGGTGGCCTCTGGGACGGGAGGTGGTGTTGTCGCTAAAATGCAGAAAACGCAGGATGGTCTCAAATCGTGTCCTGGACATAGCAGCAGAGAACAAGGGCATGTGATGAATTGGGTTCGTGGACCAATATGACCGCAATTCATGCTTTTTAGTTAGACCCATGTTGAGGAGAAGGCCCAGAAAAATGTTAAGTTCGGAAACTTGGACTGGTTTCCACCGGAAAGACTGGGCATAAGAGCTTCCCGGGTTTGCGGATATAAATTGTGTGGCATACCGATTTGTTTCTGCCACGACTAAGTCCAAGAGCTCCGCAGTCAAGAACAGCTCAAAAAATCCCAGGGCCGAACCGATATGAGCCGTCTCAACCCGAACTCCAGACTGGGCAGTGAAAGGGGGAACTAATGGTGCGGCTGAAGTTGGTGACTGCCAATCAGGGTTTGCCAGCACCTCAGGGATTCTAGGGGCTCTACGGGCCTGTCTGCGCGGTGGCTGCGACGGGGTAACTACTGCACGTGCCACCGTACCAGCTACAACTGCCCTTATGGTGCTCGCCACGTCACCATGTTGTACGGCAGTGCTGGTACTAGGTCCAGGAAGGGCTGCGCTGCTGATGTATGCCTCACCACGTGATCCGGCAGCGACAGCCCCACTCTGCTGCTCTTGAAACGGATCCTGCACAACCTGTGGTCTAGCGACACGGGGCCGGGTACGCCTGGTTCTATCAGGGACCTCCACCTCCTCGTCCGAACTTTGGGTCAGAGAGCCACTGCTTTCCACAGGTTCATATTCTGACCCGCTAGATTCGTCAGATGAGGGTTCCCATTCATCATCCGACTGGGTCAGAATCCTGTAGGCCTCTTCAGAAGAATACCCCCTGTTTGCCATTTGGACTACTAAATTTAGGGGTATTCCCTGAGACTACCCAAGAAAAAAAGCAAGCCTGTCTTACAAAGGGGAGGCTAGCGAAGAACCAGAGGCCGCTGCGGTTGATAAAAAATATCAAAACTGATTTTTTTATCGCCGCAGTGCGTGTAAAGTGAATGTGCAGTGATCAAAAAACAAATTATTTTTTGTCACTGCGGTGGGGCGGGCGTGGGTGAACGCACGTGTGGGCGACCGATCAGGCCTGATCGGGCAAACACTGCGTTTTGGGTGGAGGGCGAACTAAAGTGACACTAATACTAATATAGATCTGACCGTGATCAGTTTTGATCACTTACAGATACTATAAAAGTACAAATGCTGATTAGCGATACGCTAATCAGCGAATAAGTGACTGCGGTGCGGTGGGCTGGGCGCTAACTGACGCTAAACTACCTAACCAAGGGACCTAAACTATCCTAAAACCTAACAGCCAATACTAGTGAAAAAAAAAAGTGACAGTTTACACTGATCACTTTTTGTCTTTCACTAAGTGATTGACAGGGGGCAATCAAGGGGTTAATTAGGATGATGGGGGTGATGGAGGGTGATCTGTGGCTAAGGTGTAGTGTTGGTGGGTACTCACAGTGAAGTCTGCTCCTCTGCTGGATCAAACCGACGAAAAGGACCAGCAGAGGAGCAGAGAAGCCATATAACAGATCATATTTACTAATATGATCTGTTATCTGGCTTCTGATTTGATTTTTTGAAAATCGCCAGCCTGCCAGCCAATGATCGTGGCTGGCAGGCTAGTGACGAAATACTTCTTTAACTTTTGCCGGCCCGCGATGCGCATGCGCGGGCCGGCAATGCACGAAATCTCGCGTCTCGCGAGAGGACGCACCGGCGCGTCCACCCAGAACAACAGGACCGCCGCAAAGACGCAATCCTGCGTACGGCGGTCCTGAGGAGGTTAAACTTGGCCTGATACAGCAGAAAAAAAATATTTAGGGGATTGCTAAGTTGGGAATTGTATTCAACCCAGAACAAAAACTGTGCTTTGGCGCACACTAAATAAATTGACCAGCCTCAGCAATAAACACAGATTGAGCTGAATATAAATTTTAGGCCTATTATTTAGGCGCTGGGTGACAGGTATACATTTATGGACAGAATTATTTAAACTTGGAAATGCACGGTAGCCGTGTGAAGTTATTGAGGATGACACTATCCGCACCTTCAATCTAATATACCCTTTTATGGATCAATTTAAACTTGTCCTGATACAGCAGAAAAAAAATATTTAGGGGATTGCTAAGTTGGGAATTGTATTCAACCCAGAACAAAAACTGTGCTTTGGCGGACACTAAATAAATTGACCAGCCTCAGCAATAAACACAGATTGAGCTGAATATAAATTTTAGGCCTATTATTTAGGCGCTGGGTGACAGGTATACATTTATGGACAGAATTATTTAAACTTGGAAATGCACGGTAGCCGTGTGAAGTTATTGAGGATGACACTATCCGCACCTTCAATCTAATATACCCTTTTATGGATCAATTTAAACTTGGCCTGATACAGCAGAAAAAAAATATTTAGGGGATTGCTAAGTTGGGAATTGTATTCAACCCAGAACAAAAACTGTGCTTCGGCAGACAGCAGACAGTATTACAATTGGCTAGCCACAGCTGAAACACCAGATTTAGGGTACTGCTATTTTGGCCAATTGTATTTTACCCCTCAATAAAATAACAAGCACAGCCAAGCCCCTGATGTAGGATATAGCAAAAAAATAACCACACTATTGATGGTTAAATGGACTTGGTGGCAGCTTGTGCTGGCGCACCACAAGACACAAAATGGCCGCCGATCACCCAAGAAAAAAGTGACATAAAAACGCTCTGGGCAGCCTAAAAACAGTGAGCAATTAAATAGCAGCAGTTCAATGATCCACAGCTGTAGATCGATCACTGAATTAAGTGTTTTTGCTGAGTAAATCCCTGCCTAATCTCTCCCTAACAGCAGCAGCTGCAACCTCTCCCTACACGTGCGGCGCTACGTGACTCTAGCTTAAATAGAGGCTGGGTCACATGCTGCACTGGCCAATCACAGCCATGCCAATAGTAGGCATGGCTGTGATGGCCTCTTGGGGCAAGTAGTATGACGCTTGCTGATTGGCTGCTTTGCAGCCTTTCAAAAAACGCCAAGAAAGCGCCGAACACCGAACCCGAACCCAGACTTTTACGAAAATGTTCGTGTTCGGGTCCGTGTCACGGACACCCCAAAATTCGGTACGAACCCGAACTATACAGATCGGGTTCGCTCACCCCTACTTATAAATGACAGACCACTGAAATCCACTCTACTTTATACTTTATACTGCCGTTAGTATGGGCAGCATAAAGTTGATGATAGGCTCCCTTTAAAGCAAGAATTAAAGCCCCAGCATTGCTTTGATTTCCAAAGTACAGCCACTAATTTAGCATCGAGAATAAGTGCACTAGAAAGAAAATGATGCCATTTGCAGAATATTAACAACTCTGCACCAGAAGACCAAAATCCCAGAGTTCATTAGCTGTTCAGAACGACTCGTTAGCATTTCTAAAATCTCAAGGTAATAAATTATTACTGGAACCAATTCAGTAAGTAGCATTCTGTTTATTAAAGATGAAAAGCCTAGAGGTCTCACCACTAGTTAGCTTTCCAAAATCTCTTTCTTTTTAGCAAGAAATATTTCATACAAGAAAAAAAAAAAGATGATGACATTGAAATGCCTGAATATTTATCTTTGCTTTCTATTTGAAGTATACCTCCTAAACACACAGCATATGTTTTTCTGAAATCACTCCAACTGCTCTGTTCTCTTTGGAGTTCCCACTGTCTCCCCTACTAATTGGATGTTTACATTTGTTCTTCCACATTCATATAAAGGCTGGAGACAGGTGTTTAAAATTTAAGACAGAAAACTTTCAACCGTTTTGCAAAACATCTTTCAAAAATATCCATAAAAGATTTTAAAAAAAGTTTACAAATGAATGAGTTATTTCCCAGACATAATATGGAGCTCATCAAACAGAGATCAAGCATACATTGGGTACATTATGCAAAATAGAAATCCACGGTCGGCTACTACTTACCACAGTCAGCAAGGACCCCAGCTAAACGATGGGCTGATGGTCGGTTGCTTATCCCTGATTATTATTCTCTGATGCACTGTGCACTTTTTTTCAATAAAGTAAACAATAAGGAGCTGAATTGATTGGATTTTGCTTGACTGGATTTCTACACTGGATATACTGGTCTGTAAATGTTACTGATCTATTGTGGGGTTGTACAGTTCAAAATGTTCACAGCAAATGGCCTACAGATGCCACCAGGGGTAACTCAAACTTGAGCTATAATGAGTGCTTATGAGATTTCAGTAGTTTAGAAATAAGGGCTTTACATCCAACTGTCAGAGCTATGATGAGATTTAGTATAATTTGAAAGTCTGCTAGTCAGCAAAAAACTTAGGATTACAAAAACATGGCTGCTTTCTTCTAAAAACAGCACCACTCCTGTCCATGGGTTGTGTCTGGTATTGCATCTCGGCTCCATTGGAGTCAATAGGGCACAGCTACACTACAGCACATAACCTGTGGACAGGGGAGATGCTGTTTTTGGTAGAAAGCAGCCATTTTATTTATAATTCTGGACAACTCCTTTAAAATGGGTAAAATTCATAATAAAAAAAGCTCAGAGAGCTTCATGTCATGACAGTCCATGGCTCACATCATCAAGCACTTGTCATGCTCGTGTGTGGGAGGAAAACACCACACAGAGCATAGGAGGGAAAGGGGATACCGGAATAAGGCCTGGAAGCTAGGGAAGGAAGATGGACACCTCCTAGAGAAGACCCTAACTCCAGTCCTGACAGACTACCAGTATGAACAGGCTCCAAAGGTAGGCAAGTTCATACACTGGATTCCTAGACTCATATCTCACCCTATAAGATCATGGAACTAATGTCAGGACTGAGTAAACCTGTTCCTCCAAAGGGAAGGATGAACAGGAGTCTCCCTCAGGCCTAATGACAAACAACAGGAAAAGGCAACACACACACACACACATATATATATATATATATATATATATATATATATAAACAAAATACACAAGGGAAAGGAAACACTTATCTTCAATGACGCTTTGGTAGCACCAGGAACTCAGCAGAGAACCAGACACAAGCTATCCACAAGTCCAACAGAAGCTATAAACCGCATAGCATAGTGGGAGAAACAACAATAAAAGACCAAAATAGCCACACCTGGGTAAAGAATGTTTGGCAAGCACCAGAAACAACACAGAAGTCATTTGATCCAAAAGGAAAACATGTCAGATCAAACCACGTGTTGCCAGTCTCACAGATCTCCTGCCACCTGTCGCGGGAACGTCCGTATATCTCAGTACGTCCGTGACAGCACTATGTTAAGTGTCAGACGCAGTAATACAAAGTACACTGCTACTGGATTCTGGAGCAGTGGTAACTTGCTCCGTGGAATCATACTTTTCTATTTTGCAGTCTGATGGGTGAATCTGGGCATGGTGAATGCCTGGAGAACATTACCTGCCTGACTGCATTGTGCCAGCTATGAAGTTTAGTGGAGGAGGGATAATGCTATGAGGTTGTTTTTCAGAGGTTGGCCTAGGCCCCTTAGTTCCAGTGAAAGGAAATCTTTATGCTTTCACATTCCAAGATATTTTGGCCAATTCTATTCTTCCAACTTTGTGGGAACAGTTTGGAGATGTCCCTTTTCTGTCCCAGCATGACTGTCCCCTTGTGCACAAAGCAGGATCCATATTTGGGTGAACTTGGAGAGTAATAACTTGACTAGCCTGCAAAGAACCCTGACCTCAACCACACTGAACACCTTTGGGATGAACCAGGTTTAAGACTGCGCGCAAAACCTGTTCGTAACATCAGAGTCTGACCTCACAAGTGCTTTTCTGGATGAATAGACAAAAATTCCTGCGAAACACACAAAATGGGGGCAACTGCATAATCATTAATGCATACAGATTTTTAATGGGATATCATAAAAGCTTGTGTAAGTGTATGTGTGGCTTTTGTCCATATAGTATTTGCATATGTCTTTGTTGTAAAATCTAGCGATTCCCTGGTGCTCTAGTCCAACCTTATATGGAGATATTATGGCATTACTGAAGAGTATAACATACAGTAGGAGAAGAGGAAATCTCCCTCCTGCATTTGAACAGCCCGTTGAGACTTGCGGCTGTGGAAATAGAGGCAGTCTTGTCTCCCTACCTCAAATGTATGCACCTTGAAATTGGTAGCGGAGGAGAAGAGGCAGTCTTCCATTGACATAAACATTCCAGAAGTGATGTAGTAGCACTGAAGGGCTGCCTAGGCATATGCCAAAGAAGAGCATAAAATGGACTTAAAATACAGGTGAACTTCAATTGCTATACTTTCCCTTTAAGTACAGGGATAAGGTGTATTGTGCAACAATTCATTACTATTAATGCCCGTTAGGACTGGATAACACCTATTAATCCTGTACCTACCAATAGCTAAGACATAACTTTTATTGATAATGCTGCTAATACTTAAATGCTAACTAAATAACTAAATGGTTAAAACTTCCAGCATTCGCTAGCCTTTCAGTATCAATTTGGAAATTAGAGGCTCACACTGCCCCCCGACATGTTTCGCCGTATACCGGCGTCTTCAGGGGTTAGGGCAGAGTGTGAGCGTGTCTTATAGGCTAGCCGCGAGCGGACACGCTCACACTCTGCCCTAACCCCTGAAGACGCCGGTATATGGCGAAACATGTCGGGGGGCAGTGTGAGCCTCTAATTTTAACTGTGCATCTCGCTGTAGCCTACTACTATAGGATCTAACAATCACACAGTGTCCACATGTAGACTGGCAGCGCGCAGCCAGCTAGGCACTAGTGTGTAACCATATAGTAGCAGATAACCCTGGTCAGGTGACATCCTGACAGGGCATTCCAAATTGATACTGAAAGGCTAGCGAATGCTGGAAGTTTTAACCATTTAGTTATTTAGTTAGCATTTAAGTATTAGCAGCATTATCAATAAAAGTTATGTCTTAGCTATTGGTAGGTACAAAATACAGGTGATACTCGAAAAATTTGAATTTCGTGCAAAAGTTCATTTATTTCAGAGATTCAACTTAAAATTAGAATATTGTGAAAAGGTTCAATATTCTAGGCTCAAAGTCTCACACTCTAGTCAGCTAATTAATCCATAACACCTGAGCAAAGGGTACCTGATATTGTGACTTTGGGATTTTCATAAAACTATAAGCCATAATCATCCAAATTATAACAAATAAAGGCTTAAAATATCTTGCTTTACATGTAATGAGTCTATCTCTCATTAGTTTCACCTTTTAAGTTGCATTACTGAAATAAATGAACTTTGCACGATATTCTAATTTTTCGAGTTTCACCTGTAGCTAATAGGGCCTTGGGGGCATAAGACAACAACAGACATCAAAGTTGGCCCCCAGAGAATGTGGGTGGAGAAAGTTTCCCTCTTGTTTGTGCACCATTGTGATTAAACCATAGAATGCGACTTAGATTGTAGTTCTTGGCTAGGGATGAAGAATAACTGTTATCATAGCTACGGTGACCGCAGGATGGCTGCAGATGCAAGGCAAGTGATGCCCACAAAGCATGGTAGGAGAGGCAGTCTGTGATACAGGTGGGCTGAAGTGGCCTCTCATGTGGAGTTCCTGCAGGAGAGTTAGTATGAAAGGAGTGGAAAAATATGCGACAGATGCAGTGACCACTAGTGCGGGAGAAGGGAAGAGGCAGTAGGGTAAGTGCGACTAGTCCTGAAAAGGAGTTGATGCCCTGGCCCAGGTGTCAGCCCATAGGAACTTTGGAGCAGCAGGAGGAGACAATTTTCTGAAGAAGTGTGACAAGCTGCAGTAGACTTCAAAATAAGGCACTTGAGGCCTAGAGAGGTTTGAACATTGGCCCTGGAACAGGGAGGACTTTAGATATATTTATGAACCACCAGTCAAGTGGTAGTACATGAAAACCTTTTTCTAACAAAGCTATAGCCAGCCTAGTATCTCACATGGAACCAGAGATCTCCAGCATCATTGCTCCAGTTGTACTGCTAGATTTATTTAAAGGGATTGTCTGAGTTATTTTTGTTGTTTTTTGTATATTTCTAACTAGGCAAATGTAAGGAATTTACAATTCACTTACTTTAACTCCAGTTTCTGCTTTCTCAGATTTCACTGAGGGTCACATGGCCTATGATCTCAGCTTCTCTCCCTGCTCTGATGATGTTTGGTGCACAAGCCTGAGAGATCAGATATGAGTCTATACATGAGAAGTCACTGTGCTGGCCACACACCCCTGCACTGCTGTCTGCTCTCCCTGGATTCTTAACCCCTTCAGCTGCACAGACTCAGGGCTGAAGGCTTTACTGAGTAGCTGCAGGCAGAGAAATATAAGAATGTATATAAGAATCTTATGAGCATTTCAGTCTTGTGACCCACAAGCTCACACAGATGTAGACACCCGCTCAGTATGTGCTGTGTCCGTTGTAATATGCTACACAAGGCTGTTATCTTCAGAGCCTTCTCCCTGGCTCATAGAGAAGATACAACTCTGCTTCATCATCTGCCATAGATGCCAGGGCACTTCTGATGTAATATCTCAAATACTTCACCGGTTCATAGCTGTAAACAAAGCAACACAATTATATATCTCATATTATTAATGGCCCTTAGACAAATAAAATTTCAGCATGTGTGAGGAACTCAAATAACTTTAATAAAGCAATGACTACGGTAATTCTTTGCATAAATTCTATGAGGTGATAGTGCCACCTATTGGTCCAATTGGATAAGTATTAATATAACATATATAAAAACGATAGAGCAGGGCTTCTTGGGTCTGTAGAAATATGATTTACTGAAAATCAACAAAGGACATGTTCACTGTTGTATATCACACTTTGTGTAGCAAATCAGTCCTCTAGAGCAGATCCTAAAGACAAAGGGCTTTTTTGCATGAGCGAGTCCATTGCGGGAATCATGCTCTTTGTATGAGCATGATCTTCTGTTCTGGATTTACAAGAGCACATGGTATTATCATGATTTGCAATGCTGTGTGCCTCTGCTTGACCTGACTTCTACAGAATCATAGTGACATAAAGCTGTCAGTATGATCCTGTATAAGTACGGAGGGTTACGTTCATACACAGAATGTGGACCCCCTCATGTGAAACAGCCCTATAAGTAAGGCTAGTTTCACATTAGCAGCTTAGTTATCTATAACAGAACCAAACAGAATGCCTCTTAAAGGCTTCTGTTTTGCATTCCGTCCTAAAATTCTGTTATATTTCGTTATAACGGAACCGATAACGAAATTCCGAAACACCAGTGCGAACCAGCTCTCAGAAGTGCCCCCTAAAATAAAACGTAGCTTTTAATAAAGTATTTTAAATAAATGCTGATACATTTTAGTGGAATGTTAGTACAGTATAATTTCCCACATCAAATACAAAGGTGCATCAAGTGTCCAGTGCACATAAAATAAAGAATAATCTTACCACATTACTTTTGGTAGTTTGAGGAAGAGGGGCAGAAAGGTTACCAGAATGGGTCTGGGCAGAGCTGGATCACTGTCCCTATTGTGCCCCTACTAGGCGTGGACTGATCTCCCAATCAAGTTAGTCACAGTACCTGTCCTGACAGGGGCAACCCCTCTGGACCAACCCTAACTGCTCACTTGGATACCCTACATACAGCCTATTTCTGATGGTGCCAGCTCTGCATCATGTGGTAGTGCGTACCAGCAGGGGCGCACCACCAATGAGGCCAGGTGAGGTAATCACCTCAGGCAGCACAAGGTATTGGCAAGAGGGGGGCAGCGGACGGGCCATGAGAAATGAACGCTTTTATTGTGGCAAAGGGGTTAGGTTAAGAAATTGGCATTGGAAGGGGGGCACCGTTTCAGTATTTGCCTCAGGCTGCAGACAGGCTAGCTGCACTTCTGCGTACCAGAGAGTATCTAAAAATAATGTCCTAATACGTTTTCACTGGGTGGGGGATACCCAGTTTTAATAAGGGGGTCATTAATGTATTTATAACCTCAATGTGAGAAAAATATATAGCCTACAATTCACACTTAAGTTGGCTGATGTGCTATGTTTCCCATGTGGACTGTGGTAATGTGGGGTTGTGGTAATGGAGACTGCATATAAATGTTGCTGCTCCTTAACCACATCTCCACCTCCTCTCTGTACTTCATGTCTCCTCAAGAACTCCATTCCTACAGAAAATTAGCTGAAGATCTCATCAGCTGTTTTCAGGATTAGTGATGGACGAACATCGGGCAGGACGGTTCGCGAATGAAAATATGTATCTTAATCAGGGGACATTTTTATGCATCTTAAAGGGAAATTCACTGAAATGTGCCCTGTTGTAGCCTAGAAACATTTTATTTTAGGCCACAGGAGTATGGGCCTTAAAAATTAGGCATTCACCTGACATAAAAGAAATTCTGATTATGTGGCTCGAGGTACATTATACGGTCAATGGATAAAATTGTTACTGTAGGCCACTGGACTACAGGCCCCAAACATTAGGCATTCATCGGACAGAAAAGATCAAGTGATTATGTGGCTGGAGGTATATTACACGGTCAATGTACAGGGTGGGCCATTTATATGGATACACCTTAAAAAAATGGGAATGGTTGGTGATATTAAATTCCTGTTTGTGGCACATTAGTACATGTGAGGGGGGAATCTTTTCAAGATGGGTGGTGACCATGGCGGCCATTTTAAAGTCGGCCATTTTGAATCCAACTTTTGTTTATTCAATAGGAAGAGGGTCATGTGACACATCAAACTTATTGGGAATTTCACAAGAAAAACAATGGTGTGCTTGGTTTTAACGTAACTTTATTCTTTCATGAGTTATTTACAAGTTTCTGACCACTTATAAAATGTGTTAAATGTGCTGCCCATTGTGTTGGATTGTCAATGCAACCCTCTTCTCCCACTCTTCACACACTGATAGCAACACCGCAGGAGAAATGCTAGCACAAGCTTCCAGTATCCGTAGTTTCAGGTGCTGCACATCTCGTATCTTTACAGCATAGACAATTGCCTTTAGATGACCCCAAAAATAAAAGTCTAAGGGGGTCAGATTGGGAGACCTTGGGGGCCATTCAACTGGTCCACGACGACCAATCCACTTTCCAGGAAACTGTTCATCTAGTAATGCTCGGACCTGACACCCATAATGTGGTGGTGCACCATCTTGCTGGAAAAACTCAGGGAACGTGCCAGCTTCAGTGCATAAAGAGGGAAACACATCATCATGTAGCAATTTTGCATATCCAGTGGCCTTAAGGTTTCCATTGATGAAGAATGTCCCCACTATCTTTGTACTCCATATACCACACCATACCATCAATTTTTATTTTCCAACAGTCTTGGAAGGATCTATCCAATGTGGGTTGGTGTCAGACCAATAGTGGTGGTTTTGTTTGTTAACTTCACCATTCACATAAAAGTTTGCCTCATCACTGAACAAAATCTTCTGCGTAAACTGAGGGTCCTGTTCCAATTTTTGTTTTGCCCATTCTGCAAATTCAGTGTGCCGATCTGGGTCATCCTCGTTGAGATGCTGCAGTAGCTGGAGTTTGTAAGGGTGCCATTTGTGAGTAGCTAATATCCGCCGAAGGGATGTTCGACTAATGCCACTCTCCAGTGACATGCGGCGAGTGCTACGCTGTGGGCACTTGCTGAATGAAGCTAGGACAGCCACTGATGTTTCTTTATTAGAGACAGATTTCATGCGTCCACATTTTGGCAAATCCAACACTGAACCAGTTTCACAAAACTTAGCAAGCAGTTTGCTAACTGTAGCATGGGAGATGGGTGGTCTCGTAGGGTGTCTTGCATTGAAATCTGCTGCAATGACCCGGTTACTGCGTTCACCAGACATCAACACAATTTCTATCCACTCCTCACGTGTTAACCTCGGTGACATGTCGATGGCTGTAAACAAAGAGAAACTTGTAAATAACTCATGAAAGAATAAAGTTACGTTAAAACCAAGCACACCATTGTTTTTTGTGTGAAATTCCCAATAAGTTTGATGTGTCACATGACCCTCTTCGTATTGAAAAAACAAAAGTTGTATTCAAAATGGCCGACTTCAAAATGGCCACCATGGTCACCACCCATCTTGAAAAGTTCCCCCCTCACATATACTAATGTGCCACAAACAGGAAGTTAATATCACCAACCATTCCCATTTTATTAAGGTGTATCCATATAAATGGCCCACCCTGTATATCAATTTTACTGCAGGCCAGTACAAATACAGGTCAAATACATATGTTTAAAATAAATAAAAATATAAAATTGGATTAAAAACATAGCTAACGAAATCCCCCCTCAAGAAAAAAACCCTAATAATAATAGTTGAAACACGTGGTCGTCATAGGTGTTGAATTCCTCTAAAGGACCAAAACATTAGGCATTCAACGGACAGAAAAGGCCTTTTATGCTGCTGTATTTACCTAAGACAGGGACCATGAGGAAATTCAAGTAAACAGGTGTTGAATTCCCCCGAGATCCATGCCTCATTCATTTTTAGAAATGTGAGGTAGTCCACACTGTCGTAAGCTAGGCGAGTGCGCATATCGGTCACGATCCCCCCTGCTGCGCTGAATGTCCTTTTGGACAGGACCCTGGACGAGGGGAAAGCCAACAGTTCCATGGCAAATTGGGCGAGCTCTGGCCACAGGTTAAGCCTGCAGACCGAATAGTCCAGGGGTTCCTCACTTCTCAGAGCGTCCACATCGGACATTAACCCGATGTAGTCAGACACCTGTCGGTCTAGGCATTCTGTGAGGCTGGATGCGAGGGGCGGCTGTCGATGGGTTAGCTGCAAGAATGATCTCATATCTGAAGTGAACACCACATCTTCAAACCGCCCTCTTCTTGCATGCGCTGTTGGATTGGTACCTGCAGCTGTTTCTCTGTGAGTGGAAATTCCTCTGCCAGCGCCCGCAAAAGCAGAATGCAGCATTTCTCAAAGCAAGGCCTGGAAGTACTGCATTCTGACAGCACTCTGTGATGGTGGTAACATGTCCGCCATTTTGTGTTTGTACCGGGGGTCTAAGTACGTTGTCACCAAGTACTGGTCCTTGTCCTTTATGCTTTTTATATGGGATCCCTCTTCAAACACTGGAGCATGAAGGCCCCCATTTGCACTAAACTGGAAGCGGTGAAGTGGCCTGGCTCCTGCTCATCGTCCAGGATAATGTCATCCTCGGTCTCCTCCCCCCAGTCGCGAACAACACCAGGGATCCCAGAAACGTTTAAAGCATGCTCTTCTTGCTCCTCCTCCGCCCCGTCACCATCCTCCTCTGACTCCTCTTCAGACTCCTGTTAACTGGTCTCAGATGAAGTAGCCCCCCTGGGAATTCATCCAGCATTGCGACTTGCACATCTTCCTGCTACTGCTCCTTGACGGCTTGATCAATGACACGACGCAATGCACGCTCCAGAAAGAAGGCGTAAGGTATGATGTCACTGATGGCGCCCTGGCTGTGACTGACCAGTTTGGTGATCTCATCAAATGTACGCAGAAGTCTGCATGCATCGCGCATGAGCAGCCACTGGCGCGGTGAAAAAAAAACAAGTTCCCCAGAACCTGTCCTGCCGCAGAGTTCGTACAGGTAGTCGTTAACTGCACGTTTCTGCTGGAGCAGCCTATCAAGCATATACAAGCTGTAGTTCTGTTGGGCAGTCACAAAACAGACATCTGACGAGCAGGTGGTATCGCCGCTGAACATCAGCAAGGAGAGCCATGGCCGTGTAAGATCTTCTAAAATGGCCTGTTTCAGCACACTCAGCAGATTGGCACCGTTGTCGCACACCACTTTACCAACTGTCAAATTGGAATGTCTTTTTTGTGACTGCCCAACACGATGGAACTCCAGCTTGTATATGCTTGATAGGCTGCTCCAGCAGAAACGTGCAGTTAACGACTACCTGCCCGACCCCTACCATCCCTGCGAAATGGCCTGCCTCTTCCTCTGCCTGTCATTTTCAAAATGACCCTGTGACAAAAGTCCCTATAAAAGAGCAGTATTTGTGGAAGAAGGTATATCACACCCCTGTTTCAATCGTTATTTGGGGGGGCAACTGGTACATCACACCAGTAGAAATTATTTGTTCCAATGTCATTTGTCATTATCTGAAGCTGAGGTAAGGCAGCTAAACCGCAAACAAATGCTGCACTACCCAAATACACTATGTAGAAAGTATATAATTGGTATATAACACCCCTGCTTTAATAAAAAAAATTGTGGGGCAACTGGGATATCGCACTAGTAGAAATTATTTGTTCCAATGTCATTTGTCACTCTGTGTAGATGCGGTAACGCAGCTAAACCGCAAACAAGTGCTGCACTACCTAAATGCACTATATAGAAAGTATATAATTGGTATATAACACCCCTGTCAGTAATCAAGAAGAAAGTTTATCCAGCTCACCATAAGCGTTCGGTGCACGGAGAGGACTGGACCCGTCCCTTGTACAATGAGAGAAATAAAGGAATATTCTCCAGCATCCGTCAGTATTGGTCGTTTTTATTGTAGATCGGTATAACAGTACATGCTTCAATCTTCACCACCCTCCACCACAGGTTAACATGTTTCAAACTCGCAAGTTCTTAGTCATAACCTAGTGACGTGGACCCAACACCTGAGGTTAAGTAGGTACGATCAGCAGGGGGAGGAGTGATGGGAAGGGGTGGGGGAGGGAAGGAAAACTGCTGAATACACAGCCACTTAACCCCTGGGTTGCCACGTATCAAATCAAACACCTTTAAACATGACAAAACATATACTACAAAACCATAAAAAGACAGACCACCTCTGTCTAGTGTAGCATTAAGAATGCCAAGTGATACATGGGACATAAAAAGTGAATACATAAAACCATGTCAGAGCACAACTCCTAACAAAATCCTGCAACTTTGGTACCGGCTGAAAAAACCCCTAGGTGTAAACAGTCACCAATACCAAAATTGAATGTCTGTATTACGAGTGTGAAATAGGTGGGGATGTTAAAACTGCTCCTGACTCTGAATGACAATACTATCATAAATAATAAATCTAAGGGAGAAATTGGCCATTAGTGATATAACAGCATCAGGACCGTCTTTAATATTGATTGGACCCTGGGCAAAAATTTATTTGGACCCCCTGGATCCCGCCTTCCCACACCCTAGCATGCAATCACGGCCTCCACCACAACACACACACACAAAAAATCCACACACCTGGTAGAATACAGTGATATAAATACTTCCAGTTCTGAAGACTCCAGCGGCTCAGGATCAGTGCTCTGGGCATCTGGGCTCAGGCTGGAAGTGGGCACCGCTCTGCAGGGAGGAGAACGGGGCTCGGTTCACCCTAGCGTTACAGTGCACCCCAGAGTATGCAGTATAGCACCCTATAGTATACAGAAACCCACAGTATGCAGTGTAGCACCCTATAGTATAGAGCACCCCACACTATGCAGTATACAATACCTCACAGTATACAGTAGAGCAGTATAGCACCCCACAATATACAGCACCTCACAGTATACAGCACTCCAAACTATACACTATACAGCACCCCACACTATACAGCCCCACACACTATACAGTACAGCAGTATAGCACTCCACAATATACAGCACCCACAGTATACAGCACCTCACGGTATACAGCACCCCAAAATATACAGAATACTGCACCTCACAGTATACAGCACCCCACATTATACAGCCCCCCACACTATACAGTACAGCAGTATAGCACTCCACAATATACAGCACCCACAGTATACAACACCTCACGGTATACAGCACCCCAAAATATACAGAATACCGCACCTCACAGTATACAGCACCCCAAGCTATACACTATACAGCACCCCCACTATACTGCCCCCCCACACTATACAGTACAGCAGTATAGCACTCCACAATATACAGCACCCACAGTATACCGCACCTCACGGTATACAGCACCCCAAACTATACAGAATACCGCACCTCACAGTATACAGCACCCCAAACTATACACTATACAGCACCCCACACTATACAGCCCCCCACACTATACAGTACACCAGTATATCAATCCACAATATACAGCACCCACAGTATACAGCACCTCACGGTATGCAGCACCCCAAACTATACAGAATACCACACCTCACAGTATAAAGTACCCCATAGTATACAGCACCCCAAAATATACAGCCCCCCATAGTAAAAAGGACCCCACAATATACAGTATACAGCATCCCCTTAGTATACAGTAGAGCAGTATAGCACCCCACTATACAGTAGCTTACAGTATATTAGCATTACAGCCCCTGTCACCTTTTCCTGATGTAATCTTCTCAAAAAAAGCTCCACAATTATGGGAAACTTCTCCTGCAGCAACACTCTTGGTAGACAGGACCTGTGATGACCTCATAGCCATGTGACCAGTAATATTGCTAGGTTACTAGTCACATGGTGATGATGTCATCTAAGGTCCTAAAAAATCACAGCTCTCACAGTACGCTGCCTGGAGTGCCAGCAGGCAGGCATGGCATGGCAGCACCCCCCTGTGTAGATGATACTTGGGGCAGTGGCCAGCAGGGCTCAAGAGGCAGCTGCTTTGGGCCCCCCAGGAACAACTGGGCCCGGGGCAGCTGCCCCTTTTGCCCCTTGTTAAAGACGACCCTGAACAGCATTAATTCCTTTTTAAAGATTGAGACCTGCAGGGTACCTTGTACCTAACCTGAAGATCCAATAAGCCTCCCTCAGGAGGATTTTTTTCTTCAAATTACCACCTCTAAAGGGAAGCGTTTCTTTCTCAATAGCAAATATCCGTAAGTAGCTGACACTATTATGCATATTGATAAAATGTTTCGCTGCGCTAGAAATCCCCAAAGCTTGGGGATTGGCCACATAATTGAGATGTTCTCGTATTCGTGTTTTTAGTTGTCTAGTAGACTAGTACAGCCTACATAAAGAAGATCACAACATATGCATTTGATGATATAAATTACACCAGTTGAATTGCAATTAATGTAACTTTTGATGTTAAAATTTTCCTTATGTGTTGCATTTTCAAACGTAGTAGTGCAGTGCACAAAATTGCAGGTCTTACATAGATGTCTTCCACATTTAGTGAAGCCCTGATATTTTAGCCAGGAGCTCCTGGTAAAAGCAGTTTTAGTAAAAAATGAGGGAGACAGCATGTTAGCCAATGTGCAGGACCGTCAGGGGACAATTCTGCACCCATCCTTGAGTGTATCATACAGGATACTATCCTTATGTAGGATAGGGAGGCATTTGTAAACCGCTTGTTTGAAGGAGCTGAATTGTTGACTGAATGTAAGTACCATGGTGGGTTTGGAACGTCTGGTTGGAGCTTTATGTGCATATTTACCTGGTTTAGAAAGTAATTCATCTCTATTTTTATTAGCAGCTATATTTTTGGCTCTTTTTAGCATCCAACTAGGGTAACCTCTTTTTTTCAACCTGTTCCACAAGAAAAATCGATTTCCACTCGTAGAGTTAGCTTCAGTTCAATGGAGGGAGATATATCTGAAGCTACCCATGATTCATCAGAATCTGGTGGAGAACAAATACCAAGCAGTGTTGAAAGTTCAATTAAGGACAACAAGTCTTCCTATTATAGAAAAAAAAAAAAGTTCAGGAGAAAACCTCACACATCAAAAAACGCATCAGAAGAGCTAAACGCAAGCATTCAAATAAAACCGCACAATATGGCAACCAGACCACGCAAGAAATAAATACTCAAGTAACGAAACAGACATTCCATGATGTTATCAACATATCTAAAGTTTCTATTACGGAGCAAAAATTTATGTACTTTCCAAAGGTTTGAACTTTGCACCTGCTGCGAATTTTGACATTTTTACAACGCTATTGGATATCAACAAGTTCACCAGGAATTTGACACTAAACAGACACTTTTTTGAGTCATCTGATAGTCTGTATGATAAGGTTGTTTATGTCTCACCTGAGTCTCTGTCTCAACCTGACTTTACCTTTCAGGAACACTTGGCCACAGTCTGTCTTGCGGATTTACAGTCGGAGAGTTGTTTTCCTCCTGTTGGTATAATACCCTGTAAAATGAGGACTATCAACTCAGAATATTATCCGATTGAATCCCGCACAGACAGCATGGTTTTATTTCAGGAGATTCTTGAGAGGGAGCTCATTGAAATAAATAATCAGGCTCAGTTAATACGTCAGGATAATCACCTTACATAACCACAATTATCAGCTCTTAAACAGCTTAAAGATCTTCAGGAACAAATTATTATCAGACCAGCTGATAAAGGGGGGTCTGTGGTGGTAATAGATAGAGACATCTATAGAGATCAAATGATGGCCATGTTATCAGATGCTAGTATATACAAGAGGTTAAAGGGGAATCCATTAGCCGGGTATCGCACAGAATACAATGCATTTTTGATTAAAGGAAACAATATGGGTATACTTGATGATAAAACATTTACCTTTTTAAGTGCAGATGCCTCGGTTACCCCTATCATCCACGCTCTTCCTAAAATGCACAAGAAAATCATTCCCCCACCATTTAGACCCATAGTATCCGGTATAGGATCGCTTCTTGAGAGGATAGGTGCATGGCTGGATGGCATATTACAACCTCTTGTGAAAAGGCTGCCTGGGTATCTAAAAGATATCACTGATGTCCTTAAAGCAATGTCACATAGGAGATGGGACAAACAATACATGTGGCTTACTATAAATGTTATTGCTTTATATACCTCCATACCTCATGACATAGCGTTGCAATCCCTTGAGTACCATCTACACAGATATAGTAGTCAATCGCCAGATTCAATAGACTACATTAGACATCACTCAATTTCTCTGAGTCCTAACACATAACTATTTCAGTTTTGACCAGGTGTTCTTTTTGCAAATCTGTGGAGTTTCTATGGGGGCCACATTTTCTCCTTCTTTGGCTAACCTGACGATGGGTTACTGGGAGGAACGTTATTTGTTTTCCAATACGAATACTTTTTGCTCTGACATCGTCTGGTATGGCAGATACATCGATGATCTGCTCCTTATATAGAGCAGCGATGTGTCAGCCATACCGGACTTTGTTGAGTATTTAAATACCAGTACATACAACCTACGTTTCACCCACGCCATAGATTCTCATAGCATTTCCTTCCTAGATTTGACTCTCATAGGCAATTCTGATAAATTTGTATATACAGAAACGTATCACAAAGAGATCACAGGTAACACCATTTTGCAAGCAAGCAGTCACCATCCCAACCATACCATTAAAGCCATCCCGGTAGGTGAATTCATCAGAGCTAAAAGAAATTGTAGTACCCAAGTGGGTTTTGATTAAGAAGCAGATTATATTTGGAACAGGTTGAAAAAAAGAGGTTACCCTAGTTGGATGCTAAAAAGAGCCAAAAATATAGCTGCTAATGAAAATAGAGATTAATTACTTTCTAAACCAGGTAAATATGCACATAAAGCTCCAACCAGACGTTCCAAACCCACCATGTTACTTACATACAGTCGACAATTCAGCTCCATCAAACAAGCGGTTTACAAATGCCTCCCTATCCTACATGAGGATAGTATCCTGTATGATACACTCAAGGATGGGTGCAGAATTGTCCTGCACATTGGATAACATGCTGTCTCCCTCATTTTTTACTAAAACTGCTTTTACCAGGAGCTCCTGGCTAAAATATCAGGGCTTCACTAAATGTGGAAGACATCCATGTAAGACCTGCAATTTTGTACACTGCACTACTACTTTTGAAAATGCAACACATACGGAAAATTTTAACATCAAAAGTTACATTAATTGCAATTCAACTGGTGTAATTTATATCATCAAATGCATATGTTGTGATCTTCTTTATGTAGGCTGTACTACTAGACAACTAAAAACACGAATACGAGAACATCTCACTTATGTGGCCAATCCCCAAGCTTTGGGGATTTCTAGCGCAGCAAAACATTTTATCAATATGCATAATAGAAGTGTCAGCTTCTTACGGATATTTGCTATTGAGAAAGTAACACTTCCCTTTAGAGGTGGTAATTTGAAGAAAAAAATCCTCCTGAGGGAGGCTTATTGGATCTTCAGGTTAGGTACAAGGTACCCTGCAGGTCTTAGGCCCCTTTCACACGGGCGAGTATTCCGCGCGGATGCGATGTGTGAGTTGAACGCATTGCACCCGCACTGAATACCGACCCATTCATTTCTATGGGGCTGTTCACATGAGCGGTGATTTTCACGCATCACTTGTGCGTTGCGTTAAAATCACAGCATGCTCTATATTCTGCGTTTTTCACGCAACACAGGCCCCATAGAAGTGAATGGGGTTGTTTGAAAATCGCAAGCATCCGGAAGCAAGTGCGGATGCGGTGCGATTTTCACGCACGGTTGCTAGGAGACGATCGGGATGGAGACCCGATCATTATTATTTTCCCTTATAACATGGTTATAAGGGAAAATAATAGCATTCTGAATACAGAATGCATAGTAAAATAGCGCTGGAGGGGTTAAAAAAAAATAAAAATAATTTAACTCACCTTAGTCCACTTGATCGCGATGCCCGGCATCTCCTTCTGTCTCCTTTACTGAACAGGACCTGTGGTGAGCATTCATTACAGGTCAAGGACCTGTGGTGACGTCACTCCGGTCATCACATGATCCATCACATGATCTTTTACCATGGTGATGGATCATGTGATGACCGGAGTGACGTCACCACAGGTCCTTGACCTGTAATGAATGCTCACCACAGGTCCTGTTCAGTAAAGGAGACAGAAGGAGATGCCGGGCATCGCGATCAAGTGGACTAAGATGAGTTAAATTATTTTTTTCTTTTTTTTAACCCCTCCAGCGCTATTTTACTATGCATTCTGTATTCAGAATGCTATTATTTTCCCTTATAACCATGTTATAAGGGGAAATAATGCAATCTACAGAACACCTAACCCAAGCCCGAACTTCTGTGAAGAAGTTCGGGTTTGGGTACCAAACATGCGCGATTTTTCTCACGCAAGTGCAAAACGCATTACAATGTTTTGCACTCGCGCGAAAAAATCGCGGGTGTTCCCGTAACGCACCCGCACATTTTCCCGCAACGCCCGTGTGAAAGAGGCCTTAATCTTAAAAAGGAATCAATGCTGTAATATCACTAATGGCCAATTTCTCCCTTAGATTTATTATTTTTGATAGTATTGTCATTCAGAGTCAGGAGCAGTTTTAACATCCACACCTATTTCACACTCGTAATACAGACATTCAATTTTGGTATTGGTGACTGTTCACACCTAGCATTTTTTCAGACGGTACAGATGTTGCAGGATTTTGTTAGGACTAGGAGTTGTGCTCTGACATAGTTTTATGTATTCACTTTTTATGTCCCATCTATCACTTGGCATTCTTAATGCTACACTAGACAGCGGTGGTCTGTCTTTTTATGGTTTTGTAGTATATGTTTTGTCATGTTTAAAGGTATTGGATTTGATACGTGGCAACCCAGGGGTTAAGTGGCTGTGTATTCAGCAGTTTTCCTTCCCTCCCCCACCCCTTCCCACCACTCCTCCCCCTGCTGATCGTACCTACTTAACCTCAGGTGTTGGGTCCACGTCACTAGGTTATGATTAAGAACTTCCGAGTTTGAAACATGTTAACCTGTGGTGGAGGGTGGTGAAGATTGAAGCATGTACTGTTATACCGATCTACAATAAAGACGACCAATACTGACGGATGCTGGACCATATAACACCCCTGCTTCAATCATTTTTTTGTTGGGGGGGGGCAACTGGGATATCATACCAGTAGAAATTATTTGTTCCAATGTCGTTTGTCACTCTGTGTAGCTGCGGTTAGGCAGCACAACTGTATATAAATGCTGCACTATCAAAATGCACTATATAGAAAGTATATAATTGGTATATCACACCACTGCCCCAGTCACTTTTTTGGGGGGCAACTGGTATATCACACCAGTAGAAATCATTTGTTCCAATGTCTTTTGTCACTATCTGTAGCTGAGGTAATGCAGCAAAACCGCAAACAAATGCTGCACTACCTAAATGCACTATATAGAAAGTATATTATAGGTATATAACACCCCTGCTTCAATCAGTTTTTTGGGGGGGCAACTGGTATATCACACCAGTAGAAATTATTTGTTCCAATGTCGTTTGTCACTCTGTGTAGATGCGGTAACGCAGCTAAACCGCAAACAAGTGCTGCACTACCTAATGCACTATATAGAAAGTATATAATTGGTATATAACACCCCAGCTTCATTCACTTTTTTTTGGGGGGTGGGGGGCAACTGATATATCACACCAGTAGAAATTATTTGTTCCAATGACGTTTGTCCCTATCTGTAGCTGAGGTAATGCAGCAAAACCGCAAACAAATGCTGCACTACCCAACTGCACTATATAGAAAGTATATTATTGGTATATAACACCCCTGCTTCAATCATTCTTTTTTTTTTGGGGGGGGCAACTGGTAAATCACACCAGTAGAAATTATTTGTTCCTATAGCATTTGTCCCTCTGTGTGGCTGCAGTATCGCAGCAGAACCGCACACAACTGCTGCACAATACAAATGCACTATAATATACGTTCTATTATAAGTATATTACACCACTCAGTAAGTCACACCTATCGATAGCACACCTATACCAGTCCTTAAAAGGACTTTTGTGGCCATATTAGCTAGCGTTTGGTGTCCCTAACAGTCTGTCCCTGCTCCACACAGCGACCATTCCCTACACTGGCAAGAGACTGACTGTAAAATGGCGGCCAGATGGGGTTTATTTGTAAGGTAGGGGGTATGTCCATGTGCTGAAATGTCTCAATTGGCTGTCCTGTACCACCTGATGGATGTGTCATGGGTCAAAGTTCTACACAATGTAAAAGAATATGGCGTCGGCGGACATCTCCATATGTTCGCCCATTCGGCGAACCGCGAACGAGCAAAGTTCGCCACGAAATGACCACCGGACAAACCGCAAGGCCATCTCTATTCAGGAGAGTAGGATGAGGCAGCTCTTTACCTCAGTGTTGTGAAGTAACTTGTCCTCCTATGTGATTAGGACAGGTTTTGTGTTTACTTATAGGACGGCAGACATTTCTCTGCATCCTCTTCATCAGTTTGATTTACCGGAATTATTACTGTCAGTGTATCATATGTTATTCAATCAGTTTAGATTAGTTCCAGAGAAACTGTTATTTTATAGCTACAAGTGTAAACCTCATCATCATTTCCAAATGTGAATATCTGCTTTTTCAGTACATATAATTTGCTGTATACTTCTTGTTGCTGAATAGGTTTCAGTTCATGCAAGGTTTCCAAATGTTAATTCTACTTTCAACACTAGATGGCAGCATATCACACAATATTGTAAATTACCTTCATTAGTTCTGCAGCGACACATCAGTTTTGCATACATAGCATTTACTTAAAGGGGTTGTCCACTTTTTTTAAATTTTTTTAACTCCCCTCCCCCTTACTCAGCAGGTTCTGTGAAGTAAAGTATATTGACCTGCTCCCCACCATTAGGTTCCTGCTCCATGAGTCCATGCAAGTAAAGATATATGTAAGCGGCATGTGTCCCAGCAGTGATGTACCACTTTGGGACAGGTCACTGCTGAGGCCAGTCATTTACTGCAGCGGTGCATGTGACCCCATCTGTGCAGGAAGTTTACATGTGGGACCTGGAAGTGCAGTGAAGATAGCCAAAGACCGTTGGAGCCGTAGTCCAAGTGGCGACTGCGGGCTGCTAATAGATATACTTCTCTTCAAAGGTTCCAATGTGCAGGGAGGGGGAGGGTTAAAAATTAATAAAAAAGCGGACAACCCATTTAAATTGGATGATTTCTGTTATAAAGTTACACAATGAAATCACTTTGTTGCATGTCTGAAAAATGAACATGGTGACAAATGATTTCCTAATTTCACATCATGCCATTATCAGGAAAGTGCCTTGGGCAGCTCTGTACAGGGAGTAGCATAAAAAGGATTTATGATAATTGTGACATAACAACCCGCTAACTTGCAGCACTTACTCAGTAACAATGAATTAGTCATAGGAGGGATATACTGCATGAGGTGCAGGATTGATCGAAACACACATTTAGCAAATGAAGATGTAGTAACTCACAAGACAGACATTTTTAGATGTTAACGCTGCAGGGCTGAGTTTGTTAAAATGTATTGTAGGCAAGTTTTGCGTTTTTTTTCCCCCATTTTCACAATACTGTAGGTTAACGAAGATTATAGGTAAACCTAAAGTGTCATTGAGTTATCACAGTTCAATGACAGTATTATATATATACAAATTGAAAAACATAACTATTAGAGATGAGGGAATCGAAGTTGACGAAGTGGAATTCGATCCGAATTTCAGGAAAAATTTGATTTGCACCGAATCCGAATTACCTCATGCTTTGTGGTAACGAATCACATTTTGTTTCCTAAAATGGCTGCTGCATGTGTTAGGACATGAAGTAAAGAACTCTGGGAACAAGGGATCACCCATAATGCCATGCATGCAGCCAATCAGCAGCCAGTCAGCCCTGTGATGTCAAAGCCCTATAAATAGCCTCAGCCATCTTGGATTCAGCCATTTTCCAGTGTACTTAGTGCAGGGAGAGATGTGACAGGCACTAGGGACAGTGGTAGGAAAGACTTTATTGTGCTGAAAAAACTATTTACAAGTTCAGGGAAAGATTAGTCAAGGTGTAGGGAAAGGATAGGAAGGCATCATCTACACTATAAAAGGAGAACAGGGTGCAATAGGATCGATTCTATTACACCTTGCTGCACTTTTTGGGGATCCAAATTGCTTTTAGGTTGTTTGCACTATATGATACATCACTAATTCCAGCAAACCTTGTCTGTGATTGGGGTGCAAGTTCTGTGATACATCCATTTACAGGGTGTATTAATAGGAGAGATATGTATGTCCTATTAGCCTTTGTACGTTAATTTTACATTGTTTTACTTTTTTTGGGGGGGGTTATTATTAGGAAAAAAAGATAAAAATATATGTCATAATTGCTGTTCAGCGGTGAAGTTGCACTGTACTACAGCCATTTACTATTTATATCATAGATACGTATGTTCTATTAGCCATCCTGTGTTGATTTTACATTGTTTTACTTTAATTTGGGGGGTGTATTAATAGAAAAAAAAAGAAAAAAAAAATGTTATAATTGCCGTTCAGTGGTGAAGTTACATTGTACTACAGCCATTTCTGAGGTGTATTCATAGGATAGATACGTACGTCCCATTAGCTGTCCTGTGTTGATTTTACATTGTTTTACTTTAATTTGGGGGGTGTATTCATAAGATATATATATATATATATATATATATATATATATATATATACAGTGATATAAAAAGTCTACACACCCCTGTTAAAATGTCAGGTTTCTGTGATGTAAAAAAAATTAGACAAAGATAAATCATTTTCAGAACTTTTTCCACCTTTAATGTGACCTATAAACTGTACAACTCAATTGAAAAACAAACAGAAATCTTTTAGGTAGATGGAAGAAAAAATATAAAAATAAAATAATATGGTTGCATAAGTGTGCACACCCTTAAAGGGAGTCTGTCACCTCCATATGGCCATATACAGTGCTTACATGGCTCTGTAGCACACCTATACAGGATTGTAACTGTACCTTTGTTCTTTTCTTTAGACTTGCACCAGCAGGAAAAACAAAGTTAAATTCATATGCAACCGAGCACTCGCAAGTGCCCAGGGGCGGTGTTCAGTGTGTAGGTGCCCAGGCTGCTCTGCCTTCTTTTCACTTTACTCCTCCCCAGCCTCTTCCTTTGCCCGCCCTCCAAGTCCTGACCTATTGATGAGGCAAGAGACTTGCAGGGCGGGCAAAGGAAGAGGCTGGGGAGGAGTAAAGTGAAAAGAAGGCAGAGCAGCCTGGGCACCTACACACTGAACGCCGCCCCTGGGCACTTGCGAGTGCTCATTTGCAAATGAATTAAACTTCGTTTTTCCTACTTGTGCAAGTCTAAAGAAAAGAACAAAGGTACCGTTACAATCCTGTATAGGTGTGCTACAGAGCCATGTAAGCACTGTATATGGCCATATGGAGGTGACAGACTCCCTTTAAACTAATACTTTGTTGAAGCACCTTTTAATTTTATTACAGCACTCAGTCTTTTTGGGTATGAGTCTATCAGCATGGCACATTTTGACTTGGCAAGATTTGCCCACTCTTCTTTGCAAAAAGACTCCAAATCTGTCAGATTGTGATGGCATCTCCTGTGAACAGCCCTCTTCAGATCACCCCACAGATTTTCTATCGGATTCAGCTCTGGGCTCTGGCTGGGCCATTCCAAAACTTGAATCTTCTTCTGGTGAAGCCATTACTTTGATGATTTGGATGTATGCTTTGGGTCGTTGTCATGCTGAAAGATGAAGTTCCTCTTCATGTTCAGATTTCTAGCAGAAGCCTGAAGGTTTTGTGCCAATATTGACTGGTATTTAGAACTGTTCATAATTCCCTCTAGCTTAGCTAAGGCTACTTTCACACTAGCGTTGTTTAAATCTGGTGTTCAATTCCGACACCGGAACTGCCCGCCGGATCCGGAAAAACGTGTGAAAACGGATTACATTTGAATCCTGATCAGGATTTTGATCACAATGAAAAAATGCATTGGAAAAAACAGATCCGCCATTTATGGACTTTAACTTTTTTTTCACATTTTTCGGGTTTAATATGCAAATGCCGGATCCGTTTTGATGGAACACACGGCGCCGGATCCGGCGTTAATGCAAGTCAATGGGAAAAAGACCGGATCCGGCGTTCAGTCAAAGTGTTCAGGATTTTTGGCCGGAGGTAAAAATACAACATGTTACGGTTTTCTGAAAAGCCTGAACTGAAGACATCCTGATGCATCCTGAACGGATTACTCTCCATTCAGAATGCATTAGGATAAAACTGATCAGTTCTTTTCCGGATTTGAGCCCCTAGGATGGAACTCAGCGCCGGAAAAGAAAACCGCTAGTGTGAAAGTACCCTAAGGCCCCAGTTCCAGCTGAAGAAAAACAGCCCCAAAGCATGATGCTGCCACCACCATGCTTCACTGTGGGTATGGTGTTCTTTTGGTAATGTGCAGTGTTGTTTTTGCGCCAAACATATCTTTTGGAATTATGGCTAAAAAGTTCAACCTTGGTTTCATCAGACCATAACAACTTTTCCCACATGCTTTTGGGAGACTTCAGATGTGTTTTTGCAAAATGTAGTCTGGCTTGGATGTTTTTCTTCATAAGAAAAGGCTTTTGTCTTGGCACTCTACCCCATAGCTCAGACATTTGAAGAATACGGGAGATTGTTGTCACATGTACCACACAGCCAGTACTTGCCAGATATTCCTGCAGCTCCTTTAATGTTGCTGTAGGCCTCTTGGTAGCCTCCCAGACCAGTTTTCTTCTCGTCTTTTCATCAATTTTGGAGGGACGTCCAATTTTTTGGTAATGTCACTGTTGTGCCATATTTTCTCCACTTGATGATGACTGTCTTTACTGTGTTCCATGGTATATCTAATGCCTTGGAAATTCTTTTGTACCCTTCTTCTGACTGATACATTTTAACAATAAGTTCCCTCTGGTGCTTTGGAAGCTCTCTGTGGACCATGGCTTTTCCTGTGGGATGAGACTAAGAAAATTTCTGGAAAGACCAACTAGAGCAGCTGAACTTTATTTGGGGTTAATCAGAGGCACTTTAAATGATGACAGGTGTATGCTGACTCCTTTTTAACATGATTTTAAATGTGATTGCTTAATTCGGAACATAGCTACATCCCCAGTTATAAGAGGGTGGTGGACTTATGCAACCACATTATTTTAATTTTTGTTTTGTTTTCTTTCCTCCACCTAAAAGATTTCAATTTGTTTTTCAATTGAGTGGTACAGTTTATAGGTCACATTAACCACCTCAGCCCCCTTAGCTTAAACACCCTTAATGACCAGGCCACTTTTTACACTTCTGACCTACACTACTTTAACCGTTTATTGCTTGGTTATGCAACTTACCACCCAAATGAATTTTACCTCCTTTTCTTCTCACTAATAGAGCTTTCATTTGGTGGTATTTCATTGCTGCTGACATTTTTACTTTTTTTGTTATTAATCGAAATTTAACAATGTTTTTGCAAAAAAAATGACATTTTTCACTTTCAGTTGTAAAATTTTGCCAAAAAAACGACATCCATATATAAATTTTTGATAAAAAAAAATGTTTGGGTAAAAAAAAAATGGTTTGGGTAAAAGTTATAGCGTTTACAAACTATGGCACAAAAATGTGAATTTCCGCTTTTTGAAGCAGCTCTGACTTTCTGAGCACCTGTCATGTTTCCTGAGGTTCTACAATGGCCAGACAGTACAAACACCCCACAAATGACCCCATTTCGGAAAGTAGACACCCTAAGGTATTCGCTGATGGGCATAGTGAGTTCATAGAACTTTTTATTTTTTGTCACAAGTTAGCGGAAAATGATGATTTATTTTTTTTCCTTACAAAGTCTCATATTCCACTAATTTGTGACAAAAAATAAAAACTTCTATGAACTCACTATGCCCATCAGCGAATACCTTGGGGTGTCTTCTTTCCAAAATGGGGTCACTTGTGGGGTAGTTATACTGCCCTGGCATTCTAGGGGCCCTAATGTGTGGTAAGTAGTTTGAAATCAAAATCTGTAAAAAAGGCCGGTGAAATCCGAAAGGTGCTCTTTGGAATGTGGGCCCCTTTGCCCACCTAGGCTGCAAAAAAGTGTCACACATGTGGTATCTCCGTACTCAGGAGAAGTTGGGCAATGTGTTTTGGGGTGTCATTTTACATATACCCATGCTGGGTGAGATAAATATCTCGGTCAAATGCCAACTTTGTATAAAAAAAATGGGAAAAGTTGTCTTTTGCCAAGATAGTTCTCTCACCCAGCATGGGTATATGTAAAAAGACACCCCAAAACACATTGCCCAACTTCTCCTGAGTACGGGGATACCAGATGTGTGACACTTTTTTGCAGCCTAGGTGGGCAAAGGGGCCCACATTCCAAAGAGCACCTTTCGGATTTCACCGACCATTTTTTACAGATTTTGATTTCAAACCACTTACCACACATTAGGGCCCCTAAAATGCCAGGGCAGAATAACTACCCCACAAGTGACCCCATTTTGGAAAGAAGACACCCCAAGGTATTTCGTGATGGGCATAGTGAGTTCATGGAAGTTTTTATTTTTTGTCACAAGTTAGTGGAATATGAGACTTTGTAAGAAAAAAAAAAAAATCATAATTTTCCGCTAACTTGTGACAAAAAATATAAAATTCTAGGAACTCACCATGCCCCTCACGGAATACCTTGGGGGGTGTCTTCTTTCCAAAATGGGGTCACTTGTGGGGTAGTTATACTGAAAAAAAAATAGTTATACTGCCCTGGCATTCTAGGGGCCCTAATGTGTGGTAAGTAGGTAAATGACCTGTGAAATCCGAAAGGTGCTCTTTGGAATGTGGGCCCCTTTGCCCACCTAGGCTGCAAAAAAGTGTCACACATGTGGTATCGCCGTATTCAGGAGAAGTTGGGAAATGTGTTTTGGGGTGTCTTTTTACATATACTCATGCTGGGTGAGAGAAATATCTCGGCAAAAGACAACTTTTCCCATTTTTTATACAAAGTTGGCATTTGACCAAGATATTTATCTCACCCAGCATGGGTATATGTAAAGCGACACCCCAAAACACATTGCCCAACTTCTCCTGAGTACGGCGATACCAGATGTGTGACACTTTTTTGCAGCCTAGATGCGCAAAGGGGCCCACATTCCTTTTATGAGGGCATTTTTAGACATTTGGATCCCAGACTTCTTCTCATGCTTTAGGGCCTCTAGAATGCCAGGGCAGTATAAATACCCCACATGTGACCCCATTTTGGAAAGAAGAGACCCCAAGGTATTCAATGAGGGGCATGGCGAGTACATACATTTTTTTTTTTTTTGGCACAAGTTAGCGGATATTGATATATATATTTTTTTTCTCACAAAGTCTCCCTTTCCGCTAACTTGTGACAAAAATTTAAATCTTTCATGGACTCAATATGCCCCTCACGGAATACCTTGGGGTGTCTTCTTTCCGAAATGGGGTCCCATGTGGGGTATTTATACTGCCCTGGCATTCTAGGGGCCCTAAAGCGTGAGAAGAAGTCTGGAATATAAATGTCTAAAAAATTTTACGCATTTGGATTCCGTGAGGGGTATGGTGAGTTCATGTGAGATTTTATTTTTTGACACAAGTTAGTGGAATATGAGACTTTGTAAGAAAAAAAAAATAATAATAATTTCCGCTAACTTGGGCCAAAAAAATGTCTGATTTTTACGGATCCACTGATACATGGATCGGATCCGCAAAACACATACGGACATCTGAATGGAGCCTTACAGGGGGGTGATCAATGACAGGGGGGTGATCAATGACAGGGGGGTGATCAGGGAGTCTATATGGGGTGATCACCCCCCTGTCATTGATCACCCCCCTGTAAGGCTCCATTCAGATGTCCGTATGTGTTTTGCGGATCCGATCCATGTATCAGTGGATCCGTAAAAATCATACGGACATCTGAATGCAGCCTTACAGGGGGGTGATCAATGACAGGGGGGTGATCAATGACAGGGGGGTGAAAAATGACAGGGGGGTGATCAGGGAGTCTATATGGGGTGATCACCCCCCTGTCATTGATCACCCCCCTGTAAGGCTCCATTCAGATGTCCGTATGTGTTTTGCGGATCCGATCCATGTATCAGTGGATCCGTAAAAATCATACGGACATCTGAATGCAGCCTTACAGGGGGGTGATCAATGACAGGGGGGTGATCAATGACAGGGGGGTGAAAAATGACAGGGGGGTGATCAGGGAGTCTATATGGGGTGATCACCCCCCTGTCATTGATCACCCCCCTGTAAGGCTCCATTCAGATGTCCGTATGTGTTTTGCGGATCCGATCCATGTATCAGTGGATCCGTAAAAATCATACGGACATCTGAATGCAGCCTAACAGGGGGGTGATCAATGACAGGGGGGTGAAAAATGACAGGGGGGTGATCAGGGAGTCTATATGGGGTGATCACCCCCCTGTCATTGATCACCCCCCTATAAGGCTCCATTCAGATATCCGTATGTGTTTTGCGGATCCGATCCATGTATCCGTGGATCCATAAAAAAACATACGGACATCTGAATGCAGCCTTACTGGGGGGTGATCAATGACAGGGGGGTGATCAGGGAGTCTATATGAGGTGATCACCCCCCTATAAGGCTCCATTCAGACGTCCGTATGTGTTTTGCGGATCCGATCCATGTATCCGTGGATCCGTAAAAAACATACGGACATCTGAATGCAGCCTTACAGGGGGGTGATAAATGACAGGGGAGTGATCAATGACAGGGGGGTGATCAGGGAGTCTATATGGGGTGATCACCCCCCTGTCATTGATCACCCCCCTATAAGGCTCCATTCAGATGTCCGTATGTGTTTTGCGGATCCGATCCATGTATCCGTGGATCCGTAAAAAACATACGGACATCTGAATGCAGCCTTACAGGGGGGTGATCAATGACAGGAGGGTGATCAGGGAGTCTATATGGGGTGATCACCCCCCTGTAAGGCTCCATTCAAACGTCTGTATGTGTTTTGCGGATCCGATCCATGTATCCGTGGATCCGTAAAAAACATACGGACGTCTGAATGGAGCCTTACAGGGGAGTGATCAATGACAGGGGGGTGATCATTGACAGGGGGGTGATCAGGGAGTCTATATGGGGTGATCACCCCCGTCATTGATCACCCCACTGTAAGGCTCCATTCAGACGTCAGTACGTGTTTTGCGGATCCGATCCATCTATCAGTGGATCCGTAAAAATCATACGGACCTCTGAATGCAGCCTTACAGGGGGGTGATCAATGACAGGGGGTGATCAATGACAGGGGGGTGATCAGGGAGTCTATATGGGGTGATCAGGGATGATCAGGGGTGATCAGTGGTTGATAAGGGGTTAATAAGTGACAGGGGGGGTGTAGTGTAGTGTAGTGGTGTTTGGTGCTACTTTACTGAGCTGCCTGTGTCCTCTGGTGGTCGATCCAAACAAAAGGGACCACCAGAGGACCAGGTAGCAGGTATATTAGGCGCTGTTATCAAAACAGCGTCTAATATACCTGTTAGGGGTTAAAAAAAATCACATCTCCAGCCTGCCAGCGAACGATCGCCGCTGGCAGGCTGGAGATCCACTCGCTTACCTCCCATTCCTGTGAGTGCGCGCGCCTGTGTGCGCGCGTTCACAGGAAATCTCGTCTATCGCGAGAGGACGCGTATATGCGTCCACCCAGAAGAGCAGGGCCGCAATCCTGCGTACGGCGGTCCTGAGGAGGTTAAAGGTGGAAAAAGTTCTGAAATGATTTATCTTTGTCTCATATGTTTACATCACAGAAACCTGACATTTTAGCAGGGGTGTGTAGACTTTTTATATCCACTGTATATATACGGGCAAGTAGTGATGAAGAGAGTCGCAAGGGAGCAGGTGTTGCGAGCGGTCAGGCTCCTGGCCCTGAGACCATTGAGGGGGAATCAGTGATGTGCAGGCGGTAGCGGATGATGATGATGATGTAGCCGATTGCACTTGAGAGCAGGGTGAATTAGGGACTTCATCATCATCATTATCAGAAGAGGGTGGCAGCTTGCGGGTGAGGCAGCGGCTGAGCCAGCAGGATGGCAGCATGGCTGTGAGTCATCAGGGTGGCAGCAGTGGGAGGTCGGGAGCCAAACGTGCATGGGGTAGACCACCTGCTTTGCAGGAGCCTACCGGCCCGGAAAGTAGCAGTGCAGAGGTTCAACCAGGCAGCGGTAGCAGGCAGTCAGCGCGGAGTGTTGGGAGGAAAATGGCATCACACACTGGAACGCACACAATTTCATGCATTCAAGGCTCCACCACCTCAGCCAAAGGGAGCTGTCTGTCCTTCCCATCATCTAATGGTCCAAATTCTCCTGCTTCTCCTCCTCCTCCTACTCGTCATCAGACCTTTCATCAGCAATCGATCACTGAAGCGATTGCCAAGAGATAACAGTATGCGTGCATTCATCCAACAGAGCAGAAGCTGAATGTGCTCCTGGCCAAGTTGCTGGTGTTCCAGTCACTCCCTTTCCAAGTGGTGGACTCTGTACCTTTCAGAGAACTGATGGCTTGTGCCGATCCAAGGTGGAGAGTCCCAAGCCGTCATTTCTTTGCCAAAAAAGCAGTGCCAGCACTGCACACATATGTAGAATAGAAGGTGGGCCAGTTCTTGAGCCTGTCGATGTCTGCCAAAGGCACGGCAGTGCAGATGTGTGGAGCTATGACTACCGGCAAGGACAATATATGTCCTTTACGGCCCACTGGGTAAATGTGGTTCCTGCCCAGCCACACCAGCAACTTGGCCATGTGACGCCGCTTCCGACTCCATGCTCTCACGCCGTTGGTACTGCAACTATGTCCACCTCTGCCTCCTCATCCTCCACCGTGTCCTCAGCCTCCACTGCAGGGACAAGTCACAGTGCCCCTCCAGCATACCACATGTGAAGGGCACGGCGGTGTCATGCTGTTCTGCACCTGGTTTAAGGGCAAAAAGAAAAAGGAGAGTGTTAATCAAAGAACTGTTTGGGTGTAGGTCCAAACGTTCTTAGAGTAACCGCAGGGCACCAATAAGAAGGATAGTTGTTGGCAATAAAGCAGAAGGAGTAGTAGGCGGCTGCCGTTAGTGGCTGAATATGTTGAAAACAGTGCTACATACAGTTACAAGAAAAAGTATGTGAACCCTTTGGAATGATATGGATGTCTGCACAAATTGGTCATAAAATGTGATCTGATCTTGATCTAAGTCACAACAATAGACAATCACAGTCTGCTTAAACTAATAACACACAAAGAATTAAATGTTACCATGTTTTTATTGAACACACCATGTAAACATTCACAGTGCAGGTGAAAAAAAGTATGTGAACCCCTAATGACATCTCCAAGAGATAATTGGAGTGAGGTGTCAGCCAACTGGAGTCCAATCAATGAGATGCGATTGGAGGTGTTGGTTACAGCTGCCCTGCCCTATAAAAAACACACACCAGTTCTGAGTTTGCTTTTCACAAGAAGCATTGCCTTATGTGAATGATGCCTCGCACAAAAGAGCTCTCAGAAGACCTACGATTAAGAATTGTTGACTTGCATAAAGCTGGAAAGGGTTATAAAAGTATCTCCAAAAGCCTTGCTGTTCATCAGTCCACGGTAAGACAAATTGACTATAAATGGAGAAAGTTCAGCACTGCTGCTACTAAAGATGGGGTCTTTCTGAAGTATTCCCCAGTGTTTGGTTATTATTCGTCTGATCACCGCATGATTTGTATTTGTATCTTGTAATGAGGCTAACTGGTTGGTCATTGGGAAATGTTTGTTGATGGTTTTTTTATATCAGTTGGTTTTGGTTTTAGGGCTTTTTTTTGTTTTCTTTCAGGATTCTCTTCATTGATTCATTGATGAGTGTTTTAGGGTAGCCTTTTTCTTTGAAATGGTGTTGGAGAATTTGGAGCTGATGTCTCATGATCTGATCGTCAGAACAATTCCTCCTAATTCTTTTCATTTGACTGAAGGGAATGTTCCTTTTCCACTTCAGATGATGATAACTGGTGTAGTCTAGGTAGCTATTTGCATCCACTTTTTTAAAATGGGTTCTGGTAGTGATTTTGTTTGATGTTGAAACAAGGTGAATATCAAGGAAGATGACCTCTGTCTGGCTTTATTCGAGGCTGAAGGTAAGTCCCCAGTCATTGGTGTTCAGTTTGTCGATGTATGTCAGAAGTTTTTCTACACTGTCACCCCAGATGAAGATAATATCATCAATATAGCGGCAAAAAAAAATTATGTTTTGGGTGGGACAATAGCCCATAGAGGTCTTCAAATAGCCCCATGAAAAGGTTTGCGTAAGAAAGGGTGAATTTGGTCCCCATTGCGGTCCCCTTCCTCCGGATGTAAAAAACTTCATTAAAGGTAAAATAATTATGTTTTAATATAAATTTGATAGCCCTCAGGATGAACTCTTTTTGGGGTTCCGGCATGGAGGAGTCTAGTTTAAGGAAGTTCTTTACGTCTAAAAGTCCTAGATCATGTTGGATATTACTGTCACGATACTAGTGGAATACTGCTGAAATCCAATGGTAGGGACAAGGCCTAAACACAGGAGGCACCGGAGTCTTGAACAGGAGGTAGCAGGAATGCAGATGAAGGCAGGGATCCAGGCAAGAGGTCAGGGGGAAACCCAGCGAGCAGTCAGCAGGGAGTAGGAGCAGAAGGGTAAACAGCAAGGAGAAGGAACAAACCAGAGAGCAAGTTCCAGGCGAGAGGACTGCACAAGCGGGAGCTAAAACACAATACTCAAGCAATGAGTAACATGCGTGAGAGGTTTATATATGAAACATGAAGTAAGATGGCACCCAGCTGAGACACAATCCACAATATTAACTGAGGTAAAACTTAAGGGCAAGACAGTCTGAACTAAACAGACATAACAGGATGATTCCTGACATTACTCCCATCTCAACAGCGGCCTCTGGACGAGACCTGGTTTGGTCTCCCAGGATGTCTTTGATGAAACAGTTTGATCAGTGGGGGAGCATTAACATTACTCACCGGTTCCCAAGAATTCTCTTCAGACCCATAACCCTGCGACTTAATGAGGTATTGCAGATGGTTCCTGAAAATTCTGTAGTCCAAGATTTTCTCTACAACAAACTGTTCTAGCCCATCTATCTCCACCACATCGGGAGGAGGAGGGACACGTTCTGGAAAAGGGTTGGGCACGGCAGGCTTTAGTAGAGACACATGAAAATCAGGATGAATCTTCATAGATCATTGGAGCTTGAGCCACACAGTTACTGAACTAATTATCCCGATAATCTTATAAGGCCCAACAAACTTCTGTCTTAGTTTTGGTGAAGTAACCTTAAGTTTTAAATTTCTAGTGGAAATCCATACTTTATCCCCTATTTTAAAGATTGGTGCTGGTCTACGAAATTTATCTACCGCCTTCTTGTAATTTTCTTGAGCCCTCTCTAATGTTCCTTTTAGTAGCTCTAAATTTTGCTGTAATGCAGAGATCCTTTCCGCGACTGCTGAAATAGGTGAGGCAGCAGGGAATTTGGAAAGAATATTTGGATGATGCCCCAAATTTGCAAAGAAAGGTTTGCTTGGTGGAGGCATTTTGGGAGTTATTGTAAGAGAACTCAGCCATGGGAAGCAGATCGACCCTATCATCTTGTAAATGACAGATATAGCATCGAAGATACTGTTCTAGAGTCTGATTTGTGCGTTCAGTTTGTCCATTAGATTGTGGGTGAAAGACGGTTGATAGATTAATATAAATCTCAAGTGCTGTGCAAAAACTACACCCAAATTTTGATGTAAACTGCACCCCATGATCCAAGATAACTTAATCAGGAACTTGATGAGAACTAAACATATTCTGAACTAAAAGGTCAGCTGTGTCTTTGGCAGAAGGTAGGCTGATACATGGAATGAATTGTGGAGCCTTGGTAATCCGGTCAACTACTACCAGAATTGTATTTTTTCACTTAGAGATAGGTAGATCTACGATAAAGTCCATGAAAATAGAACCCCAGGGACGAGAGGGGACTGACAAAGGCTGTAATAAACCCATGGGTAAAGAACGTGGAGTCTTGCATCTAGCACAAAGTCACATGACATAACATATTTCCTTACATCCTGTTGATAATTGGGCCACCAAAAGAAATGGGGTAAAAATTCCTGTGTCTTCTGCACTCCTTTGTGACCTGCAATCTTAGAATCATGGACTAACTTTAGAATTTTCAGTCTTATTGTTTAGGGTATATATAGTTGCTGCCGTTTGGTCCACACCTTGTTTTTATGCATTAAATGCACATCATCAGGTAGTCGAGACAGCAAGGAGTCGGTGTCATAGGCCTTTTTTATCTTTTCAAGCAAATCCTTATTATGGATTACTACCACAAAATTAGACTCAGGAACAATAGTCAGGAACAATCGTAGAAGTGGAATCATTGGAAAATCTATATAGAGCATTTGCCTTGCTGTTACGGGAACCGGGCCTGTACGAGATTACAAAGTTGAATTGATTGAGGAAGAGACTCCAACGAGCTTGGCGAGGAGATAAACATTTGGCAGATCTAACAAAGTCCAAATTACGGTGATGAGTCAGAACTAACATTTGCTGTGAGGTTCCTTGAAGATGATGTCTCCATTCCTTAAAAGCTGCATTGCTAGCTAACAGTTCTTTATTCCCCACATCATAATTCTTCTCAGCAGGGGATAAACATTGGGAGAAAAAAGCATGCGGATGCAATAAACCCTTGTCTCCTGTTCTCTGAGACAGAACAGCCCCTATAGCACAGTCTGAAGCATCTACTTCCACAATGAAGGCAAGTTCTGGGTCGGGATGAACTAATATAGGGGCTGTAGTGAACTTGGACTTTAGAAGACAAAAGGATTCCTGTGATTGGGGAGACCAGGCAAAAATATTTTTTTTCTTAGTCAAATGTGTAATAGGAGTAATTATTTCTGAGAAATTCTTAATGAAGCGTCCATAAAAATTGGTAAAACCTATGAAACGTTGAACATCTTTTATGCTCCTGGGAGTAGGCCAGTCTACTATTGCTTTAATCTTGCTAGAGTCCATGTGTAGACCATGATGTGAAATTATATAGCTAAGGAATTGGATCTCAGTTTGGTGAAATTCTCATTTTTCAATCTTAATGTAAAGTTGATTCTTTCTTAGACGTTCCAAAATGAGTCTCACATGTCTCTAATGTTCTTCCATAGAGTTGGAGAAGATCAAAATATCGTCCAGATAAATGACTACGAACTGGTCCAGAAGATCTCTGAAAGTATCATTGATGAGATGTTGAAAAGTGGCCGATGAATTGCAAAGACCAAGAGGCATAACAAGATATTCGAAATGTGACTTAAAAGCTGTCTTCCATTCGTCTCCAGATCTGATACTGACCAGGTTATAGGCGCCTCGCAGGTCTAACTTGGTAAAAATTTCTGCATGTCGCACTCTCTCCAAAAGCTCGGGTATCAATGTTAGAGGATAGCCTTAAAGGAGTTATCCCACTTTGCGTTTTTATACTTACCTGCTGCCACCGCGCGTTCACTTCCTGGATTCTGGCTGGGGGCGGGCTTCATCTTAAATGAAGTCTTCTCCCGGCCGGGCCGCGCACACTGGACTGAACGCGCACGCCGCTGCGCATGCGCCATGTGACTTATTTCTGGCCAGTATAGTACAGAGCCGGCGTGCGCAGCTCTGTACTATTCTGGCCGGGAAGAAGTCACCGTCGCGCATGCGCGGCAGCGTGCGCGTTCAGGACAGCGAGTGGCCCGGCTGGGAGAAAAGAAGGAGTCTTCTGGGCAAGCGCGACCATCGGGATTTTGCAGAAGAGCGGTGGTCGTAACCAGGGGAGACCGAGTCACAACAATAAGGTAAGCGGGGATGAATTTTATCCTAATCGGTGGGAATTTGTTAATAAAGTATATTTACAAAAATGATTAGAGTTGAGCGAACACCTGGATGTTCGGGTTCGACGAGTTCGGCCGAACTTTCGAAAAATGTTCGGGTTCGGGATCCGAACTCGACCCGAACTTCATCCCGAACCCGAACCCCATAGAAGTCAATGGGGACCCGAACTTTTGGGCACTAAAAAGGCTGTAAAACACACCCGGAAAGGGCTAGAGGGCTGCAAAAGGCAGCAAAATGTAGTTAAATCCCCTGCAAACAAATGTAGATAGGGAAATGATAAGTTAACATAAAATAAATAAAAATTAAACAATATTAATTGGAGTGAGGTCCCATAGCACAGAATCAGGCTTCAAGTCACCCACCAATGGAGAAGGTCACTTACTATTATTTTGACCACAGCACCCAGACAAAGGAGAGAGGTCCCACAGCAGAGAACCAGGCATCATATCACCCACCACAGGAGTAGGCCACCATTTAGTTACTTTGACCCCTACACCCAGACGGAGGAGAGAGGTTACACAGCAGAGAATCAGGCATTTAGATCACCCACCACAGGAGTAGGCCACCATTGAATCAGACCCCGGCAACCATGTCAGATGGCACAAGCATAAGCTTTATATCAATCAGCACAGGAGAAGGCGACTTTGACAGACTTTGACCCCTACACCCGGACGGAGGAGAGAGGTTTCAAAGCAGAGAATCAGGCATTTAGATCACCCACCACAGGAGTAGGCCCCAATTTAATGGGACCCCGGCAACCATGTCAGATGGCACAACCATCAGCTTCATATCAATCAGCACAGGAGAAGGCGACTTTGAAAGACTTTGACCCCTACACCCAGACGGAGGAGAAAGGTTTCACAGCAGAGAATCAGGCATTTAGATCACCCACCACAGGAGTAGGCCCCCATTGAATCAGACCCTGGCAACCATGTCAGATGGCACAACCATCAGCTTTATATCAATCAGCACAGGAGAAGGCGACTTTGAAAGACTTTGACCCCTACACCCAGATGGAGGAGAGAGGTTTCACAGCAGAGAATCAGGCATCATATCAACCACCACAGGAGAAGCCACCATTTAGTTACTTTGACCCCTGCACCCAGGAAGAGGAGAGAGGCACCACAGCACATATTCTGGCATCATATCAGCCACCACAGGAGAAGCCACCATTGAGTTACTTTGACCCCCGCACCCAGGAAGAGGAGAGAGGCACCACAGCACATATTCTGGCATCATATCAGCCACCACAGGAGAAGCCACCATTGAGTTACTTTGACCCCTGCACCCAGGAAGAGGAGAGAGGCCCCACAGCACATATTCTGGCATCATATCAGCCACCACAGGAGAAGCCACCATTTAGTTACTTTGACCCCTTCACCCAAACAGAGGAGAGAGGTTCCACATCAGAGAATCAGGCATCATATCAACCACCACAGGAGTAGGCCACAATTTAGTTTATTTGACCCCTGCACCCAGGAAGAGGAGATAGGCCCCACAGCACATATTCTGGCATCATATCAGCCACCACAGGAGAAGCCACCATTGAGTTACTTTGACCCCCGCACCCAGGAAGAGGAGAGAGGCACCACAGCACATATTCTGGCATCATATCAGCCACCACAGGAGAAGCCACCATTGAGTTACTTTGACCCCTGCACCCAGGAAGAGGAGAGAGGCCCCACAGCACATATTCTGGCATCATATCAGCCACCACAGGAGAAGCCACCATTTAGTTACTTTGACCCCTTCACCCAAACAGAGGAGAGAGGTTCCACATCAGAGAATCAGGCATCATATCAACCACCACAGGAGTAGGCCACAATTTAATGGGACCCCGGCAACCATGTCAGATGGCACAACCATCAGCTTCATATCAATCAGCACAGGAGAAGGCGACTTTGAAAGACTTTGACCCCTACACCCAGACGGAGGAGAGAGGTTTCACAGCAGAGAATCAGGCATTTAGATCACCCACCACAGGAGTAGGCCCCCATTGAATCAGACCCTGGCAACCATGTCAGATGGCACAACCATCAGCTTTATATCAATCAGCACAGGAGAAGCCACCATTGAGTTACTTTGACCCCTGCACCCAGGAAGAGGAGAGAGGCCCCACAGCACATATTCTGGCATCATATCAGCCACCACAGGAGAAGCCACCATTGAGTTACTTTGACCCCCGCACCCAGGAAGAGGAGAGAGGCACCACAGCACATATTCTGGCATCATATCAGCCACCACAGGAGAAGCCACCATTGAGTTACTTTGACCCCTGCACCCAGGAAGAGGAGAGAGGCCCCACAGCACATATTCTGGCATCATACTAACCACCACAGGAGAAGCCACCATTGAGTTACTTTGACCCCTGCACCCAGGAAGAGGAGAGAGGCCCCACAGCACATATTCTGGCATCATATCAGCCACCACAGGAGAAGCCACCATTGAGTTACTTTGACCCCCGCACCCAGGAAGAGGAGAGAGGCACCACAGCACATATTCTGGCATCATATCAGCCACCACAGGAGAAGCCACCATTGAGTTACTTTGACCCCTGCACCCAGGAAGAGGAGAGAGGCCCCACAGCACATATTCTGGCATCATACTAACCACCACAGGAGAAGCCACCATTGAGTTACTTTGACCCCTGCACCCAGGAAGAGGAGAGAGGCCCCACAGCACATATTCTGGCATCATATCAGCCACCACAGGAGAAGCCACCATTGTTACTTTGACCCCCGCACCCAGGAAGAGGAGAGAGGCACCACAGCACATATTCTGGCATCATATCAGCCACCACAGGAGAAGCCACCATTGAGTTACTTTGACCCCCGCACCCAGGAAGAGGAGAGAGGCACCACAGCACATATTCAGGCATCATATCACACACCACAGGAGAAGGCCTCTTTCAGTGATTTAGGCCTTTGGACCCAGACAGAGGAGAGAGGCACCACAGCACATATTCTGGCATCATATCAGCCACCACAGGAGAAGCCACCATTGAGTTACTTTGACCCCTGCACCCAGGAAGAGGAGAGAGGCCCCACAGCACATATTCTGGCATCATATCAGCCACCACAGGAGAAGCCACCATTTAGTTACTTTGACCCCTGCACCCAGGAAGAGGAGAGAGGCACCACAGCACATATTCTGGCATCATATCAGCCACCACAGGAGAAGCCACCATTTAGTTACTTTGACCCCTTCACCCAAACAGAGGAGAGAGGTTCCACATCAGAGAATCAGGCATCATATCAACCACCACAGGAGTAGGCCACAATTTAGTTTATTTGACCCCTGCACCCAGGAAGAGGAGAGAGGCCCCACAGCACATATTCTGGCATCATATCACACACCACAGGAGAAGGCCTCTTTCAGTGATTTAGGCCTTTGGACCCAGACAGAGGAGAGAGGTCAGAGATTAGCTTCATATCCCCCAGCACAGCAGAAGACCGCTTTATTTGACTTAGGCCTCAGCACCCAGACAGAAGACAGAGGTAGCATGGCAGAGGTTATGGCTTCATGTCACCCGTTAGTTTAACCGGCCACTTTCATCTGGTTAGGCCCCGGCGCCCAGACAGAGAAGAGTTTCATTCAACTGTGGGTTTCATAAAATTTGTATCAAATAAAGAAGTGGCCCGTAGCACAACAAGACATGTTTTAGGCAGTTAATAAGGACTACTCTGCACAAGGGAGGGACAGGTCCTGTGGGATCCATGCCTGGTTCATCTTTATGAAGGTCAGCTTGTCCACGTTGGCTGTGGACAGGCGGCTGCGCTTGTCAGTAATGACGCCCCCTGCCGTGCTGAATACGCGTTCAGATAAAACGCTGGCCGCCGGGCAGGAAAGCACCTCCAAGGCATAACATGCTAACTCTGGCCACGTGGACAATTTCGAAACCCAGTAGTTGAATGGGGCCGAACCATCCGTCAGGATGTGGAGGGGTGTGCAGACATACTGTTCAACCATGTTAGTGAAATGCTGCCTCCTGCTAACACGTTCCGTATCAGGTGTCGGTGCAGATAGCTGTGGCGTGGAGACAAAACTTTTCCACATTTCTGCCATGCTAACCCTGCCCTCAGATGAGCTGGCCGTGACACAGCTGCGTTGGCGACCTCTTGCCACTCCTCTGCCTTCACCTTCCACCTGTTCCCCTGTGACATGTGGGAATGCTCTCAAGAGCGCCTCTATCAGCGTGCGCTTGTACTCGCGCATCTTACGGTCGCGCTCCAGTTCAGGAATTAAAGTGGGCACATTGTCTTTATACCGGGGATCCAGCAGGGTGGCCACCCAGTAGTCTGCACACGTTAAAACGTGGGCAACTCTGCTGTCGTTGCGCAGGCATTGGAGCATATATTCGCTCATGTGGGCCAGGCTACCCATGGGTAAGGACAAGCTGTCCTCTGTGGGAGGCGTATCGTCATCGTCCACCATATCCCCCCAGCCACGCACCAGTGATGGGCCTGGGCTGCCACCCCGCTGTGAACTTGCGTCATCCTCGTCCCCCTCCACCTCCTCCTCCTCATCCTCCTCGTCCTCCAGTACAGTGCCTTGGCTGGCGACTTGTGAACCTGTCCTCTGCTGCTTAAACAAACCTCCCTCTGAGCCACTTCGAACAGACTGGCCCGAAAGTGTTAGAAACGAGCCCTCATCCTCCTCCTCCTCCTCCACCTGGGCCACCTCCTCTAACATCATTGCCCTAAGTGTTTTCTCAAGGAGACATAGAAGTGGTATTGTAACGCTGATAACAGTGTCATCGCCACTGGCCATGTTGGTGGAGTACTCGAAACAGCGCAGCAGGGCACACAGGTCTCGCATGGAGGCCCAATCATTGGTGGTGAAGTGGTGCTGTTCGGCAGTACGACTGACGCGAGCGTGCTGCAGCTGAAACTCCACTATGGCCTGCTGCTGCTCGCACAGTCTCTCCAGCATGTGCAAGGTGGAGTTCCACCGGGTGGGCACGTCGCATATGAGGCGGTGAGCCGAAGTTCCGCTGTAGCGCAGACAGGCGAGCAGCGGCAGGATGTGAACGGCGGAAGCGTGCACAGACGGCCCGCACTTTATGCAGCAGCTCTGACATGTTGGGGTAGTGGTGAATGAACCTCTGCACCACCAAGTTCAGCACATGCGCCAGGCAAGGGATGTGCGTCAAACCGGCTAGTCCCAGAGCTGCCACGAGATTTCGCCCATTATCGCATACCACCAGGCCTGGCTTGAGGCCCACCGGCAGAAACCACTCGTCGGTCTGTTGTTCAATACCCCGCCACAACTCCTTTGCGCTGTGGGGCCTGTCCCTCAAACATATGAGTTTCAGAATGGCCTGCTGACGTTTACCCCGGGCTGTGCTGAAGTTGGTGGTGAAGGTGTGTGGCTGACCGGATGAGCTGGTGGAAGCAGTGGAGGAGGAAGCCGAGTAGGAGGAGGAGGCTACAGGAGGCAGAGAATGATGCCCTGCGATCCTAGGGGGCGGAAGGACGTGCGCCAAGGAACTGTCCGCCGGGGGCCCAGCCGCCACTACATTCATCCAGTGTGCAGTTAGTGAGATATAGCGTCCCTGGCCGTGCTTACTGGTCCACGTATCTGTGGTTAGGTGGACCTTGCCACAAATGGCGTTGCGCAGTGCACACTTGATTTTATCGGACACTTGCATGTGCAGGGAAGGCACGGCTGTCTTGGAGAAGTAGTGGCGGCTGGGAACCACATACTGCGGGACAGCCATGGCCATCAGCTGTTTGAAGCTGTCTGTGTCCACCAGCCGGAATGACAGCATTTCAAAGGCCAGCAGTTTAGAAATGCTGGCGTTCAGGCCAAGGGCTCGAGGGTGACTCGGGGGGAATTTGCGCTTCCTCTCTAAGGTTTGAGATATTGAGAGCTGAACGCTGCTGTGTGATATAGTGGAGACGCTAGTTGACGGTGGCGGTGGTGGTGGTGTCGGTGGCACATCCTCTGTTTGCTGCTCGGCAGGTGGCAACATTCCTCTCGAGGCGGAAGCCGAGGCAGCAGCGGTAGAGGGAGCAGGGGGAGCCTCAGCGAGTGCCTGGTTTTTAAGGTGTGTACCCCACTGCAGTTCATGCTTTGCATGTAGATGCCTGGTCATGCAGGTTGTGCTGAGGTTCAGAACGTTAATGCCTCGCCTCAGGCTCTGATGGCAGAGCGTGCAAGTCACTCGGGTCTTGTCGGTAGGACATTGTTTAAAGAAGTGCCATGCCAGGGAACTCTTTGAAGCTGCCTTTGTGGGGCTGGGTCCCTGTTGGCGATGTCCAGTAGCAGGCGAACTCTGGGGGCGGCGGCTCGTCTGCTTTGGCCCCCTGCTCCCTCTTTGGCTTCGCTGTTGTCTCGGTCTCACCACTACCTCTTCCTCTGAACTGTGAAAGTCATCGCCACGACCTTCAGTCCATGTGGGGTCTAAGACCTCATCGTCCTCTGCATCGTCTTCCACCCAGTCTCCCTCCCTGACCTCCTCCTGTTCAGTCTGCACACTGCAAAAAGACGCGGCAGTGGGCACCTGTGTTTCGTCATCATCAGAGAGTCGGTGACTCTGCTGTGGTGGTATTCCCATGTCCTCTTCATCTGGAGACATAAGTGGTTGTGTGTCAGTGCATGGTATGTCTTCCTCCACTGGGGAAGGGCTAGGTGGACGCCCCTGGGAAACCCTGGAAGCAGAGTCTTCAAACAGAAGAAGAGACTGCTGCATAACTTGTGGCTCAGACCGTTTCCCTGATATGCTTGGGGGTGATGTGACAGACTGATGGGCTTGGTTTTCAGGTGCCACCTGTGCGCTTTCCGCAGAAGACTGGGTGGAAGACCATGTGGTGAACGTGCTGGAAGCACTGTCGGCCACCCAATCGATTAATGCCTGTACCTGCTCAGGCCTTACCATCCTAAGAGCGGCATTGGGCCCCACGAGATATTGCGGTACATTCTGCCGGCTAGTTGAGGGAGTTCGTTCCCTACTGTGTGCGCCTGGGGCCGAACGGCCACGTCCTCTACCAGCAACAGAGGCTCCACGGACACCACCACGACTGCGTCCTCGTCCCTTAATAGTATTTTTCTTCATTGTTGCGATTCAACTCGCACCACAATGAAATATATTATTTTTTATAAGCAAAATCCCCTCACTGGAATACTTTCAGTCTTTTGACTGTATGGATTACAGATGGAATGACTGTTATATGTGAGTACCGCTTTCTTTGACAGATTCTAGTATGGGTACATATATGTTTTCCCAACCCCAGCACATTAGTTTGCTAATTCCAGATGTATGAAACGCAGGCCTAACTGTATCTAGTATATTGAACGCCAGATAAACTAACTTGGCCTTATTTAAATAAAAAAAATCCCCTCACTGGAATACTTTCAGTCTTTTGACTGTATGGATTACAGATGGAATGACTGTTATATGTGAGTACCGCTTTCTTTGACAGATTCTAGTATGGGTACATATATGTTTTCCCAACCCCAGCACATTAGTTTGCTAATTCCAGATGTATGAAACGCAGGCCTAACTGTATCTAGTATATTGAACGCCAGATAAACTAACTTGGCCTTTTTTAAATAAAAAAAATCCCCTCACTGGAATACTTTCAGTCTTTTGACTGTATGGATTACAGATGGAATGACTGTTATATGTGAGTACCGCTTTCTTTGACAGATTCTAGTATGGGTACATATATGTTTTCCCAACCCCAGCACATTAGTTTGCTAATTCCAGATGTATGAAACGCAGGCCTAACTGTATCTAGTATATTGAACGCCAGATAAACTAACTTGGCCTTTTTTAAATAAAAAAAATTCCCTCACTGGAATACTTTCAGTCTTTTGACTGTATGGATTACAGATGGAATGACTGTTATATGTGAGTACCGCTTTCTTTGACAGATTCTAGTATGGGTACATATATGTTTTCCCAACCCCAGCACATTAGTTTGCTAATTTCAGATGTATGAAACGCAGGCCTAACTGTATCTAGTATATTGAACGCCAGATAAACTAACTTGGCCTTTTTTAAATAAAAAAAATTCCCTCACTGGAATACTTTCAGTCTTTTGACTGTATGGATTACAGATGGAATGACTGTTATATGTGAGTACCGCTTTCTTTGACAGATTCTAGTATGGGTACATATATGTTTTCCCAACCCCAGCACATTAGTTTGCTAATTCCAGATGTATGAAACGCAGGCCTAACTGTATCTAGTATATTGAACGCCAGATAAACTAACTTGGCCTTTTTTAAATAAAAAAAAATCCCCTCACTGGAATACTTTCAGTCTTTTGACTGTATGGATTACAGATGGAATGACTGTTATATGTGAGTACCGCTTTCTTTGACAGATTCTAGTATGGGTACATATATGTTTTCCCAACCCCAGCACATTAGTTTGCTAATTCCAGATGTATGAAACGCAGGCCTAACTGTATCTAGTATATTAAACGCCAGATAAACTAACTTGGCCTTTTTTAAATAAAAAAAATCCCCTCACTGGAATACTTTCAGTCTTTTGACTGTATGGATTACAGATGGAATGACTGTTATATGTGAGTACCGCTTTCTTTGACAGATTCTAGTATGGGTACATATATGTTTTCCCAACCCCAGCACATTAGTTTGCTAATTCCAGATGTATGAAACGCAGGCCTAACTGTATCTAGTATATTGAACGCCAGATAAACTAACTTGGCCTTTTTTAAATAAAAAAAATCCCCTCACTGGAATACTTTCAGTCTTTTGACTGTATGGATTACAGATGGAATGACTGTTATATGTGAGTACCGCTTTCTTTGACAGATTCTAGTATGGGTACATATATGTTTTCCCAACCCCAGCACATTAGTTTGCTAATTCCAGATGTATGAAACGCAGGCCTAACTGTATCTAGTATATTGAACGCCAGATAAACTAACTTGGCCTTTTTTAAATAAAAAAAATCCCCTCACTGGAATACTTTCAGTCTTTTGACTGTATGGATTACAGATGGAATGACTGTTATATGTGAGTACCGCTTTCTTTGACAGATTCTAGTATGGGTACATATATGTTTTCCCAACCCCAGCACATTAGTTTGCTAATTCCAGATGTATGAAACGCAGGCCTAACTGTATCTAGTATATTGAACGCCAGATAAACTAACTTGGCCTTTTTTAAATAAATAAAAAATTCCCTCACTGGAATACTTTCAGTCTTTTGACTGTATGGATTACAGATGGAATGACTGTTATATGTGAGTACCGCTTTCTTTGACAGATTCTAGTATGGGTACATATATGTTTTCCCAACCCCAGCACATTAGTTTGCTAATTCCAGATGTATGAAACGCAGGCCTAACTGTATCTAGTATATTGAACGCCAGATAAACTAACTTGGCCTTTTTTAAATAAAAAAAATTCCCTCACTGGAATACTTTCAGTCTTTTGACTGTATGGATTACAGATGGAATGACTGTTATATGTGAGTACCGCTTTCTTTGACAGATTCTAGTATGGGTACATATATGTTTTCCCAACCCCAGCACATTAGTTTGCTAATTCCAGATGTATGAAACGCAGGCCTAACTGTATCTAGTATATTGAACGCCAGATAAACTAACTTGGCCTTTTTTAAATAAAAAAAAAATTCCCTCACTGGAATACTTTATGGCTTTTCACTGTATGGATTACAGGTGGACTGGTATTAGTAGGGGGTGACACAAGCACACCCAAGTCCCTGATGTAGGATTTCTATGGCACAGACCACTATTACAAGTGATTAATGGACGTTGGGAGAGATTGTGCTGCAGCACTAGTCCCAAGATGGCCGCCGCCTATCAGCCCAGTAACATGTGCCACAAAATGGTCTGCACAACCTTTAAAAAAAATAGCCTTGGACTGTGCTGCTAAATCGCTATTGGTCTGAATCCCAGGTGTAGATGTCTGACTTGTTTGGAGCTTTGGAATGCACACTGTGGCTTCTGCTGCAGCACTACAAGTCGCAAAATGGCGGCCGGCGGTCAGCCCAGGTACATGTGGATGGAAAAATCACTCTGGCCACTCTAAAAATAGCCAATCCCTATCAAAAAAGCAGCTCAGCTGCAGTTGTTCAGATGAATCACAGGTGGAGGAGAGAAATTTGCTTCCAGTTATTCAATTATCCCTGCCTATTCTCGCCCTAGCATCAGCTGCGTCTATCCCTGTTCTATTCACATCGGGAGTGAGCACGTCCCGACGTGCGCACAAGCTTATAAAGAGGCTGAGTCACATGCTGCACTTGGCCAATCACAGCCTTGCCAATAGTAGGCATGGCTGCGATGGCATCTTAGGGCAAGTAGTATGATGCATGTTGATTGGCTGCTTTGCAGCCTTTCAAAATGCGCCAAAATACATGCCGAACGACGAACCCGAACTTTTACGAAAAAGTTCGGGTTCGGGTCCGTGTCACGAACACCCCAAAATTCGGTACGGACCCGAACTATGCTCGAACTGTTCGCTCAACACTAAAAATGATCACTGTCAAATCATTAACAGATTTAACAGTGATCATTATGATGGGATAACCCCTTTAAGTTCTCTGTAATCAATGCAAGGTCTTAGAGAACCGTCCTTCTTCTTAACAAAGAATATAGGAGTCCCTGCCGGTGAGGAAGATGGGCGGATAAACCCCTTAGCCCGATTTTCTTCTATGTAGTCCTTCAGGGCTTTTAGTTCAGGGCCTGCCAAAGGGGATATGTTTCCAAAAGGTATAGATGCACCAGGAAGAAATTCTATAGGACAATCGTAGGGTCGGTGTGGAGGGAGCTTGTCCACATTTTGTTTATCGAAAACGTCCGTAAATTCCTTATTATCTTGAGCCGGATTTTCTGAACCTTGTTCAGACTGAGCTATCGAAAGAACATCCTCCGCTGTGAAGCTTATTTCTTTGGTTTCCCAGTTGATAACAGGGTTTTTCAAGTCTTAGTACGGAATCTACTTGCATAGACTCACTTCCTGATTCTCTGTAAATCTTTTTTTGGAGTTCCTTGGAAATGGAGACAGGAAAAGAGGGGGACTGCTTAGTATCATAATTCAAGGTAGCCCATTTATTTTGTCACCATTCAGACAGTCGAGTATCGATTCAAAGACAATGGTTAATAAAAGCATCCAAACCTAAACGAGCCTCACGCATGGGCAAGTTCATCTTTTCATGCACTGCATAGTCCTTTTCTAAAAAAAGACGTTGCTTAATGCGAACCTCTGAACTCCTAGTCTCGGTGGACTCCATTTTAGGCTTGAGTATTCTGTCACGATACTAGTGGGATACTGCTGGAATCCAATGGCAGGGACAAGGCCCAAACACAGGAGGCACCGGAGTCTTGAACAGGAGCAGGAATGCAGATGAAGGCAGGGATCCAGACGAGAGGTCAGGGGGAAACCCAGCGAGCAGTCGGCAGGTGTCCAGGAGTAGCAGGGTAAACCGCAAAGAGAAGGAACAAACCAGAGAGCAAGTTCCAGGCGAGAGGACTGCACAAGCACAACACAACACAATACTCATGCAATAAGTAACAGGCTTGAGAGGTTTATATATTAAACAGGAAGTAAGATGGCACCCAGCTGAGACACAATCCATCATCTTAAATGAGGGAAAACTTAAGGGCAAGACAGTCTGAACTAAATAGACATAACAGGATGATTCATGACAATTACTGTATAGGGAAGATACGTCTAGAGTGACCCATATGTACCCCTCTTCTCATCCTAATGAATCTAGAGTGTTTATGAGGTTGGCCGAATCTCTTAGGTACGAAGGGAGTTTTATAACATATTTCTGTAAAAAATTATCAACATAAGCTGAGAGATTTGATGTGAGGGAGCCAATATTATTGGTCTCCCAGTTTTTTTTTTCCATGGATTTATAGAACTTCGGCAAGAAATAAAAACGAGAAGTGGATGGGTGAGGTATTGTAAGGAATTTATTTTCATTTTTATCTATAAAACCTGCCTTGAAACCAAAGTCGATAAGTTCTGACATTGATTTCTTAAAAGACCCAGTAGGGTCATTTTCGAGAATTTCCTAATATTCAAGGTCAAAGTATTCTATTTGATTCTGCTACATAATAGTCGAGGTCCATGATGACAATACCCACTCCTTTGTCTGCATTCTTAATGACTATCTCCTTGCTGTGTTTGGGTGTGGACATGTCTTTAAAGTCTTCTAGAACCATGTTATAAAAACTTTCGAAGTGGGGGCCCTTGCTATCTAGAGAGTAGGAAGTGGATTTATTTTTAAGATTAGAAGGTATTGGGGTGGGGTTGCATGATGGACTATCCGAAGGCATCTGTGACTTAGTGGTCTCATTGGAATTAGTATTACTATTAGAATTTGTAGTTGTATGTTCTTTTATAGTAAAGTGCCGTTTGAGAGTCAGCTTTCATATAAATTGGTTCAAATTGATGAATAATTCAAACAGGTCAGATCTGCTGTTGGGACAAAAGGATAAGCCTTTTCTCAATAATTTTATTTCATTAGGCTTGAGAGTGCACTTCGAAAGGTTGAATATACCTTTATCTTGCTCTATTTTGGTTGGGTCAATGGTGGATCCTTCAATGGCGATAAATTCATCTGAAAGGGATTGGTTCTTTTTAGTGTTGTTTTTTTCCTTTTTGGCATGTTTTGTTCTCCCTCCTCAGCATCCTCTGAATCTTTTTTTGTCTTTTGCGTGTGGATGATAGGGGGGTGAAAAAGTGTGTGATTTTAAAGTTAAAAATGTTTAAAAAGGGCTGAGTACAGTACTTGAATGCTGGATAAAGTTTTCCAGGTTGGTGGTGTGGAGTTTCGTATTGATGATGTTGGTGACAGATTATCTAAAAAAGGACTTTCTGAAAGATTGGTGGGTAGGGCTAAACAATTATCTGAGTGGGTAGTGGAGAACGAATATGTGGTTAGGTTAAGAGATGGATCTTGTACTGGACTCTCTTTTCCTACCACACCATATTTTTTATATATATATATATATATATATATTTTTTTTTTTACTTTAGAGTATTGGACAGAGAAACACACCTAGACATCCATAGGTACACCTTTTACATCCCCCTACCCATATATCTTTATGAACCTACCCATTAATAATTCAACCTCCTCATTTCACTCCCTTGAAGTGATCCACCATTGACCCAACGGTCAATATGGCATTTATATGCCACCATTGACCCAACGGTTATATGGCATTTGTTATTTCTATTTTTTATTCAATATATATTTAGTTTTTTTTACCCCCAAAAGTCATCTATAGTTCTGCATTAAGATAATGATTATACAAGCCACTTCATAATATACAAGTAATTTTATTTTATCCAATAATTCCAAGTTTTTTATAATTTATTTTTCATTATTTCCCAATATCGATTGCTGTTATATTCTGTTATTAAGAAAAACACCCATTTTCGGCAAAGTACTAAATTTGCGGCATTTGCTGCATCTGTCAGTGTTAAATACAAGCTTGAAATACTGCAATAATTTTCTGGGTTCAAAAAAGCACCCATTTTTGGCAATACCCTAAATCTGGGGCCTATGCTGCATTTGTCAGTGTAAAATATAAGCTTGAAATACTGCAATAATTTTCTGGGTATTAAAAAAACACCCTTTTTGGGCAAAATACTAAATTTGCAGCCTTTGTTGCATCTGTCAGTGTGAAGTACACACGTTAGATACTACTGTTATATTCTGCTATTAAAAAAACACCAATTTTGGGCAAAATACTAAATTTGCAACCTTTGCTGCATCTGTCAGTGTGAAATACACGCGTTAGATAATGCTGTTATATTCTGCTATTAAAAAAAACACCCATTATGGGCAAAATACTAAATTTGCAACCTTTGCTGCATCTGTAAGTGTGAAATACACGCGTTAGATACTGCTGTTATATTCTGCTATTAAAAAAACACCCATTTTAGGCAAAATACTAAATTTGCAGCCTTTGCTGCATCTGTCAGTGTGAAATACACGCGTTAGTTACTGCTGTTATATTCTGCTATTAAAAAAAACACCCATTTTGGGCAAAATACTAAATTTGCAGCCTTTGCTGCATCTGTCAGTGTGAAATACACGCGTTAGATAATGCTGTTATATTCTGCTATTAAAAAAACACCCAATATGGGCAAAATATAAAATTTGCAGCCTTTGCAGCATTTGTCAGTGTGAAATACACGTGTTAGATACTGCTGTTATATTCTGCTTTTAAAAAACACCCATTTTGTGCAAAATACTAAATTTGCAGCCTTTTGCTGCATCTGTCAATGTGAAATACACGCGTTAGTTACTGCTGTTATATTCTGCTATTAAAAAACACCCATTTTGGGCAAAATACTAAATTTGCAGCCTTTGCTGCATCTGTCAGTGTGAAATACACGCGTTAGATACTGCTGTTATATTCTGCTATTAAAAAAAACACCCATTTTTGGGCAAAATACTAAATTTGCAGCCTTTGCTGCATCTGTCAGTGTGAAATACACGCGTTAGATACTGCTGTTATATTCTGCTATTTAAAAAAACACCCATTATGGGCAAAATACTAAATTTGCAGCCTTTGCTACATCTGTCAGTGTGAAATACACACATTAGTTACTGCTGTTATATTCTGTTATTTAAAAAAACACCCATTTTGTGCAAAATACAATTTTTTTTTTTTTTTGGCATCTGTCAGTGTGAAATACATGCGTTTGATACTGCTGTTATTTTCTGTTATTTAAAAAAAACACCCATTTTGGGCAAAATGCTAAATTTGCAGCCTTTGCTGCATCTGTCAGTGTGAAATACATGCGTTAGATACTGCTGTTATATTCTGCTATTAAAAAAACACCCTTTTTGGGCAAGATCCAAAATTTGCGGAGAATGAGTAGAGCGTTGATTAAGGGACGTGGCCCCCCTCGTGATGCTGCTGGTGGAGCTCCTGTTGCAGGGAGAGGACATGGTCGATCTGTGCCAGCTACACGCACAAGTAAAACACCTTCCTCAAGTGCGAGTAGGCAACAGAACCTTCAGCGATATTTGGTCGGGCCTAATGCGGCTCTACGAATGGTGAGGCCAGAACAAGTACAGGTGATAGTAGATTGGGTTGCTGACAGTGCCTCCAGTTCCTTCATATTGTCTCCCACCCAGTCTCCTGCTGAAATATCAGAGTTAGCCCATGCAGCCAATGTCCATAAGTATTTCACCTTACCCCCTTGCAAATCAGCCAAGCAGTCTGAGCCCCAAGTCATGCAGCAGTCTCTTCTGCTTTTTGATGATCCTACTAGCAGGGTTTCCCAGGGCCATCCAAATAGTCCTGCCCCAGAAGTGGAAGAGATTGAGTGCACCGATGCCCAACCACTTATGTTTCAAAATGAATACATGGGAGGACCACCGCAGCATGTCTCGGATGATGACGAAACACATGTGCCAACTGCTGTGGCTTTTGAAAGTGTGCAGACCGACAAGGAGGGCAGGGGTGAAGACTGGGTGGAAGATGATATGGAGGACGATGAGGTCCTCGACCCCACATGGAATCAAGGTCATGTAAGTGACCTGTGTAGTTCGTAGGAAGAGGCGGTGGTCGCACAGAGCCACCAGCACAGCAGAAGAGGGAGCAGGGTGCAAAAGCGGAGCGGCCATCCCATAGAAAGTACGCCTGCAACTGCCCACCGCAGCAAGGGACCGAGCACACCAAAGCCAGCTCCAAGGAGTTCCCTGGCGTGGCAGTTCTTCAGACAATGTGCTGACAACAAGAAACGAGTGGTTTGCGCGCTGTGCAATCAGATCCTGAAGCGCGGCATAAATGTTCTCAACCTGAGAACAACCTGCATGACCAGGCATCTAAGTGCAAAGCATGAGCTGCAGTGGAGCAGACACCTCAAAAACAAAGAAAGGTTTCTGGCTCCTTCTGCTTCCTCTTCTGCTGCAGTCTCGGCTTCTTCATCCACCTCTGGAGTAACAGTGGCACCTGCCACCCCGCAAACAGAGGATCTGCCAGCACTACCTGGGTCACCAAGCATCTTCACCATGTCCCACAGAAGCGTTCAGCTCTCCATCTCTCAAACACTGGAGCAGAAGAGGAAGTACCCCCCTACCCACCCGCGATCCCTGGCCCTGAATGCCAGCATTTCAAAATTACTGGCCTTTGAAATGCTGTCATTCTGTCTGGTGGAGACAGAGAGTTTTAAAAGCCTTATGGCGGTGGTTGTCCCACAGTACGTTGTGCCCAGCTACCACTACATTTCCAGGTGAGCCATCCCTTTCCTCCACAACCAAGTGGGGGACAAAATCACGTGTGCATTGCGCAACGCCATCTGTGGCAAGGTCCACCTAACTACGGATACATGGACCAGTAAGCACGGTCAGGGACGTTATATCGCCCTAACAGCACACTGGGTAAATGCAGTGGTGGCTGGGCCTGAGGGGATAGCAGTTTGGAGCATGTCCTTCCACCACCGAGCATTGCAGGGCGCTTCGGTTTGCCTCCTGATGCTTCCTCCTCCTACTCCGCTTCCTCATCCTCTACCGGCTCCTCATCCGGTCAGCGTAACACCTTTACCACCAACTTCAGCACAGCCAGGGGTAAATTACAGCAGGCAGTTTTAAAACGTATCTGTTTGGGGGACAAACCCCACACCGCGCAGGAGCTGTGGATGGGCATGGAACAACAGAACGATGAGTGGTTGGTGCAGTGGCGGATCCAGAGCCTGGTCTCGGGAGGGTCACTTCCAGATTATTTTCTGTCCGCCGCCACAAAACAATGGTGCTTATAGAACAGACTACACAGTGTAGAGGTATACTGTATATTGTGTGGCACAGTGTATGCTATATGTGTATAACAAACATATTTCACATGAAAACTTAAAATTACTTGTCTTGGCCCTTGGGGATCTCGGACACCACTTCAACACTTGGCTGGGGGGCTCGGTGGAGCTGATGTTGTGTTTTATCCTAATGAGAAAGATTTCATAATAAGGATTTGGAGGGGCAGAGGGATAGCAGAGCAGGAAGAGGCTGGTGCTGCTAAAAGGGGGTCATACCATGGGGGAGTAATAAAGCACCCCCCCAGTAGAAATAATTCTCCTTATAATGTGACAGTGCAAAAAATACCCCCTTGTAATGCCCCCAGTTGAGCTAATGTCCCATAGTGCCCCCATAATGTGCCAGTATAAAATACCCCTATATAGTGCCCCCAGTAAATTCCCCCATAGTGCTCCTCTCCCCCCTTCCTCCTAGTGGCCCCCCATAATGTACCAGTATAAAATGCCCCAGTAGATGCCATCAGTGTCCCCCATAATTTGCAATTATAAAATACCTCTTCTTAGTGCCCCCCGTAGATGACCCCATAGTACTCCTCTCCCCCCTTCCCCATAGTACCCACCATAATGTGTTCCATTATAAAATTCTACTGTACAGAGCCCCCCATATAAAATACCCCTACTTTGTGGCCTCAGTAGATGCCCCTATAGTGCCCCCAATAACGTGCCAGTAACAAGAGCAATCCCCAAATCATGTGCCAGTAATAACAGCCCCTAATCATGTGCCAGTAATAAGAGCCCCCCATCATGTGTCAGTAATAACAGCCCCCCAATGTGCCAGTAATAACAGCCCCCCCAATGTGCCAGCAATAACAGCCCCCCCCCCCAATGTGCCAGTAATAACAGCCCCCCAATGTTCCAGTAATAACAGCCCCCCCAATGTGCCAGTAATAACATCCCCCCAATGTGCCAGTAATAACAGCCCCCCAATGTGCCAGTAATAACAGCCTCCCCCAGTGTGCCAGTAATAACAGCCCCTCCATGTGCCAGTAATAACAGCCCCCCATCATGTGCCAGTAATAACAGCCCCCCATCATGTGTCACTAATAACAGCCCCCCATCATGTGCCAGTAATAACAGCCCCCATCATCTGCCAGTAATAAAAGCCCCCATCATGTGCCAGTAATAACAGCCCCCCATCATGTGCCAGTAATAACAGCCCCCAATGTGCCAGTAATAACAGCCCCCCCCCCAATGTGCCAGTAATAACAGCCCCTCCATGTGCCAGTAATAACAGCCCCCCATCATGTGCCAGTAATAACAGCCCCCCCATCATGTGTCAGTAATAACAGCCCCCCATCATGTGCCAGTAATAACAGCCCCCATCATGTGCCAGTAATAAAGCCCCCATCATGTGCCAGTAATAACAGCCCCCCATCATGTGCCAGTAATAACAGCCCCCAATGTGCTAGTAATAATAGCCCCCCAATGTGGCAGTAATAACAGCCCCCCAATGTGCCAGTAATAACAGCCCCCTAATGTGCCAGTAATAACAGCCCCACAGCGTGCCAGTAATAACAGCCCCCCAATGTGCCAGTAATAACAGCCTCCCCAATGTGCCAGTAAAAGTATTGTATATACTGTATATAAAAAAAACAAAAAAACACTTATACTTACCTCCGTGTCAGTGATGCGATGCAGGCCTCTTCCGGCCTGTGTCCTGCGCTGTACGGCTCAGGCGACGTGATGATGTCATCGCGCCGGCCTCTAATAGGCTGCTGGCCTAGTGCCTGCAGCCTATCAGAGGAAGGGAAAGGGACACGCCTCTCCCTCCCCTGCCTCAGCACAGCCATCTGTATCGCTGTCCTGAGGACAGCGATACATATGACTATGGAGATGAGCGCTTCCACAATGGAAACGCTCATCTTCCTGTGCCCCGCTGCCGCCGCCGCCCCCTACTTCTGAGCAGGGCCTCGCTGCCAGGCTTGGGGGGGAGGGGCAATTGCCCCATTGCCCCCCCCTGGATCCGCCAGTGGGTTGGTGACAGTGAGCCTCCAGCACGGCCTGGTAGTGTGCGATAATGGGTGAAATCTCATAGCAGCTCTGAGACTAGCCAGTTTGAAGCACATCCCTTGCCTGGCGCATGTGCTGAATTTGGTGGAGCAGAGGCTTCTTCAAAATAACCCCAATATGTCAGAGCTGCTGCATGTGCACACCTTCTGTGTTCTCACCCTGCTGCTGCTCGCCTGTCAGCGCTGCAGCGTAACTTCGGCTTTCCCGATCACCGCCTCATATGCGATGTGCACACAAGGTGCAACTCCACCGTGCATATGCTGGCCAGACTGTGCGAGCAGCAGCAGATGATAGTGGAGTTTCAGCTGCAGCACCCACGGGTGAGTCGCTCTGCGGAGCAGCACCACTTAACCACCGATGACTGGGCCTCCATGCGAGACCTGTGTTCCTTGTTGCGCTGTTTCGAGTACTCCACCAACATGGCCAGTGCCGATAACGCCGTTCTCAGCGTTACTATCCCACTTCTATGCCTCCTCGAAAGAAAAATGCTTCTGGTGATGATGGAAGAGGATGTGGCACAGGAGGAGGAGGAAGATAATTTCATAAAGTTTCCGGCCAGTCATTCACAAGTGGCTCCGAGGGTGGGTTCCTGCACCCACAAACGCCAGGTACACAATTGTCTAGCCAGGGCACAGTTCTGGAGCATGATGAGGTGGAGGATGAGGAGGAGGAGATGGAGGAGGAGGAACCGTGTTCACAGCGGGGTGGCACCCAAACTAGCTCATGGCCATCACTGGTGAGAGGCTAGGGGGATACAGAGGACACAGACGATACACCTCCCACAGAGGACAGCTTGTTGTTGCCTCTGGGCAGCCTGGAACACATGAGCGATTACATGCTGCAGTGTCTCCGCAACGACGGCCGAATTGCCCACATTCTAACTTGTGCTGATTACTGGGTGGCCACGCTGCTAGATCCCCGTTACTAGGACAACGTACTGTCCTTAATTCCGTCACTGGAGCGTGATCGTAAGATGCGCGAGTACAAGCGCACGTTGGTAGATGCACTGCTGGTGGCATTCCCACCTTACAGCGAGGGCACAGTGGAAGCACAAGGCGAAGGCAGAGGAGGAGGAAGAGGTCGCCAATGCAGCTAGGGCACCACCAGCACCTCAGAAGGCAGGTTTAGCATGGCCGAAATGTGGAAAAGCTTTGTCAGCACGCCACAACAACCAGCACCACCAGCTGATATTGAACATCTTAGCAGGAGGCAGCATTTCAGCAACATGGTGGAGCTGTATGTGTGCACAAGCCTACACGTACTGAATGACTGGTCTGCCCCTTTCAACTTCTTCAAATTGGGCACATGGCCTAAACTTGCTCTTTACGCCTTGGAGGTGCTGGCCTGCCCTGCAGCCAGTGAATTGTCTGAACGTGTGTTTAGCACGGCAGGGGGCGTTACCACAGCCAATGTGGACAAGCTCACGTTCATTAAAATGAACCAGGCAAGGATCCCATAATAAAAAAGAAAATAATTAAAACCAAAAACCAGTGTTGGCTACTTCGTCCGTCTCCACTGCTGCTTCCACCTACACTTCTACGTCCACCGCCTACTCAAACTCCTACTCCATATGGACCTCCACCCTTATAAATCAATTTTTTTAATTTATTTTTTATTTGTACGTATTTTATTTTATGTCATTTCACTAATTTGTCTGTTACATTTTCGGGTGAAAATCACCAATTTTTGGGTGTGATATACACCGGCTGTACCTAGTAGACAGGTAAAAACATTTCACTAATTTGTCTGTTACATTTTCGGGTGAAATTAACCAATTTCTGGGTGTGATATACCACTGCTATACCTAGTAGACAGGTAAAAATAAAACATTAATTTGTCTGTTACATATTCGGGTGAAATTCACCAATTTTTGAGTGTGATATACCCCTGCTCTACCTAGTAGACAGGTAACATTTCACTAATTTGTCTGTTATATATTCGGGTGAAATTCACCAATTTTTGGGTGTGATATACCACTGCTATACCTAGTAGACAAGTAAAAAAAAAATCATTAATTTGTATGTCACATTTTCGGGTGAAATTCACCAATTTTTGGGTGTGATATACCCCGGCTGTACCTAGTAGACAGGTAAAAACATTTCACTAATTTGTCTGTTACATTTTCAGGTGAAATTCCCCAATTTTTGGGTGTGATATACCCCGGCTGTACCTAGTAGACAGGTAAAAACATTTCACTAATTTGTCTGTTACATTTTCGGGTGAAATTAACCAATTTCTGGGTGTGATATACCACTGCTATACCTAGTAGACAGGTAAAAAAAAAACATTAATTTGTCTGTTACATATTCGGGTTAAATTCACCAATTTTTGGGTGTGATATACCCCTGCTCTACCTAGTAGACAGGTAACATTTTACTAATTTGTCTGTTACATACTTGGGTGAAATTCACCGATTTTTGGGTGTGATATACTACTGCTATACCTAGTAGACAAGTAAAAAAAAAATCATTAATTTGTCTGTTACATATTCGGGTGAAATTCACCAATTTTTGAGTGTGATATACCCCTGCTCTACCTAGTAGACAGGTAACATTTCACTAATTTGTCTGTTATATATTCGGGTGAAATTCACCAATTTTTGGGTGTGATATACCACTGCTATACCTAGTAGACAAGTAAAAAAAAAAAACATTAATTTTTTATGTCACATTTTCGGGTGAAATTCACCAATTTTTGGGTGTGATATACCCCGGCTGTACCTATTAGACAAGTAAAAAAAAAAAATCATTAATTTGTCTTTTACATTTTCGGGTGAAATTCACCAATTTTTGGGTGTGATATACTCCGGCTGTACATAGTAGACAGGTAAAAACATTTCACTAATTTGTCTGTTACATTTTCAGGTGAAATTCACCAATTTTTGGGTGTGATATACCCCGGCTGTACCTAGTAGACAGGTAAAAACATTTCACTAATTTGTCTGTTACATTTTCAGGTGAAATTCACCAATTTTTGGGTGTGATATACCCCGGCTGTACCTAGTAGACAGGTAAAAACATTTCACTAATTTGTCTGTTACATTTTCGGGTGAAATTAACCAATTTCTGGGTGTGATATACCACTGCTATACCTAGTAGACAGGTAAAAAAAAACACATTAATTTGTCTGTTACATATTCGGGTGAAATTCACCAGTTTTTGGGTGTGATATACCCCTGCTCTACCTAGTAGACAGGTAAAATTTCACTAATTTTCTGTTACATACTTGGGTGAAATTCACAGATTTTTGGGTGTGATATACCACTGCTTTACCTAGTAGAGAGGTAAAAAAAATTTCATTAATTTGTCTGTTACATATACTTGTGAAATTCACCAATTTTTGAGTGTGATATACCCCTGCTCTACCTAGTAGACAGGTAACATTTCACTAATTTGTCTGTTATATATTTGGGTGAAATTCACCAATTTTTGGGTGTGATATACCACTGCTATACCTAGTAGACAGGTAAAAACATTTCACTAATTTGTCTGATACATTTTTGGGTGAAATTAACCAATTTTTGGGTGTAATATACCCCGGCTGTACCTATTAGACAAGTAAAAAAAAAAAATCATTAATTTGTCTTTTACATTTTCGGGTGAAATTCACCAATTTATGGGTGTGATATACTCCGGCTGTACCTAGTAGACAGGTAAAAACATTTCACTAATTTGTCTGTTACATTTTCAGGTGAAATTCACCAATTTTTGGGTGTGATATACCCCGGCTGTACCTAGTAGACAGGTAAAAACATTTCACTAATTTGTCTGTTACATTTTCAGGTGAAATTCACCAATTTTTGGGTGTGATATACCCCGGCTGTACCTAGTAGACAGGTAAAAACATTTCACTAATTTGTCTGTTACATTTTCGGGTGAAATTAACCAATTTCTGGGTGTGATATACCACTGCTATACCTAGTAGACAGGTAAAAAAAAAAACATTAATTTGTCTGTTACATATTCGGGTGAAATTCACCAGTTTTTGGGTGTGATATACCCCTGCTCTACCTAGTAGACAGGTAAAATTTCACTAATTTTCTGTTACATACTTGGGTGAAATTCACAGATTTTTGGGTGTGATATACCACTGCTTTACCTAGTAGAGAGGTAAAGAAAATGTCATTAATTTGTCTGTTACATATACTTGTGAAATTCATCAATCTTTGGGTGTGATATACCCCTGCACTACCTAGTAGACAGGTAACATTTCACAAATTTGTCTGTTATATATACTGGTGAAATTCACAAATTTTTGGGTGTGATATACCCCTGCTCTACCTAATAGACAGGTAACATTTCACTAATTTGTCTGTTACATACTTGGGTGAAATTCACCGATTTTTTGGTGTCATATACCCTGGCTGTACCTAGTTTCATTTTCATGTGAAATTCACCAATTTTTGGGTGTGATATACCACTGCTCTACCTTGTAGACAGGTAAACAAATTTCACTAATTTGTTTGTTAAAATTGTCTGTTAAATTTCAAAAATTCTTCTTTAATTGATGCGCGCCCCCTCCTTTTATTCAATGTGCTTCAATAATTTGTCCCACTTTTCCGCTCGATCATATTTAATTTTAAAAAATTAACCTCTCTTGGCTGGGGTTTCTCTTTCTCACTCTCCCTCTCCGGCGTGGAACCTTGATTCACCGATAACCGTGATCAACATGGTAGGCTCAGAAAAGAACATCAAAAGTTGATAGAGAAGATATCCAAATGGATCGTGGACGTCACGGTGACGTGCGATCAGGCAGAAGTTATCTAGAGTCAACAAAGCGGCATCAGGGCCTCTCCTGTCTAACGTTTCCAAATCCTAAATACCCCAGTGACATTCCCTATAATTTTTTATTAATCATTCCAATAACAGGGCATCTTAAGAGTCCTGTATTGTTATTTATTGTCACTACCTCCCCAAGTCGGGAGTGGGTAATTACCGCGCGCCCCCTCCTTTACTTCGATTTTTCCATTTTAATAACTTCTCCCACATTTCCGCTTGATCACAATTAAATTTCATCCATTGATCTCCCTTGGATGAGCTATTCCTTTCTCACGCTCCCTCTACGGCGTGGAACCCTGATTTGCCGATATCCGTAATCAACATGGTAGGCGCTGAAAAGAACATCGAAAGTTCATAGAGCAGATATCAAATTGGATCGTCAACATCACGGTGACGTGCGACATGGTGGGGCAGTATGTGTGCACACGCCTACACGAACTGATTGATGGGTCGGAGCCCTGCAACTTCTGGGTCTCCAAATTGGGCACATGGCCTGAGCTTGCCCTTTACGCCTTGGAGGTGCTGGCCTGCCCTGCAGCCAGTGTATTGTCTGAACGTTTGTTTAGCACGGCTGGAGGGGGTTATCACAGGTTATATTTCCCAATGTTTTGGGGCGTACCCTAATTTAAATTTTTTTATTTAAAACCAAAAACCAGTGTAGGCTACCTCCTCCTCCTCCACTGCCACTTCCACCTACACAGCCACCTCCACTGCCTCTTCAACCTTCTACTCCATATGGACCTCGTCCTCCTAGATCAAGATAATTATTATTTATTTTTACATTTTTTTATGTTATTTGAAGTCATTTCCCTATCCACATTTGTTTGCAGAGCACTTACTATGCTCTTAACCACATTTTGCTGGCATTTGCAGCCCTCTAGCCCTTTCCATGACATTTTTAGAGCCATTTTAGTGATCAAAAGTTCGGGTCCCCATTGACTTCAATGGGGTTCGGGTTCGGGGTCAAGTTCGGGTCCTGAACTCGAACTTTTTTGTGAAGTTCGGCCGAACCCGTCGAAACCGAACATCCAGGTGTCCGCTCAGTAGTTACCTTCATAACTCATTTATGATCTTATGACCCTACATTTGGCTTTAGTTACTAATACTTTTCATCCTACTACAATTCATCTCATCCCTTTACCCCATTCATAATTCATAATTGCTCATAACCCATTTTCGATCTTATGACCTTGCATTTTGACTCAGTTACTAATTCTCAGTAGATCCTACAATTCATTTAATCCCTTTCCCCCACTCAAGATTCTTAATAGCTCATAATTCATCTAGCTTTCTTAATTAATTTCAATTTTCCCACCTCTCATAATTCATAAATAGCTCATATTTTAACCCTCTTTTTCATCTTCCATGACAAATCAAGTACAACTACCCTCTCATCATCCACTCATATATCCTCACCATCAACTCTGGTCTAACCCACACATAACATGCACTTCCCTCACAGTGTATCAGCATTAAGTTTTCCTTTATCAAATGTATATATTTATCTATTTATTTATTAATTTAATTATTTATCTATCTTCTAACTGTAACACTTGTGTCTGACCCTGTAGAATTTTAGCTCTTTCATATTATTTCTTAAAAGAGATCTTTCAGGGTTTTTTAGGTGTTTTTTCATCAAATACACATTTAATCAATTTTTTATCTAATCATCTGGTTTAGTTCATGTGATATTATAGCCCTGTTGGGCATACACATTTTATGTATTTTATGTACTTTCTAGAAGTCCTTTTAAGATAATTGTCTTTGTCCCATTGTATATATATATATATATATATATATATATATATACAGTCCTGATCAAAAGTTTAAGACCACTTGAAAAATGGCAAAAAATTATATTTAGCATGGCTGGATTTTAACAAGGTTCCAAGTAGAGCTTCAACATGCAACAAGAAGAAATGGGAGTGAGACAAAACATTTTTTGAGCATTCAATTTAATGAAAACAACGAATAAACTGAAACAGGCTGTTTTTCAGCTGATCAAAAGTTTAGGACCACACCTCCAAAAAAAACGAAACCCCCCCAAAACAGAAATCTAACTTCCAAACATGAACTCACTAATGAGTAGCTCCGCCGTTATTATTTATCACTTCAAAAATTAGTTTTGGCATGCTTGATGCAAGCGTTTCCATGAGGTGAGTGGGAACATTTCTCCAAGTTGTGAAGACGGCTGCACAAAGGCCATCTACTGTCTGGAACTGTTGTCCATTTTTGTAAACTTCCCTTGCCATCCATCCCCAAAGGTTCTCAATTGGATTTAGATCAGGGGAACATGCAGGATGGGCCAAAAGAGTGATGTTATTCTCCTGGAAGAAGTCCCTTTTTGTGTACTGTAGCGTAGTCCTGTTGAAAAACCCAGTCGTTACCACACAGATGAGGGCCCTCAGTCATTAGGAATGCTCTCTGCAACATCTGGACATAGCCAGCGGCCTTTTTACGCCCCTGCACTTCCTAAAGCTCCATTGTTCCACTGAAGGAACCCCAGACCATTATGGCGCCCCCTCCACTGTGGCGCGTAGAAAACATCTCAGGTGGGATCTGCTTGTCATGCCAGTAACGTTGGAAACCATCAAAACGATCAAGGTTAAATTTTTTCTCATCAGCGAATAAAACTTTCTTCCACCTTTGAATGTCCCATGTTTGGTGCTCTCTTGCAAAGTCCAAACGAGCAGTTCTGGGACGTTCAAGGAGACAAAGTCTTTGAAGACGTTTTTTGGTTTTGAAGCCCTTCAGTCTCAGATGCCGTCTGATGGTTATGGGGCTGCAGTCAGCACCAGTAAGGGCCTTAATTTAGGTCGAGGATCGTCCAGTGTCTTGACGGACAGCCAATTGGATCCTCCGGCTCAGTGCTGATGACATTTTTTTGGGTCTTCCACTTGACTTTTTTGTTCCATAACCCTCAGGATCATTTAAGAATTTAAGAAATTCCAAATGACTGTCTTACTGCGTCCCACCTCAGCAGCGATGGCGCACTGTGAGAGACCCTGCTTATGCAGTTCAACAACCCGACCACGTTCAAAAAGGGAGCGTTTTTTTGCCTTTGTCATCACAACATGTAACTACCTGACAGAAAATGACAATGAATCCACATCTTTGCACAGATTTGGCCTTTGGTCCTAAACTTTTGATCAGCTGAAAAACAGCCAGTTTCAGTTTATTCATTGTTTTCATTAAATTGAATGCTCAAAAAATGTTTTGTCTCACTCCCATTTCTTCTTGTTGCATGTTGAAGCTCTACTTGGAACACAAAGCCCTTAGGGCTTTGTAATTAGAGCCATATAGAACACTAGACCCATACTGAGGGAAAGGTTCGGTGTGGGGTCGCCCCTGTCGGGGCGGGTGCTCCATGTGTGATAGGTAGGCGCTGCTTGTAGCCCCTGACCCCTAACGAGGCAGGAAAGGCAGAATAGGGCCTATTAGGAGTTATCTGCAGTGCCAATACGGACGCAAGCACCCTGGTCACACCGGTTCCTGGTACTATTCAAGACCAGGAAATTTCTCCATTGAATGTGGATCCCACAGAATGGGGTAAGATCCACCCTTTTTTCATGCATTTGAAGTGGTATATTGGAGATATTGTTGTTGTCCATCACCTTACAGAAACCATTATTTTAAATGATTTAGTAAATGTTATGTTTTAAAGTAATCCCAGTTTACAAAACGAACCTGATAATTATTTGGGTGTAATCAGATATCGCCACAGATTTATCCAGTGTGGTGATATAATTAATTTTATTCTTGACAAAATGGCGTCCCTGAGTGGGCAGACAGCTTGCATAACTTCTGATTCAAACGCCACGAGAGCGACTTAAACAGAACCATCAGACGAGATCCCATGCTGGCAAGGTAAGAAAGCTTTATTTCTTACGATTCTCCTCTGAAACTTCCGCTTTTGTGAGTTCTCAAGAGTTGAATTGGTGTTATAGCTGATCTGTCCGTAAGAACCCATTTGAGTATTCCTTCTTTGTGTGGCTTTTCATGTGGTAGGACATGCTGGAACTAACCGGAAGTTGCTAGACAGCTGATAGTTGCAAATTCTGTGACGTAGAATTGGATTCCAGCCAGACTCTAACTAGAGTTTTTGGGAAAAAGGAAGGATTGTATTCCCAGATCGGAAGGATCTAGATTATATATAGTATTGAGTTTCCCTATTCGGAAGAATCTATATTATATAGGTTTGAGTTCCCCTAACTGGATGACTTTTAGTTTGCTTTTTTTTTTTCTTTCTGTTTTTTTTTATTTTATTTTTTTTGTATTCCGAATTAGGAAGATTCTAGGTTGAGAATTTTGTGATTTCCCATTTAGGAAGAATCTAGGTTAAAAAAAATTGGATTTCCCGTTTAGGAAGAATCTAGGTTAAAAATATTTGTGGTTTCCCTGACTAGGAAGAATCTAGAAGTTAACATATAAAATGGGTAACTCTAATGTTACAGGATATAGTGAGGAGATGTTAACAGCAGCTCAGTTGATGAGAAAAAAATATATAAAATTAAATAAAAATTAAATTAAATTAAATTAAAGCAATTTGTCATATTAAGTAGCAGAGATATCCAGTATTATCTGAAAATACGCAGTATTGTGCGAGAATTCCCCCTAGAGGCTGCATATCGAAACTAAAGTTTTTGTTATTAAGTTAAAATCTTTCATATGTGCAATTGGTATGCCAGAAACCGGTAGACTAAATGAAGGATTGTGGAATGTGTATTGAAGGAAAAGAGATGTGTATTGAAGGATAATAATAGGCTGGTGCAAGCTGAGTTATGGTGGAAATTTTCTATGGAAGTGACTGAGAGAAATTGAAGTAAGTTGGAGAAATGATCAGCATTTCTTATTACAAGATGGAGGATTTTGAATCCTATGAAGAACAAAAGAAAAAAACCATGTGGCATCCCATCCCCCTTTCTCAAAACCTGCTGGTTAATTTGTGACTTGTAGTTCCGCAAGAACTTTTCCTGTTTCTTCCCCCTTTGGAATGTGCTCTTAACAGGAACACCTCCCATATGTATTTTGCTCTTTCCTTCACATCCCCCTCCTGTGCTCTTCATGTAACCCCCCCTCAGAAATTCAACCCCCCCTCCATATCGGGGTTGGGGGGGAGGGGGGCTGGTAATTGGTAATGCATCTGCAGACTGTGAAGATACTAACGTGTGTTATCTATAGATCTTCCATACAGGGCTCCAGCATTGGATTAGATCCAATGATGTTTGCAAATAACCTTTCCAAATTGTTTGTTCCACTAATTTAAAATGTGCCTGCAGTGATTGCTCCATGATGCCAATTGGAAGTGTCTAATCCTATCAATCTAAGGTTGCAGCCATTCTTAGTCCTTATTCAGACTTATTTGGGTTGCAGTAAGAGAAAAGTGTATCTGCATCATTGTATGATGTATGACATCTACCACACCCAGTAGTAACATCAATTTTGCCATGCTGAATAGAATTCCCAACTCAGAGAACTTACTTATGCTGCTTTATAGAACATAAGTTAAAATAGGAGAGTTTTCTCATATTATTGGTGAGATTTGGAACATTTTGTCCAATGTAGAGCTGGGTATTTAATGCATAGTGAAGATCATAGAGTCTGGGAGGAAGCATTTAGGTCATCAGTCAGTCACATTGTCTGAATATGCATCAGGACAGGACAGAGACTGTGGAGAAAGTTTTCACTAGACTCCAGGAAAGTTGGGTGGATTTGGATTTTTGAGCTTACCTTAGATATGCATGAGAAAATCCAAAATGCTGCCTTTGTGGATGGTCTTAAGAATCATCTAGAAAGGACTAGTATAAGCTAGGCCTAAGTGAAGTTCATTTTGTCCATCCATGTTGTTAAAGAGGACCTTTCATCAGAAAATAGTGTGTTAAATTCTTATACGACCTTATGGGGCTGCTCTCACTGATTTGTGGACACTTATTTTTTTTTCAAATGGAGCCTCCGTTCGGCCGCTACGCTCTCCGTTACTTTAGTCGCCTCATGTGCAAATGAGGCGACAAAGTTATAGTAGGCGTTGTTCTCTAAGTTCTGGTGGGCGGGGTTATCCTCTCCCTGGCAGCCAGGGCATCCAATCGCAGCGCCCCGCTCTTAGCCAGGGAGAAGGAGCTCAAGTTCTCGCGAGATTCGCGAGAACTGCAGCTTCTAGACATCCGGACCGAGTGCCATCTTGGATTACCCAGCGCAGAGCATCGGAGACGAAGAGAGGAGCAGCAGCAGCAGCATCCTGTATGTAAGTGTAAAAATCACCCCTAGGCGAATGAGCATGTAATCACTATTTACCTCCCATAATCCCTTATGGCAACGAGCAGACCGATCCTAATAAAGTATGTGACTACATAGCTACCCCCCCAGGGCAACGAGCATGTTGGGGGTTTATAGTGGCTACCCCATAACTACCACCCTAAGGCAACGAGCATGTTGGGGGTTATAGTGGCTACCCCATAACTACACCCCTAATGCAACGAGCATGTTGGGGGTTATAGTGGCTACCCCATAACTACACCCCTAAGGCAACGAGCATGTTGGGGGTTATAGTGGCTACCCCATAACTACCCCCTAAGGCAAAGAGCATGTTGGGGGTTATAGTGGCTACCTCATAACTACCACCCTAATGCAACGAGCATGTTGGTGGTTATAGTGGCTACCCCATAACTACCCCCCCCCCCCAAGGCAACGAGCATGTTGGGGGTTACAGTGGCTACCCCATAACTACCCCCCTAAGGCAAAGAGCATGTTGTGGGTTATAGTGGCTACCCCATAACTACCCACCCTAAGGCAAAGAGCATGTTAGAGGTTAAAGTGGCTACCCCATAACTACCACTCTAAGGCATCGAGCATGTTGCGGGTTTATAGTGGCTACCCAATAACTACCCCCCCTAAGGCAACGAGCATGTTGGGGGTTATAGTGGCTACCCCATAACTACCCCCCTAAGGCGAGCATGTTGGGGGTTACAGTGGCTACCCCAGAACTACCACCCTAAGGCAACGAGCATGTTTGGGGTTACAGTGGCTACCCCATAACTACCTCCCTAAGGCAATAAGCATGTTGGGGGTTATAGTGGCTACCCCATAACTACCCCCCTAAGGCAACGATCATGTGGTGGGTTATACTGCATACCCAATAACTGGCCCCCTATGGTAACGAGCATGTTGGGGGTTATACTGCATACCCCATAACAGGACCCCTATGATAACGAGCTAGTTGGATATACCCAACAAAAAGCAACTCGGACAGCAACCATGCTGGTACTACTTTGAGCAACAACTCCCTTGTATTCTGAACATGCTTTGCTTGATTACAGTTTACTATTACACTCGCTTATCATGTTCAACAAGCGAGTGTAATAGTAAATATTCCAACATTTTTACAAATTTTACAACAAATAAGCTGTCTCAATGTCTAAACATCTGTCTTTGTATAGGAATATTTTTTTTTGTTTTTCATGCACCACTGATTTAAATTCCTTTTTTTTGGTAGATTATATCTCGGACTTCAAATGGTTAACAAGGGCGTGAGTTGGGGAGTAATTATTTCAATAAAGTGGTTTCAAACATGCCTATTTGTCATCTTGCTATTCAATACTTGCAGTGGTAGTAATAGGTGCCTCTGTACAGATGCTCACATCACTATGACAGGGTCTTATTGTCGGCCAGCTTGTTTTTGATTGTGACAACTGTGCTGACAGTAAACCGCAACTCAATTGCCCCGGTACCCAAAGCCCCAGGGGTGCCGGGAAGAGCGGGGTTGCTGTCAAGCCCGAAACGATCTGATGTGATGGTTTCACTCTTGTGGCGGCTGCAGGCTTTTATTTCCAGGCTCAGAAGGAGCCAAAAAACATGGACCTTCTCACCCTGAAAATGTCAGTCCACAGCTGTTGGCTTACCTTTGGCTGGTTATGATAATTTGGGGGTACCCCACGCCCTTTTTTCGGGGGAATTTTACAAAAAAAAAGGTACTGTTGCCAACCCAGTTATCATAATCTGCCCCGGCTGATTAAACCACATTTTTTTCACCCAAAAGGTGAGTTTGGACAACGGGGTAATGGAGGTTTGTTAGTACTCAGCCTCTCGTTGTATTATTTTCTGGCAGCTTAGAAAAACAGCTAGTAATACTCCCTTTACCAACTGTTACATTACCGATGCTTCCGTTCTTAACACTGCAAGTAATTGTTTAAAATACTAAATAGCCATGTTTGGGATTAACCACTTTATTGTAATATAAGCTCCACGGCAACAGGCGTCTCAATCTTATATTTTTATTTTCCTCCACTACACTCTCTGTTTCTGTGATGATTAGCTACAAAACAATGCAAGTTTTGTTTTGAAAACGCACAGATGTCTTATTACAGTAATAACACAATGCCAATAGCCCCTATTGCGGGTTTTTTGGGGACAGTTGAGACAAGACTTTGGGAGGTTTACAAGAAGATATACCAAAAGGGGTAACAACACTTCTTTTCACATTGGTGGGTGACTCTACCGATCAGATAAACCACGCTAGAAGTTGAGAAAATCGAGTGGCAACTCACCCAAACTTAGCAAACATGTAATTTTTTATTAATATTGCAACAACCATAAAAACAATTTATTTTTATTTTTAACAGGTATAAAAATGGATGCTGTAAATGAGCAAGTACCACCTATTCCTTCAGCATCCAGATCTGAAAAAGTAAAATACATTTTAAACTTTTTTGAGGTTTTATTTAGTCAAATAATAATACTATAAGGCTGTTGATTGACCATTCGTATGTGTCCTGTCTAGATGGAATAGCTGAAGAAGCGTCTACAAGGAAAGTATGGGCGCCCCGATAATTCAGAACCATGTTTTCCGGAAAATCCAACACGATTTTCAAACAATGATGAGAATATTGAACTAGAAGAGTCGGAAAACAGAATTGGAAATAACATATGGTGTACTTGTACAAATTGTGAGCCAATGCCAACTGTTGTAGATTCAATATGCTGCAAAGAAGTCTCAAATATTTGGCCATATCTAGAAGAAATGGGATGTATAATTGAACATTATTACTTTCATCAATTTTGTCAAGATCGAGGAAGGGTTGGTTTCGATGCGTCAAATAGGTTGTCAAGTGATGCATCCTCCTCCAGATAAAGATTTAAATAGGTCAGCAAAATTATGTAATTTACGGTTTACTATATAAGTATATTGATGTCAACACATGCTTCATAACATTTTTTCCCATTCCTTTTGGATAAGGCTACTTTGACACTTGTTGTTGACTGATGCGGCAAGCAGATCCGTTGCCTGAACTGCCTGACTGATCAGTCAAACTATATGCAAACGCATGTCTTTTTATTTGACAGCTCATGCATTTTTCAGCCTGATCTGGTATGAATAATGCCTGATCAGTCATATAAAAACATTGCAATACTGGATCAGTTTTACCAGTGTCATCAGGCAAATATATATTTTTTTCACATTTGTAAAGTCCAGCGCATGCACATGGCATCCGGCATTGCGTTATTTTGTTTGACGGATCCAGCAATAATACTTTACTATGTAAATTAAATTTTGATCCGACATTCAGACAAGTCTACTTTTTTTTGGAAATAGATAAAACCATTGCATGCTGCAGTATTATCTTTGTCCTGATCATTCAAAAAGACTGAACTCAAGACATCATAATGCATCCTGAACGGATTGATGTCCAATCAAAATGCATGTGATTAAAAATGATCCGTTCTTTACAGGCATAGAGCCCCTAGGACATAACTCAATGCTGTAAAAGAAAAACGCAATTGTGAAAGTTTACTAAATTGAATACAATTAGTACTTGAATTCCAACTGAATAAAAAAATATATTTTTTTTTTTACAGGCTATTAAGAAAAACAGCATATCGTGGATTCACTGCTTGGATTCACGGCTATCTTGGCGTGAGCAAAAGACCAATTCCATCTTGTGCTGTCTCTGTAATAAGAAAAGTATTTCCAGACCCAGAACAAGATTATTGTGGATTTCTTATGTTCAAAGAAGAGCCAGTGGAGTATATTGCCATGGAGTAAATATATTATTTTTTTTTCTTTTTGTTCAATAATGTATAATTTACAATTTTTTTTTTTAAATAACCTGTATTTTGTTAAAATAAAAATAAAACATCATAATTTTACAAAAAATATACATTTAATTTTTTTGGAAAAGATAACAAGAGTGCAGGATTTATAACATAAAATTTAAAAGGGAATGACTTATGTCAATAAAGTGCATAATCTTTATACAATATCTATATTGATGGAAAATGCAAATGTTATCGCACACTACATCCAGCACTCTGCCCTCCATGCTGGATGAGACATTGGTTTATATTTTGGCCAAAGCATAGTAAGCCACTCACCGCGTCAAGGTTGTCTCATGAGTGGTCCCTAACTCTTGTTCCTACCTGTTCATGGGCCATGACAGCCACATAAAATCCAGGGAATGCAGGTCAGCATGCAAGCCAAGTACACTTTGCTTGTAACCCCGTCCGGTGCCATTACAGCTTTCATCGGATCCAGGGATGCAAGTACCAACATGCATGCTGAACCCACCATATACTTCTCCTGGAGCCAGATGGCTAATGGTAGGTTCTATATAAGCAGACTCAGTTTTATACTGACTTTAAAACCAGCCTCCAGGACAGATTAACTGGTCAGGTGTGCTTGACTCAAAGGAGATCGCCACGCCTCCAATATATGCTACAAAGAAAAAAATAGGAAGTTTGAGTCAGCACAACCTGCCTGCAGGTGCACATCACTATGGCGAAATACATACACAAACGGAAAATGCAAATGTGATCGCACACTACATCCAGCACTCTGCCCTCCATGCTGGATGAGACATTGGTTTATATTTTGGCCAAAGCATAGTAAGCCACTCACCGCGTCAAGGTTGTCTCATGAGTGGTCCCTAACTCTTGTTCCTACCTGTTCATGGGCCATGACAGCCACATAAAATCCAGGGAATGCAGGTCAGCATGCAAGCCAAGTACACTTTGCTTGTAACCCCGTCCGGTGCCATTACAGCTTTCATCGGATCCAGGGATGCAAGTACCAACATGCATGCTGAACCCACCATATACTTCTCCTGGAGCCAGATGGCTAATGGTAGGTTCTATATAAGCAGACTCAGTTTTATACTGACTTTAAAACCAGCCTCCAGGACAGATTAACTGGTCAGGTGTGCTTGACTCAAAGGAGATCGCCACGCCTCCAATATATGCTACAAAGAAAAAAATAGGAAGTTTGAGTCAGCACAACCTGCCTGCAGGTGCACATCACTATGGCGAAATACATACACAAACGGAAAATGCAAATGTGATCGCACACTACATCCAGCACTCTGCCCTCCATGCTGGATGAGACATTGGTTTATATTTTGGCCAAAGCATAGTAAGCCACTCACCACGTCAAGGTTGTCTCATGAGTGGTCCCTAACTCTTGTTCCTACCTGTTCATGGGCCATGACAGCCACATAAAATCCAGGGAATGCAGGTCAGCATGCAAGCCAAGTACACTTTGCTTGTAACCCCGTCCGGTGCCATTACAGCTTTCATCGGATCCAGGGATGCAAGTACCAACATGCATGCTGAACCCACCATATACTTCTCCTGGAGCCAGATGGCTAATGGTAGGTTCTATATAAGCAGACTCAGTTTTATACTGACTTTAAAACCAGCCTCCAGGACAGATTAACTGGTCAGGTGTGCTTGACTCAAAGGAGATCGCCACGCCTCCAATATATGCTACAAAGAAAAAAATAGGAAGTTTGAGTCAGCACAACCTGCCTGCAGGTGCACATCACTATGGCGAAATACATACACAAACGGAAAATGCAAATGTGATCGCACACTACATCCAGCACTCTGCCCTCCATGCTGGATGAGACATTGGTTTATATTTTGGCCAAAGCATAGTAAGCCACTCACCGCGTCAAGGTTGTCTCATGAGTGGTCCCTAACTCTTGTACCTACCTGTTCATGGGCCATGACAGCCACATAAAATCCAGGGAATGCAGGTCAGCATGCAAGCCAAGTACACTTTGCTTGTAACCCCGTCCGGTGCCATTACAGCTTTCATCGGATCCAGGGATGCAAGTACCAACATGCATGCTGAACCCACCATATACTTCTCCTGGAGCCAGATGGCTAATGGTAGGTTCTATATAAGCAGACTCAGTTTTATACTGACTTTAAAACCAGCCTCCAGGACAGATTAACTGGTCAGGTGTGCTTGACTCAAAGGAGATCGCCACGCCTCCAATATATGCTACAAAGAAAAAAATAGGAAGTTTGAGTCAGCACAACCTGCCTGCAGGTGCACATCACTATGGCGAAATACATACACAAACGGAAAATGCAAATGTGATCTCACACTACATCCAGCACTCTGCCCTCCATGCTGGATGAGACATTGGTTTATATTTTGGCCAAAGCATAGTAAGCCACTCACCGCGTCAAGGTTGTCTCATGAGTGGTCCCTAACTCTTGTTCCTACCTGTTCATGGGCCATGACAGCCACATAAAATCCAGGGAATGCAGGTCAGCATGCAAGCCAAGTACACTTTGCTTGTAACCCCGTCCGGTGCCATTACAGCTTTCATCGGATCCAGGGATGCAAGTACCAACATGCATGCTGAACCCACCATATACTTCTCCTGGAGCCAGATGGCTAATGGTAGGTTCTATATAAGCAGACTCAGTTTTATACTGACTTTAAAACCAGCCTCCAGGACAGATTAACTGGTCAGGTGTGCTTGACTCAAAGGAGATCGCCACGCCTCCAATATATGCTACAAAGAAAAAAATAGGAAGTTTGAGTCAGCACAACCTGCCTGCAGGTGCACATCACTATGGCGAAATACATACACAAACGGAAAATGAAAATGTGATCGCGCACTACATCCAGCACTCTGCCCTCCATGCTGGATGAGACATTGGTTTATATTTTGGCCAAAGCATAGTAAGCCACTCACCGCGTCAAGGTTGTCTCATGAGTGGTCCCTAACTCTTGTTCCTACCTGTTCATGGGCCATGACAGCCACATAAAATCCAGGGAATGCAGGTATCTATATTGGGTTGACTTGGCTATAAGCATGGTGCTATTTGATGAACAGGTATATAGATCGCTGTGTTCTGTCCCGTCTAGGCAAGCTAGGGGTTTTCCAAGTTCTCTTCCTGTGTACAAAGGTAATTATTAGTCATCGAAAGTAGGTGAAAACACTGACTGTGGAAAGAAAAACAACCACTCTAGCTCAAAAACATTTTTTATTGTCATTAAACCTACCTTAGTTTATTTGAACAATCGCACGCCACGTCTATAGAGATGTAACCCTCCACTAAGTCAATCCAACTGTTTAAAAAAAAAACATGGGTTGAAAAAAATGATACAACCGCTTTTGAATCAGAAAGCTTGGTTGTGGTCACGTTACTCTTTTCTCACCAGTTGTGCAATTTTTGTTCTGTCCCGTCAAGGCACGCCAGGGTTTATCCATGTTTTCCACCTGAGTACAAAGGTAATTCTTAGTCTTCCAAAGTAGTTTAAAACACCGGCTGTGGAAAGAAAAACATAAACACTGTAGCTCAAAAACATTTTCTATTGGCATGCACCTACCGTAGAGTCGCAGTGAAGAAAAACGCACGTCAATGTCAAAGAGATGATCTCATACACTCAGTCAATCCACCTGTTTAAAAAAAAAAAAAAACATGGGTTGAAAAAAATGATACAACCGCTTTTGAATCAGAAAGCTTGGTTGTGGTCACGCTACTCTTTTCTCACCGGTTGTGCAATTTTCGTTCTGTCCCGTCAAGGCAACCCGGGGGGTATCCATGTTCTCTGCCTGAGTACAAAGGGAATTTTTAGTCAAACATAAACACTGTATCTCAAAAATATTTTCTACTGGCATTAAACCTACCGTAGAGTTTATTTGAACAATCGTACGCCACGACTAGAGAGATGGACCCCTCCTGTCATTCAATCCACCTGTTAAAATAATAAAAGGGTGTTGAATAATAATACGACCGCTTTTGAATCAGAAAACTTGGTTGGGTTCACATTACTCTTTTCTCACTGGTTGTACAATTTTCGTTCTGCTCCGTCAAGTCAACCCGGGGGGGATCCATTTTCTCTGCCTGAGTCAAACATAAACACTGTATCTCAAAAACATTTTCTACTGGCATTAAACCTACCGTAGAGTTTATTTGAACAATCGTACGCCACAACTAGACAGATGTACTCCTCCACTCAGGTAATATAAAACTTTTAATCTGCAAACAAATAATCACTTTCCAAAAAGTTATTTTTAACAAAAATAAAAACCAATAAACAATCACAAACAAACTCGTGCACCTTTTTAAAGTTGAGTCCACTGCACAAGATTGATGATGCTAAAAGGACATTGCCACTCCAAAAACAACCAATTTTAGGCTGAGTACTCCATAATAAAGACGAGTGTATTCTACTACAACTACCGCAAATTGTCAAAGCACTTCCCTGTCTTTGTTTTGAAATCGAAAATATTGTTAGATTACAACCCTCAATATACTGACATTTCACCTGACGTAAAAGTACACCAAGGCAACTTTCGTTAACTATAAATTTTGGATCATGGACCATGTCTTCAACAGTTAGTTCAGAAAAAGAAGAATCAGGGTTAATTTCCAATACTGACTGTAATGCAATTAAATCAGACGAGCAGTGGCTTACCATCAAAGGATCATACGAGTTATCCCTAAAATCCCGAACTTCCCCTGCGTCACCTTCTGCATGAGTGCCAATATTGCCAAATTCCGGAATTTTGCCTGTTAATGGAAAAATTCCACTAATCTCATCATCATCACTGCTAACCACATCTTCCGGTTGAAACAAGATTTGGTCTTTTTTTTGTAATAATAGACAGAAGGCTAACAAAAGGAATGTTAATTTGATGTAGATTTGTTGAATCTTTTGGCAAAGGTGTAGATTTGGTTACTATATTAGTAAGTTGTCTCACAGGGGATTGTTCTTCCGCAAGGACCACGTTTGGGTCTTGAATAATTATTATTGAATTTGTCAAATCATAATCTGTCGAAACATCACTGAATTTGGAAGTTGGAATTTCAACATTCTCTCTGAAATTCAGTCTGCCCGCTTGACTCAGTATTTAAAGAGGATTCGCAAAACAAAGGTATATTATCTAACTGTTGCCCACTAAGATTATCAAATCTTTTTTTATGTTTTTTTATTCTTTATTATTATCATTCACTTTCCTTTCTGATTCAAGCAAATTATCAAATATGGTTGGATTTGAAATTGGACAAACTACACGGCCACCAGCATTGACAATGAAACTGTCTTCTGTGAAATGTAAAGAACACAGTTTATACTTAAAATAATTTTTAATTTTGCATGTTAAAATGTCTTCTGCAAGATTATTTAATTCCTCTCCCCCTAAAGGAATTTAAATTGACAACCATTCCATTATTCTATCCCTACTGTTGGGAAAGCAGTGTAATTTTATTTCGTGGCCGTTGAGGCCACACCCAGCAGTAAAAAAGCAGTTCTTGATCCAACAAGTGGATGACATTTTCCCAATTCCTGTTGAAAAACAAAAAAAAATTATAAATACATATTTTATGGATAAAATTGCTAAAGTAAAATTAAACTTACCAGCTTTGTAGTAAAGAATAGCCAACTTTGTAACTTAGAAACGTTGATCGAGTATACAACTAATTCCAACAGGGAATATTTTGTGAGAACACAACAAATTTATTAATCTTCTTTCTTCGTCCATTGTTGAAGCTTTGAACAAAACTTTTGCATTCAATACTTACCAAATTGGATAACTTACCATTAGAGTTGAGCGAACCCGAACTGTAAAGTTCGAGTTCGTACCGAACTTTAGGGTTTTCGGCACCCGGACCCGAACCCGAACATTTACGTAAAAGTTCGGGTTCGGTATTCAGCGATTTTTATGACGCTTTTTGAAAGGCTGCAAAGCAGCCAATCAACAAGCGTCATACTACTTGCCCCAAAAGGCCATCACAGCCATGCCTACTATTGGTATGGCTGTGATTGGCCAACTGCAGCATGTGACCCAGCCTCTATTTAAGCTGGAGTCACGTAGCACCGCCGTCACTCTGCTCGGATAAGTGTAGGGAGAGGCTGCAACTGCTGTGAGGGAGAGATCAGGGAGAAATCTTATCAAGAACTGGTTTATGTACTCAGCGATCTACAGAAAAAAGTGTTTGGTGGGTGCAGTGCACAATTCTTTTAAGCCTGCCCTGAGCCAACTACTGCTGAAAACAAACTTTTTTTTCTTCAGTTAGTCAATATCAATACATGACCGGCAGCCATTTTATGCAACAATAGTGCACCAGTGAAGGCTATCTGTAAGTCCAGAAATACAGCTTTGGCATACTGGGCTAAAAAAAACCTCTAATATACTGCACATCTGGGATTAGACAAGCATAAGTGACTGTCACATTTAGGACAGAAATACAGCTTTTTGGTTAGGGTGTAAAAACCCTCTAATATACTACACATCTAGGATTACACATGCATAAGTGACTGTCACATTTAGGACAGAAATACAGCTTTTTGGTTAGGGTGAAAAAAGCCTCTAAAATACTGCACATCTGGGATTACACGTGCATAAGTGACTGTCACATTTAGGACAGAAATACAGCTTTTTAGTTAGGGTGAAAAAACCCTCTAATATACTGCACATCTGGGATTACACGTGCATAAGTGACTGTCACATTTAGGACAGAAATACAGCTTTTTGGTTAGAGTGAAAAAACCCTCCAATATACTGCACATCTGGGATTACACGTGAATAAGTGACTGTCACATTTAGGCCATAAATACGGCTTTGGCATACTGGGGTGAAAAAAGCCTCTGATATACTGAACATCTGGGATTACACGTGCATAAGTCACTGTCACATTTAGGACAGAAATACAGCTTTTTGGTTAGGGTGAAAAAACCCTCTAATATACTGCACATCTGGGATTACACGTGCATAAGTGACTGTCACATTTAGGACTGAAATACAGCTTTTTGGTTAGGGTGAAAAACCCCTCTAATATATTGCACATCTGGGATTACACGTTCATAAGTGACTGTCACATTTAGGACAGAAATACAGCTTTTTAGTTAGGGTGAAAAAACCCTCTAATATACTGCACATCTGGGATTAGACAAGCATAAGTGACTGTCACATTTTGGCCAGAAATACGGCTTTTTGGTTACTGGGGTGAAAAAGCCTCTAATATACTGCACATCTGGGATTAGACAAGCATAAGTGACTGTCACATTTTGGCCAGAAATACGGCTTTGGTATACTGGGGTGAAAAAAGCCTCTAATATACTGCACATCTGGGATTAGACAAGCATAAGTGACTGTCACATTTTGGCCAGAAATACAGCTTTGGCATACTGGGGTGAAAAAAGCCTCTAATATACTGCACATCTGGAATTAGACAAGCATCAGTGACTGTCACATTTAGGCCAGAAATACGGCTTTTTGGTTACTGATGTGAAAAAAGCCTCTGATATACTGCACATCTGGGATAAGAAGTGCAAAAGTGAATGTCACATTTAGGCCACAAATACTGCTGTCATATAGAGTTTTAAAAAAAAAATATAGAGTGCAATACCCCACATCAGGGTTTATATTGGCGGTTAATTATTTTTAACATACTTAACCACTTTTTACTTTGCTTTGTGAACGCTAACTATGAGGCAAACATCTAATATGGGACGCGGTCATGGTAGTGGTGGTGGTGTTGGTGGAGCCTCTGGTGCAGGGAGAGGACGTGGCCATTCTGCCACAGCTACACGTCCTACTGAACCTACTACCTCAGGTCCCAGTAGCCGCCAGAATCGACAGCGATATTTAGTCGGGCCTAATGTCGTTCTAAGGATGGTAAGGCCTGAGCAAGTACAGGCACTAGTCAATTGGGTGGCTGACAGTGGATCCAGCATGTTCACATTATCTCCCACCCAGTCTTCTGCAGAAAGCGCACAGGTGGCGCCTGAAACCCATGCCCATCAGTCGGTCACATCACCCCGTGCATATCGGGGAACCTGTCTGAGCCGCAAGTCATGCAGCAGTGTCTTATGCTGTTTGAAGACTGTGCTGGCAGGGTTTCCCAAGGGCATCCACCTAGCCCTTCCCCAGGGGTGGAAGACATAGAATGCACTGACGCACAACCACTTATGTTTCCTGATGAGGACAATGTGCCATCCTTAATTCCCACTACTTCTCCAGGAGAGCTGTGCCCTCCCTGCACAACCAAGTATCGGATAAAATCAATTGTGCAATGAGCAACGCCATCTGTGGCAAGGTCCACCTAACCACAGATATGTGGACCAGTAAGCACGGCCAAGGATGCTATATCTCCCTAACTGCACACTGGGTAAATGAAGTGGCGGCTGGGCACATCCTTCCGCCGCCAAGGATCGCAGGGCATTATTCTTTACCTCCTGTTGCCTCCTCTTCTCACTCTGCTTCCTCCTCCTTTTCTACCACCTCCTCATCCGGTCAGCGACAGACCTTCACCACCAACTTCAGCACAGCCAGGGGAAAACGTCAGCAGGCCGTTCTGAAACTGATGTGTTTGGGGGACAGGCCCTACACCGCGCAGGAGTTGTGGCGGGGTATAGAACAACAGATCGACGAGTGGTTGCTGCCAGTGAGCCTCAAGCCCGGCCTGGTGGTGTGCGATAATGGGCGAAATCTCATTGCAGCTCTGGGACTAGCCGGTTTGACTGGCGCACGTGCCGAATTTGGTGGTGCAGAAATTCATTCACAACTACCCCGACATGTCAGAACTGCTGCGTAAAGTGCGGGTCGTCTGTGCGCGCTTACGGCATTCTCATCCTGCCGCCGCTCGGCTGTCTGCTCTACAGCGTAACTTCGGCCTTCCCGCTCACCGCCTCATATGCGACGTGCCCACCAGGTGGAACTCCACCTTGCACATGCTGGAGAGACTGTGCGAGCAGCAGCAGGCCATAGTGGAGTTTCAGCTGCAGCACGCACGGGTCAGTCGCACTGCGGAACAGCACCACTTCACCACCAATGACTGGGCCTCTATGCGAGACCTGTGTGCCCTGTTGCGCTGTTTCGAGTACTCCAGCAACATGGCCAGTGGCGATGACGCTGTTATCAGCGTTACAATACCACTTCTATGTCTCCTTGAGAAAACACTTAGGGCGATGATGGAAGAGGATGTGGCCCAGGACGAGGAGGAGGAAGAGGGGTCATCTCTAACACTTTCAGGCCAATCTTTTAGAAGTGGCTCAGAAAGAGGATTTTTGCCACAGCAGAGGCCAGGTACAAATTTCGCCAGCCAGGGTCCACTACTGGAGGACGAGGAGGATGAGGAGGAGGATGGGGATGAAGCATGTTCACAGCGGGGTGGCATCCAACACAGCTCGGGCCCATCACTGGTGCGTGGCTGGGGAGATACGGAGGACACAGACGATACGCCTCCCACAGAGGACAGCTTGTCCTTTCCACTGGGCAGCCTGGCACACATGAGCGACTACATGCTGCAGTGCCTGCGCAACGACAGCAGAGTTGCCCACATTTTAACGTGTGCTGACTACTGGGTGGCCACCCTGCTGGATCCCCGTTACAAAGACAATGTGCCATCCTTAATTCCCTCACTGGAGCGTGATTGGAAGATGTGCGACTACATGCGCACGCTGGTAGACGCGCTCCTGAGAGCATTCCCGACTGACGCCGGGGGACAAGTGGAAGAACAAGGCGAAGGCAGGGGAGGAGGAAGAGGTCGCCAACGCAGCTGTCTCAGCGCCAGCACCTCAGAAGGCCGGGTTAGCATGACCGACATGTGGAAAAGCTTTGTCACCTCGCCGCAACAACCGGCCCCAACTGCTGAAATGGAGTGTGTTAGCAGGAGGCAGCATTTGAACAAAATGGTGTAACAGTACCTGTGCACACGCCTACATGTACTGACTGATGGTTCTGCCCCATTCAACTTCTGGGTCTCCAAATTGTCCACATGGCCAGAGCTTGCCCTGTATGCCTTGGAGGTGCTGGCCTGCCCTGAACGTGTATTTAGCACGGCAGGAGGCGTTATTACAGACAGACGCAGCCGCCTGTCCACAGCCAACGTGGACAAGCTCACGTTTCTTTAAAATGAACCAGGCTTGGATCCCACAAGACTTTTCTGTACCTTGTGCAGAATAGACATTTATACCATCATCAAACATACATTCTTGTACTCAAGTCAAGTGCAATGATTCTTTGTTTTCAGTTTTTTTATTGGTCCCAATATTTTGGGGGCTACCTACCCCAATAAAAAAAAAAAAAAAAACATTGTTGGCTACCTCCTCCTCCTCCGTTGCTGCCTCCACCTACAACACCACATTCACCGTATCCCTCAACCTCTGACTCCATATCCACCTCCTTCTCTGAGTTGCAGTTTAATAATTTCAAATTTTTTGTTATTTTATTTTATTTTAAGGTATTTCCCTATCCACATTTGTTTGCAGAGCAGTTGCCATGCTCTTAAGCACATTTCACTGCCTTTTGCATCCCTCTAGCCTTTTCAAGGACTATTTTAGAGCCATTTTAATGCAAAAAAGTGCAAATTTTTGTGCCCTAAATTGAAAAATTTCTTTTTTTCAATTGTCGGGTGACATTTTACAATTTTTGACGTATACAAACCCCTGCTGTGCCTGGGTGACAGGGACCTAAATCTCTCAAAATCGTCAGTTTTATTGCTGGGTGACATGAACCCCCTTTTGCCTTGAATGAACCCATGCTGTGCCTGGGTGACAGGGGCCTAAATCTCTCAAAATCGTCTGTTCTATTTCTGGGTGACATGAGCCCCCTTTTGCCGTGAATGAACCCCTGCTGTGCCTGGGTGACAGGGGCCTAAATCTCTCAAAATCGTCTGTTCTATTGCTGGGTGACATGAACCCCCTTTTGCCGTGAATGAACCCCTGCTGTGCCTGGGTGACAAGGGCCTAAATCTCTCAAAATCCTCTGTTCTATTGTTGGGTGACATGAACCTCCTTTTGCCGTGAATGAACCCCTGCTGTGCCTGGGTGACAGGGGCCTAAATCTCTCAAAATCCTCTGTTCTATTGTTGGGTGACATGAACCTCCTTTTGCCGTGAATGAACCCCTGCTGTGCCTGGGTGACAGGGGCCTAAATCTCTCAAAATCGTCTGTTCTATTGCTGGGTGACATGAACCCCCCTTTGCCTTGAATGAACCCCTGCTGTGCCTGGTTGACATGGGCCTAAATCTCTCAAAATCGTCTGTTCTATTGTTGGGTGACATGAACCCCCTTTTGCCGTGAATGAACCCCTGCTGTGCCTGGGTGACCGGGGCCTAAATCTCTCAAAACACTATTTCTATTGCTGGGTGACATTATCCCCCTTTTGCCATGAATGAACCCCTGCTGTGCCTGGGTGACAGGGGCCTAAATCTCTCAAAAGCCTCTGTTGTATTGCTGGGTGACATGAACCCCCTTTTGCCGTGAATGAACCCCTGCTGTGCCTGGGTGACAGGGGCCTAAATCTCTCAAAATCCTCTGTTCTATTGCTGGGTGACATGAACCCCCTTTTGCCGTGAATGAACCCCTGCTGTGCCTGGGTGACAGGGGCCTAAATCTCTCAAAATCCTCTGTTCTATTGCTGGGTGACATGAACCCCCTTTTGTTGTGAATGAACCCCTGCTGTGCCTGGGTGACAGGGGCCTAAATCTCTCAAAATCGTCTGTTCTATTGCTGGGTGACATGAACCCCCTTTTGCCGTGAATGAACCCCTGCTGTGCCTGGGTGACAGGGGCCTAAATTTCTCAAAATCGTCTGTTCTATTACTGGGTGACATGAACCCCCTTTTGCCGTCAATGAACCCCTGCTCTGCATTGCTGACAGGGAACTAAATTTAGTGAAAACATCTGTTACTGATCGGAAGATGCGCGACTACAAGCGCACGCTGATGATAACATTCCCACCTGACAGCGGGTGCACAGTGGAAGCACAAGGCGAAGGCAGAGGAGGAGGAAGAGGTCGCCAACGCAGCTGGGGCACCACCAGCACCTGAGAAGGCAGGGTTAGCATGGCCAAAATGTGGAATAGCTTTGTCAGCCTTGGAGGTGCTGACCTGCCCTGCAGCCAGTGTATAGTGTGAACGTGTGTTTAGCACGGCAGAGGGCATTATCACAGGCCGCAGCCAATGTGTACAAGCTTACGTTTATTAAAATGAACCAGGCTTGGATCCCACAGGACTTGTCCGTACCTTGTGCAGAATAGACATTTATACCAGTCTCAACCATCCATTCTTGTACTCAAGTGCACTTATTCTTTGTTTTATTTTGTTATATGTCCCAATATTTTGGGGGATACCCCAATTTAAAAATGACACAAATCAGTGTTGGCTACCTATTCCTCCTTCACCGCCGCTTCCACCTACACCGCCACGTCAACCTACACCGCCACATCCACCCATCTACCGCCTCCTCAACCTCCTACTCCTAGATCCAGATTGTTATTTTTCATCTTTTTGTATTTTCTGTTATTTTAAGTCATTTCCCTATCCACATTTGTTTGCAGAACAGTTGTCGTGCTCTTAAGCACATTTTGATGCCTTATTATAATTTATAAGTTTGTGTGAGTTGCCACTCGATTTTCTCAACTTCTAGCGTGGTTTATCTGATCCGTAGAGTCACCCACCAATGTGAAAAGAAGTGTTGTTATCCCTTTTGGTATATCTTCTTGTAAACCTCTCAAAGTCTTGTCTCAACTGTCACCAAAAACCCCGCAATAGGGGCGATTGGCATTGTGTTATTACTGTGATAAGACAATTGACATCTGTGCGTTTTCAAAACAAAACTTGCATTGTTTTGTAGTTAATTATGACAGAAACAGAGTGTAGTGGAGGAAAATAAAAATATAAGATTGAGACGCCTGTTGCAGTGGAGCCTATATTACAATAAAGTGGTTAATCCCAAACATGGCTATTTAGTATTTTGAACAATTACTTGCAGTGTTAAAAACGGAAGCATCGGTAATGTAACAGTTGGTAAAGGGAGTATTACTAGCTGTTTTTCTAAGCTGCCAGAAAAGAATACAACAAGAGGAGGAGTACTAACAAACCTCCATTACCCCGTTGTCCAACAAACTCACCTTTTGGGTGAAAACAATGTATTTTAATTGTTTTGGTCAGCCGGGGCAGATTATGATAAATTGGTTGGCAACAGTACCTTTTTTTTTGTAAAATTACCCCCAAAAAGGGGAGTGGGGTCCCCCCCAAATTATCATAACCATCCAAAGGTAAACCAACAGCTGTGGACTGCCATTATCAGGGTGAGAAGGTCCATGTTTTTTGGCTCCTTCTCAGTCTGGTAATAACAGCCCGCAGCCGCCACAAGAGTGAAACCATCACATCAAATGGTTTCAGGCTTGACGGCAACCCGGCTCTTCCTGGCACCCCTGGGGCTTTAGGTACCGGGGTATTTGAGTTGGGGTTTACTGTCAGCACAGTTGTCACAATCAAAAACAAGCTGGCCGACAATAAGACCCTGTCATAGTGATGGGAGTGTCTGTACAGAGGCACCCATTACAACCACTGCAAGTATTGAATAGCAAGATGACAAATAGCCATGTTTGTAACCACTTTATTGAAATAATTACTTCCCAACTCACACCCTTGTTAACCATTTTAATAAGTTGTTTACACTTTACTGTTTTGTGCTCTTCCACGATCTAGATGAAGTCCGGGATATAATCTACAAAAAAAAAGGAATTGAAATCAGTGGTGCATGAAAAAAAAAAAAAAAAAATCCTATACAAAGACAGATGTTTAGACATTGAGACAGCTTATTTGTTGTAAAATGAGTAAAAATATTTTGCCCTTAGCCATCAGTAAGGAGAAATAGTATAAATGGGTTCAGTAATATTGCCCACAGTGGACAACATATCTCCCTTGTTGAACATGATAAGCGAGTATAATAGTAAACTGTAATCAAGCAAAGCATGTTCAGAATACAAGGGAGTTGTTGCTCAAAGTAGTACCAGCATGGTTGCTGTCCGAGTTGGTTTTTGTTGGGCGAATACATATATCCAACATGCTCGTTATCATAGGGGTCCTGTTATGGGGTATGCAGTATAACCCCCAACATGCTCGTTACCATAGGGGGCCAGTTATGGGGTATGCAGTATAACCCACCACATGCTCGTTGCCTTAGGGGGGTAGTTATGGGGTAGCCACTGTAACCCCCAACATGCTTGTTGCCTTAGAGGGGTAGTTATGAGGTAGCCACTATAACCCCCAACATGCTCGTTGCCTTAAGGGGGTAGTTATGGGGTAGCCACTATAACCCCCAACATGCTCGTTGCCTTAGGGTGGTAGTTATGGGGTAGCCACTGTAACCCCCAACATGCTCGTTGCCTTAGGGGGGGTAGTTATGGGGTAGCCACTATAACCCCCAACATGCTCGTTGCCTTGGGGGGTAGTTATGGCCACTATAAACCCCCAACATGCTTGTTGCCTTAGGGTGGTAGTTATGGGGTAGCCACTATAACCCCAACATGCTCGTTGCCTTAGGGGGGGGTAGTTATGGGGTAGCCACTATAAACCCCAACATGGTCGTTATCTTAGGGGGGGTAGTTATGGGGTAGCCACCATAAACCCCCAACATGCTCGTTGCTTTAGTTATGTAGTCACATACTTTATTAGGATCGGTCTGCTCGTTGCCATAGGGGATTATGGGAGGTCCGACAGTCACTGCGCAGGGAGCGGTCCGACAGTCACTGCGCCTGCACCGAATACAGAAGCGCACGGCGCAGGCGCGAAAATTTGGCCAAGATGGAGCAAAGAAGGCTGTCAATCTAAAGGAGAGGGGCGGGCTGGAGGGACGAGATGGGCGGCAGACATGGTGAGTCTAGGTGCTGAAAAGACTCCCACATAGCACCTAGAGGCTCATTTGCATATCAATAAAAGTATGTTTTTAAGGTTAACCGCAGCAGACAAAAGTAATACAAGAACACAGTTAGGTACAGCAGACACTAGCAGATCGCTAGTGTCAGACAGCTAAATCGGTCAAAATCTGGTGGTAGAAACCCTTTAAGGGTGTACAAAATTTGATCCAACTACTCTGCTGCGTCCGGAGGTGGGGAGGGAGTAGTAGTAGTAGGGCCTTCTGGGAGTAGCAAACAAAAATACTTTCCCACCTCTGTAAATAAAAATAAAAAGTGCTTTCTGAGAGTAGTAAATAAAAATAAAAATTCAAATTGACATGACTGTCTTCAACTAATAACCAAATTTATGAGTTTCTGGTAGATAATTTTAGGTTCTTGGAAGATGGATCATCTCAGACAGAAGATGCTGTTCCTACTTAATCTGATGTTGTCAAGAAAGAACCACTCTCTCCAGCAATGTTAGTGCAGAAGACAGAGTTGAAGACACTCGCTGAGGTTTGTAAGATGGCTGAGGGTAAGACTGCAAACATCAATATTAATCCAGGTATGCCTTCGGTATCACTCATTATTATGGTCTAATCTGGTGAAGCAGAGATGTTGTTTGATCCATGGGTAAGCCCATCAAAAATGAATGCTGAGTGTATGAAAGATGTTTGATGCCCTGATGCTGCCTGAGAAGGTAGAGGCTAAACTATTACCTGAAGTCTACGCTAAGTGGAAGTCTGTGTGATACAGGATGGCTTAGGGCCAGTGAACTTCCAAAAAGTTTGTCTTTTTCAGATACAGGCTACAGAGGCTGAAAGGAAACAAAGGATAAAGGTAGAAGTGATGATTGAGAATGGACTCTGGAGGGTTGTAAGAACTCTTCCTTCAGAAGGCACTCTACCTAAAGAAGATGGATTTAGAACATGGGCAAATCAAGTGAGAGAAGGTGTGATTGGGTTCTGTGGTGGATGGCTCCTGGGTTCAACAATGCTGCCACTAGGTTAGTTGAAGGTGAATGCTGTAATAATGATGGAGAACTATGGGAGTTCCAGGAAGGCATATGCCAAGGTCCTCTTACCCATTTCAGAGACTGCAGATTGACTAGATTCAGAACAAAGGTGGAACAGTGTGAATATGTCTGTGTCTGTATTGATCTCTTTCCAGGATATTCGGAGATTTGACCTGTAGCCAAGGCTACAGCTAAAAGATACTGACTGAGGTGAAAGTACCTACCCCTAGGTTTTTCTCCATCCGATATACATCTAACCGGAAGATAGGCCTAAGTCCTTATAAAGTACTCTTTGGGAATGCCCCTGGATTAGGTCTCTATTTCCCCAATAGTTCCACATGCAGCATAGTAGTTTTCCAAATTATGTTGTCTGTTGCACAAATTGATTGTCTAATGTGTATTTCCAAGTTTTAGTTGTTTCTTAGAATCCAGACTGTATAGAAGCAATTCATTCTTTACAATCAGGAGATTGGGTAGTGGTGAAACGAGAGACGTGTGGAAAGTTCTAGAGCTACGGTTTGAAGATCTACATCAAGTCCTGATAACCCCCACCACTGCTGTCGAATTGGAAGGAGAAACTGATCATATTGCAATCAATATTGTACAAAGGGGTAATCACAGTCAAATCGAATTCCAAGATGAGTCAGAAACAACTAAGTTGACTTTTGCAGTATAGTGGACTGTAAGACAGATGACAGATAGGACACTCGGTTTTGGACTGATAAGTCCATCTGTGTGACTGGAACTGACCCAGTCTATGGTAATTGTGTTTAGATATGTCCATACCAACTGTGGTTATTGGAGATTAACAGAATGGAGTACTAGTTTAAAGTGTTGGGAATATAAACCAGTGGAAACTAACTCTAGAGTCAGTAAAGGTGAAGGTTTGTCACAAAGGATGACTGTCCTGAAGGAAATACCACCAAACAGTTGTAAACATAATGAGTGTAATCCTCTGTTCCTGTCCATTAGAAATTCTATCCAACAGGATTCAGGGATATATATTTTAGGAGTATGTGTAAGTGACAAAGATCCCCTATGCAAATTTAGAATGTTGGTAAGGAAAAAAACTCAAAGTTCGGTTGCATCTGTGGCTCCTACATCCTTACCTATAGTTAGTATTAAATATTTGGCCAATTTAAAAATATAAAGAAAAACTGGCCTTAGAGACAGGATTTTATGCAGGATATTATTCTTACTTAATTCAGCTGAAGAAGGCAAGTAGTGACTCTGATAGGTCCGACCCAGGATGCAGGTAGAATGAAGTGGCCAATGTACCCTGATCAAGTCCTGATCAAGTACTGATGCCATTTGTTCTATTCTCACCTATCCAGTGGGATCAAATCAGTAGGCAAAAACAATGTCCGGTCACGACTAAGAAGGTCACTCCCTACATCCTTTGACTCACATGTATACATGGATGCCAAAGAAATCTGTAGAAGAGTTTCTGACGAATTTAAAGCTAAAAGTCAGATAGATGCAGGATTTGAGTCATTAATTCCCACGATTAGTAGAAAAATATATATATATATATTTTCCAGTGGATGACTCTACAGAACAGACTGGTCCTTGACAGCAGAAAAAGGAGGGATCTACAAAATCGAAGTTCCTGCTGTATCTACATTCTGGACAACACTGCCCCTGATGAAAGGATCACCAAGGATCTGAAAAAACTGATGGACTTTATCAAATGAACTGACGGGAAAACTTCAGAAATTAATCACATCATGGCCAGAACAATGTTTTGGGAACTGGTTCAGCGACTACAATGTTTTTAGCATTTGGTTTTAACAGGCTGTTATATAGTTCTCCATTTTAGGAAAACTGTTTTTAAGAATGCTGAATATATCCATGCCCACACTATGTATATGTGCTGTGCCCCTGTCAAAGACAAAGATTATTCCATCTTAAAGTAAATAAAACCTTGTTGATGGTTGCAGGGTGAATAGGACAAGGTGAAGGCAAACCGTGTTGAGGGGACCTGGTGAAGCAATAAGGAAAGTCCAGCTCTTCTTTGGGAGAGTACCTCACTTTGCCTGTTCACTTTTGGTCTATTTCCTGCAAAAGGAGGGATTTGTGAAAGATGGGCTTTGTTTCTCTATGTGTATGTGGTGTGAACATTCTGTAGTACACATTTTTGTCCACTAGATGGCCGCAAACCATATGTATGACAAGGTCAATAAGGGATGGGGAAGAGGGGATTACATTGTAGTTTTCAAATCTACATATGAACTCAGTTGAAGTTGCTGAAATCACTTCTATCAGGTTAAGGAGCCAATAGTCTCTACTTAAGGAACACCTCTTTTGTGATGTCATGTCTGCTATTTAAGTCAATGTAATGTGAATTAAGGCTCTCTTCTCTACCATGGCGGGGGGAGGAGAAGATGCTTTCATGAAACCACCTAGTGTGTCTGGTCTCATTATAAAAAGCAGTATGATACGTACATACCTATACTTCTAATTGATTTGGCACCACACAAACAAGATGAGAAGCGCATGAATTGCGCTGACAAAACAAGGGTTCACCACCATAATCATGAGACCAAGCAAAAGTCCATGCAATGAAAGCACAAAGGGTCAACAAGTAAAACAAAATTTTGTGTGCAGCAGCTGGAGAAATCATGGCAACTGTTTTTTTTGGGATACAGAAGGCATTTTATTACTAGAATTCATTCCACACAAGACAACAATTACTGATAACACCTACACTATGCTTCAACAATGAAGGCATTACGTAAAGCAATCAAAGAGAAACGCAGTGGGACATTTTTGGCAGGTGTGTTGCTGCTTCATGATAATGCACCAGCTCAGAAGTCTTGCAAATCACAAGCTGCTATCAGGGAATGTGGTTTTATGGAGCTTTACCATCCGTACATACTAAATGGTAAAACACTGGGTAACACTGACATGGAAAAGGACATAGGAATTCTAGTGAAAAGCAAACTAAGCTGTAAAAATCAGTGTCAGGCAGCTGCTGCCAATGCCAATAAGATAATGGGTTGCATCAAAAGGGGCATAGATGCCCGTGATGAGTACATAGTCCTACCACTTTACAAATCGCTAGTCAGACCACACATAGAGTACTGTGTACAGTTCTGGGCTCCTGTGTACAAGGAAGACATAGCAGAGCTGGAGAGGGTTCAGAGGAGGGCAACTAAAGTAATTACTGGAATGAGGGAATTACAGTACCCTGAAAGATTATCAAAATTAGGGTTATTCACTTTCGAAAAAAGATGACTGAAGGGAGATTTAATTACCATGTATAAATATATCAGCGGTTAGTACAGAGATCTCTCCCATCATCTATTTATCCACAGGACTGTGACTGTGACGAGGAGACATCCTCTGCGTCTGGAAGAAAAGAAGGTTTGTACACAAACATAGAAGAGGATTCTTTACGGTAAGAGCAGTGAGACGATGGAACTCTCTGCCTGTAGAGGTGGTGATGGTGAGTTCACAAAAAGAGTTTAAGAGGGGCCTGGATGTATTTCTGAAGTGTAATAATATTACAGGCTATAGCTAGTAGAGAGGGGTCATTGATCCAGGGAGTTATCTGATTGCAGGGATGTGCACACATAGGGCTCAAAGGGGGCTGGAGCTCCTGCCCCCTTCTGCCCCTGCCCCTTTAATGCCCTTTTTTTTATGTTGTCCCAAGCCCAAGGCAGTCCAGGGTTGTCCCAAGCTGCGGGGGAGGGGGCCATCCGCCCCAGGTGTCAGGCTGTCAGCTACAGGGGGGTGCTGCCATGCCTGCCTGCGTGCTGGTAAGGTATAGTATTCTGACAGAACACTGGCACTCCAGAGCGAACTGTGAGAGAGTGAGAGCTGTGGGAGAAAGGACCTTACATAACATCATTACCATGTGACCAGTAACATAGCGATATTACTAGTCACATGGCTGTGAGGTAATCAAGGGTCATTTCTTCCAGGACTCAGTGTTGCTGCAGCCTGCAGGAGAAGCATAGGTCACGTGGGTCGGCAGCGCTCTGCACTGGCCAACTGGCTGCAGAGTAGGAAGATCATGGATGGCTGCTCAGCAGCGTCTGTAGAGGGGACAGAGTCTGTCAGCGCTGGAGAGGTGGATGTGACTACTGGGGAGGGTCTGAGGATTGTATGCTGGGGGAGGCTGTGTGGGATTATATACTGGGGGGCTGCTGTATGAGATTATATACTGGGGGGGCTGCTGTGTTAGATTATATACTGGGGGCTGCTGTATGAGATTATATACTGGGGGGCTGCTGTGTGGGATTATATACTAGGGGGCTGCTGTGTGGTATTATATACTGGGGAGGCTGCTGTATGAGATTATATACTGGGGGCTGCTGTATGAGATTATATACTGGTGGGCTGCTGTATGAGATTATATACTGGGGGCTGCTGTATAAGATTATATACTGGGGGCTGCTATATAAGATTATATACTGAGGGTGCTGTATACTGTGTGATGCTATACTTCTCTACTGTATACTGTGGGGTGCTGTATATTGTGGGGTGCTGTATACTGGGTGCTATACTGCTCTACTGTATACTGTGGGGTGCTGTATATTGTGGAGTGTTGTATACTGGGTGCTTTACTGCTCTACTGTATACTGTGGTGTGCTGTATACTGGGTGTTATACTGCTCTACTGTATATTGTGGGGTGCTGTATACTGGGTGCTATACTGCTGTACTGTATATTGTGGAGTGCTATACTGCTCTACTGTATACTGTGGGGTGATGTATATTGTGGAGTGTTGCATACTGGTTGCTATACTGCTCTACTGTATACTGTGGGGTGCTGTATATTATGGCGTGCTGTATATTGTGGAGTGCTATACTGCTCTACTGTATATTGTGGGGTGCTGTATATTGTGGGGTGCTATACTGCTCTACTGTATATTGCGGGGTGCTGTATACTGGGTGCTATACTGCTCTACTGTATACTGTGGGGAATTAATTAGATCACCTGCGGTCACAATGTAAACGGTCCACTCCCGCTACTTACAACATAACACAACAAGGAAGGAGTGTGCAACACACCAATGGAGAATTAAAAAGAATTTTATTAAAGTATCAATAAAATATACATAATGCCAAATATATACAGGGAGTGCAGAATTATTAGGCAAGTTGTATTTTTGAGGATTAATTTTATTATTGAACAACAACCATGTTCTCAATGAACCCAAAAAACTCATTAATATCAAAGCTGAATATTTTTGGAAGTAGTTTTTAGTTTGTTTTTAGTTTTAGCTATTTTAGGGGGATATCTGTGTGTGCAGGTGACTATTACTGTGCATGATTATTAGGCAACTTAACAAAAAACAAATATATACCCATTTCAATTATTTATTTTTACCAGTGAAACCAATATAACATCTCAACATTCACAAATATACATTTCTGACATTCAAAAACAAAACAAAAACAAATCAGTGACCAATATAGCCACCTTTCTTTGCAAGGACACTCAAAAGCCTGCCATCCATGGATTCTGTCAGTGTTTTGATCTGTTCACCATCAACATTGCGTGCAGCAGCAGCCACAGCCTCCCAGACACTGTTCAGAGAGGTGTACTGTTTTCCCTCCTTGTAAATCTCACATTTGATAATGGACCACAGGTTCTCAATGGGGTTCAGATCAGGTGAACAAGGAGGCCATGTCATTATATTTTCTTCTATTATACCCTTTCTTGCCAGCCACGCTGTGGAGTACTTGGACGCGTGTGATGGAGCATTGTCCTGCATGAAAATCATGTTTTTCTTGAAGGATGCAGACTTCTTCCTGTACCACTGCTTGAAGAAGGTGTCTTCCAGAAACTGGCAGTAGGACTGGGAGTTGAGCTTGACTCCATCCTCAACCCGAAAAGGCCCCACAAGCTCATCTTTGATGATACCAGCCCAAACCAGTACTCCACCTCTACCTTGCTGGCGTCTGAGTCGGACTGGAGCTCTCTGCCCCTTACCAATCCAGCCACGGGCCCATCCATCTGGCCCATCAAGACTCAATCTCATTTCATCAGTCCATAAAACCTTAGAAAAATCAGTCTTGAGATATTTCTTGGCCCAGTCTTGACGTTTCAGCTTGTGTGTCTTGTTCAGTGGTGGTTGTCTTTCAGCCTTTCTTACCTTGGCCATGTCTCTGAGTATTGCACACCTTGTGCTTTTGGGCACTCCAGTGATGTTGCAGCTCTGAAATATGGCCAAACTGGTGGCAAGTGGCATCTTGGCAGCTGCACGCTTGACTTTTCTCAGTTCATGGGCAGTTATATTGCGCCTTGGTTTTTCCACATGCTTCTTGCGACCCTGTTGACTATTTTGAATGAAACGCTTGATTGTTCGATGATAACGCTTCAGAAGCTTTGCAATTTTAAGAGTGCTGCATCCCTCTGCAAGATATCTCACTATTTTTGACTTTTCTGAGCCTGTCAAGTCCTTCTTTTGACCCATTTTGCCAAAGGAAAGGAAGTTGCCTAATAATTATGCACACCTAATATAGGGTGTTGATGTCATTAGACCACACCCCTTCTCATTACAGAGATGCACATCACCTAATATGCTTAATTGGTAGTAGGCTTTCGAGCCTATACAGCTTGGAGCAAGACAACATGCATAAAGAGGATGATGTGGTCAAAATAGTCATTTGCCTAATAATTCTGCACGCAGTGTATATAGGTAATAAAGCAGGGGCAGCCACAGTCCTACATCACCCCGTGCTCAGCCCAGAGATGTGAAAAATGTAAACCAATATCTCAATAATTACTCAGTTAAATACCATATGATCTAAAAGACATAATATGGAAATGAGCAGGAGATATATATGATGCGTGTCTGTGCCCTAGCACTACTACATGGCTATATGGCCTGGATCCGGATGAAACAAATCAAAATGCCAGGTCATGCACAGAGTGGTGAGGCAACATACCTAAAAGACGGGGACTGGAGTCAGGGTAATGGCACTCCTCGACGCGCGTTTCGCGTGTTGTTCGCTTCCTCAGGAGGAGTTAGGGGTAAAGGGCAAAGGGATGAGCTAAAGAAGATGCCGCCCACCAATCAGCTGTGCTATTCGGTGTCATGTGGTGAGTTCCTAAAGCGCCGCGTCATCATTGCGGCGCATGACCACTCGGCATCCGCCACGTCAGACTACTTCCGCCCTTCCTCTGAGGCCAGATGAAGAGAGGGCGGTCACACATCAAATGATGCTGATCGCCGTCGACACATCCAGCCTACACCAGAGAAGAAGGGCGGAAGAGGACATGCGAGCGGAGCGGTCATGCGCACAGGTGACGAGGGGGGATGAGAAGAAGTAGCTGTATCCAATAGGAAATAATATTTAATCAGATCGCGATGCGCATCATATATATCTCCTGGATAGCATATAAATACATGAGGGGAACACTCGTACAATACATGGGATATCAAATCATATTGGTGATACACAATTTATACATGATTCAAAAAACAATGTTAATAAAGTGCAAGAGTGCAATATACCATGGTAAAAAACAAACTAATTTATATAATGTTGTGTACATGATTCACTATTACATTAATCAATTAAAAGTGCCAGAAGTATTAGACAAAATGTTGTGACAGACATATTATACATGATCCAGCATATTAATATATGCCATGATTCTTGAAAACTTTAAAGTGCTGAAGTGCCATTATAGGACAACCATCCAAAAATACTTAAACTAATCATATTACATAAAAGCGCTTATATATATATATATATATATATATATATATATATATATCCCAATATAAATGTAGAGGATCCCCTTTCTCTCCCTCCCACCCTGCATTTCCCCAGGACAGAGAAGTGGAATTTCAGATGGCGGGAATTCAGGTAGAAAATTGGAAACTTTGCGTGGGTCAGCATACTAGAAAATAGGGAAAAACATGTTACCATACATAAACAAACATTTTGTACAGCCCAGTTTATAAAAATGGGTATATGATCCCATTAAAACCCCCCTAAAATGATGCCACTGCTCAAAGAAAGGAGCCGAAACCAAAGCTCTCATTTAATCCATTGGGGGTCAGGGTTTTGAGTCTAAATATCCATCTAGTCTCAATTTGGGCCAAAATTTTGCTGTAATTTTCCCCCCTGATCCCCAAATGTATTTTGTCAATGCCTCAAAACCGTAGGCCACTAGGATTGCTACGATGATGAATTTAGAAATGTTTTGGGAGGGTTTTTAAATCATTCAGATCAGAAACATCTTTTGCTTTCTCAATACCTCTTACATGTTCCCGTATTCTTTTACGAAACTCCCTTGTGGTCAGACCAATATAAATTTTATCACAAGGACACACAGCATAATAGATAATCCGCGTTGTCATACAGGAAATATAATCCCTAATTTCATAGGATTGCGTTTTGTCTGAATTGGTGAATAAAGTAGATCTATCCATGTTGGCGCACGCCTTGCATGCCCCACATGGATATGATCCTTTCAAGCCTACATAAGAATCTGATTTGGCCCCCGGGACATAGTGGCTACTAACCAGTAAATCTTTCAGATTCTTGGAACGTCTTGCCGTTAGTAATGGTCTCTCTGAAATACATTTACTTAGTTTCTGATCAGTTTTGAGAATGCTCCAATGTCTATTTAGAATATCATGTAGATTTTTCCACTGATTATTGTAATTTGTGATAAATCTGATATCCTGGTTAGTGGCTGATGCTATTTTCACAATCCTTGTCTCCTCATTTGGACAGAGTAGTTTTTCTCTTTTGCGTGTTCTCGCTATTTGGATACCCCTCTTCACCTGCCTGTTACTATATCCTCTTTCTTTAAATCGACCCTTTAGTTTTTCGGATTCCTTAACAAAAGTCAATTCATTAGAGCAAATTCTCTTAAGTCGTATGAATTGACCCTTTGGAATTCCATCAATAGTGGATCTTGGATGCGCCGAGCTAGCATGCAGTAATGAGTTTACCGCAGTTGCTTTCCTGTAAATCTCTGTCTGCACTCTACCTTTCTCATCCACTTTGATCTTTAAATCCAAAAATTTGATTTCCCGCCCTGCTTTAAAAGAGAGCTTGATGTTCAATACATTATCATTCAATACACTCATGAATTTGTTAAGATCTTCCATGGTGCCCTCCCAAATGAACAGTACATCATCGATATACCTCATCCAATTATGGACTCGGTCGATGTGCACAGGGAGGGCACCATGGAAGATCTCCCTCTCCCAAGGACCCAAGAACAGATTCGCGTACGATGGGGCACAAGTGGCCCCCATCGCCACGCCTTGCGTCTGCAAATAGAATCTGTCCCGGAATACAAAAAAGTTGTGATGCAGGATGAAATCCAATAATTGCAACAGGAGCAGGTTCAGAGCCGGGTCCAAGTTATTACTTTTTAAAAAGTCTGTGGCTGTCCCTGCTTTATTACCTATATATATATATTTGGCATTATGTATATTTTATTGATACTTTAATAAAATTATTTTTAATTCTCCATTGGTGTGTTGCACACTCCTTCCTTGTTGTGTTATGTATACTGTGGGGTGCTGTATACTGGGTGCTATACGTCTCTACTGTATACTGTGGGGTGCTGTATACTGGGTGCTATACTGCTCTACTGTATATTGTGGGGTACTGTATACTGGGTGTTATACTGCTCTACTGTATACTGTGGGGTGCTGTATACTAAATGCTATTCTGTTCTACTGTATACTGTGGAGTACTGTATACTGGGTGCTATACTGCTCTACTGTATATTGTGGGGTACTGTATACTGGGTGTTATACTGCTCTACTGTATACTGTGGGGTGCTGTATACTAAATGCTATTCTGTTCTACTGTATACTGTGGAGTACTGTATACTGGGTGCTATTATGCTCTACTGTATATTGTGGGGTGCTGTATACTGGGTGTTATACTGCTCTACTGTATACTGTGGGGTGCTGTATACTGAATGCTATTCTGTTCTACTGTATACTGTGGAGTGCTGTATACTGGGTGCTATTCTGCTCTACTGTATACTGTGGGGTGCTATACTGTATGTTATAGGATGCTATACTGAATACTGTGGGGTGTTATACTATGTATTACATACTGTGGGGTGCTGTATACTATAGGGTACTATACTGAATACTGTGGGGTGCTATATACTATAGGGTGCTATACTGCATACTGTGGAGCAGAGGTCGCAATAACTCCTATACAAGCATCATAGATGCTTGTTCAGGCCATTTTACTCCTTGGAAAAAGTCTAAGGCATACAGATACGCCTTAGACTTTTCCCTGCCATTCATCAGTGCAGTGAGTGCTGTGAACGGCACAGGCAGCGCAGCGATGCTGCTGCCTGAAACAACCAATATCAAGGCGCCTTACAGTGAGGAGCTTTGTTATTGGTCAGTTTGAGCTGGCTGCTGGAGCTCATGGCACACCGCTCTGAAGTGAGGAAGAAGGCACGCGATCCTCACTGGCGGGGTAAGTGGCGTTGCTGTGAAATTTAGTGGGCATCTGAGCGCCTTGTTTTTCTCTATAATGATGAGTCTGAAGCGCTCAGCCTGCTGAGCGCGGTACTGAAGACGACCTCAATAGAAGGTCTGCGGGACTGTCTTCACTACTGTGCTCAGCAGTGAGGAAAGGCCCTTCAGACTCCTGCTTATAGAAGTCAGCGAGGGTCCCAGCACTGGACACGCCAACAGGAGATCTCCATACAACCTCCATAATGGATAGACCTGTCACCCGTAGACCTCTACCTATGTCACTTGTACGCTTTCCTATGAATCCATCAGGGATAATTCATTGCAGCATGTTCCATCAGACGCTGAACTAGAGATATTGTTTGCTATAAGAATTTCTTCCGTAATGCAGCGGCACATGGTGCTACAAGGACTGCATGTGGCCATTTACAGTTCCAGGACATACAGTCCCTCTGCCAAGCGCATTAAGTCTTCGCTGTAAGACTGTACAGTATAATTCAATAACCACAGCGGTGGTGGCAATTTTGTGGCATTATCTGCTGGCATGAGATAGGGCAATGGGTCATGGAAGACAAACTCCCCTTTATAGCAAGATCAAGCATAACAGAAAATGACAGCCTCTAGATCAGGGATCAGCAACCTCCGGCACTCCAGTTGTTCTGAAACTACAACTCCCAGTATCCTCCTTTCACTTCTTTAGGAGTTACAAGAACAGCTGAGCAAGTGTGCATGCTGGGTGTTGTAGTTTCACAGCAGCTGGCGTGCCGAAGGTTGCTGCACCCTAGATCTACAGGCGAGATCCACAACATGTGACTGTGGCGGTGCGAGCACCTGGCACCAGAGGTATGTGCCTAGGTCTTTTGCTTGTGCCCTTGGCACCAGCATGCACCACCATCCATTGTGCCTGTGTCCTGCTCTGCCAGTGCCTCAGGTCTCTTCAGAGTCTACCAGCAGCCCTGGTGGCACCGACATACCCACCTGAGAGCTCATCTACAAGGACATAACTTTGGTAGGCAGCAATGGCCACGTGATGGATGGCAAACTCCAGTGACCAGCGGCACAGATACAGCTGCAAAAATTTAAGGGATTGTCCCAAGATCAACACCTATTTAGCTGTCTGACACTAGCGATCTGCTAGTGTCTGCTGTACCTAATTGTGTTTTTGTATTACCTTTGTCTGCTAATGTTAACCTTAAAAACGTACTTTTATTGATATGCAAATGAGCCTCTAGGTGCTATGTGGGCGTCTTTTCAGAACCTAGAGGCTCCGTCTACTCACCATTTCTGCCGCCCATCTCGTCCCTCCAGCCCGCCCCTCTCCTCTAGATTGTCAGCCTACTTCGCTCTATCTCGGCCAAATTTTCGCGCCTGCCCCGTGCGCTTCTGTATTCGGCATCTTCGGCGCAGGGAGCGGTCCGACAGTCACTGCGCCTGCACCGAATACAGAAGCGCACGGTGCAGGCGCGAAAATTCGGCCAAGATGGAGCGAAGTAGGCTGTCAATCTAGAGGAGAGGGGCGGGCTGGAGGGACGAGATGGGCGGCAGACATGGTGAGTAGACGGAGCCTCTAGGTGCTGAAAAGACGCCCACATAGCACCTAGAGGCTCATTTGCATATCAATAAAAGTACGTTTTTAAGGTTAACATTAGCAGACAAAGGTAATAAAAAAACACAATTAGGTACAGCAGACACTAGCAGATCGCTAGTGTCAGACAGCTAAATAGGTCAAAATCTTTTGGTAGAAACCCTTTAAAGGTCCCTACACACAAAAAAAATTGCCCTGGTGTTTTTTGGGGGCTGTAAAAAAAGCCACAATAACGGTATGTGTTTTTTCCACCTGCATTTTTGTGGCTTTTTTGTTGTTTTTTTTACAAACAGTTTGCCAACTAGCGTTTTGTTCATGGTATTTTTCCTCTATAGAGAAGGTGCGAAAGTGCCTGGAAAAGCAGCAAGAGCTACACAATGCTATGATTTTTTTTAAAGAAGTTGGAATGACAAAACCACCTAATTAACAAAAAACACCAGTAGCCCTTGTTTGTGCTGTGTTTCATATTTCCCATGCACCTCCATCTGGAGCTGGTGTTTTTACAGAAAAATAAATAAATAGCTAAAACTGTAACAATGCAAAGAACACTACAAACTTAAAAACAGTTTGCCAACTAGCGTTTTCTTCATGGAATTTTTCCTCTATAGAGAAGGTGTGAAAGAGCCTGAAAAAAAGAGCTGCATTTTTTACTGGTGTTTTTACAGCAAAAAAGAAAAAAAGCTGCAACAATGCACATGCAAAAAACACCAAAGCACCGCAAACTTGAAATATCAGAAAAATGGCACTAAAAACTTAGTGTGAAATAACCATCAAGCTTACTAAGGTATAGCACCTCCTCAAGGCAATACAAACACAGGCCTCTTAGGCCTCCTGCACACGACCGTATGGCTTTTTCAGTGTTTTGCGGTCCGTTTTTAACAGATCCGTTGTTCTGTTTCTTTTTTTCGTTCCGTTTCTGTTCCCGTTCCGTTTTTCCGTATGGCATATACAGTATACAGTAATTACATAGAAAAAATTGGGCTGGGCATAAAATTTTCAATAGATGGTTCCGCAAAAACGGAAAGGATATGGAAGACATACGGAACCATTGAAATGAATGGTTCCGTATACGGACCGTATACAGAACCCAAAAAACGGCCGATAAACGGAAGAAAAAACTGGTCGTGTGCAGGAGGCCCTATTCAGCTGCTCTTGATATTTTATGGTGTGTGGTGCAATGAATCAAACCATAAGTCAATTGTCAAAATTATAGGCTAAGAGAAGACAGAAGTATGTGTCATTTCTGGAGAACAATTTTATTCTTTCTGGGAAACCTACAGTAGACTGCAAATATGATTAAATTGAATTTGAGGTTACATTCAGAACCTTTTCTGCCTGGTGGCAGAAGTACTGAATACCTCTGTGGTCTGATCCTCATGTGATCCAAATACAATGGACTTGTATTCTTGAACTCTACGTTGACATGATTTGTGGTCTGCACTTTGAAGAACTTGAAGAATTTGATCACTGTTCAAAGTTATCCACCCATGTATTCCATTAGTCATGTCAGTCATTGCTGTAATAAGGATGTCAGCTAGATTTTTATTTCTTTTTTAAGCAAAAATATAAGACTAGTGATGGATGAACATCTGCCGGGACGGTTCGCGAACGCGATCAAAGTTCGCGAACCGCAAGTTTGCGCGGATCCCATTCATTTTAATGTCAGGCGAACCTGAAAAACCTTCAGCTCATATTTGCAGCCAAGAAATAATTACTAGAAGTTCACAAATAGTCCCACAACATGGACAGTGACATACCAGATGTATTATTTGAATTTGCGATCTCCATTCATAATTTTTTTCAATGCAAAATATTGGCAATATAACTTTCGCGTACGCGCATGCGCAAATGCACTATACAGTACCCAAATGCACTATAAAGAAAGGATATTGGTATATAACACCCCGCTTCAATCAGTTTTTTGGGGAGCGACTGGTATATCACACCAGTAGAAATTATTTGTTCCAATAATGTTTGTCCCGCTGTGTGGCTGCAGTATCGCAGCAGAACCGCACACAACTGCCGCACAATACAAATGCACTATAATATACTTTCTAACATAGAAAGTATATTATAACATTGAACAAGGGAGGCAATCCATTAGAATATACATAAAGATAAAACGTAACCTTTAATAATTTTACTATGAGGGTCCATTCACACGTTCAAAAGTGTTTTGCGGATCCGCAAAAAACGGACACCGGCAATGTGCATTCCGTAATTTGTGAACCGCACATCGCTGGCACTACAATAGAAAATGCCTAATCTTGTCTGCAATTGCGGACAAGAATAGGAATTGTTCAATTTTGGGCGGAAACGGAAGCACAGTGCGGAAGCACAGTGCGGAAGCACAGATGCGGAAGTGCGGATCCGAAAATGCGGATGTGGATCCGCCAATGCAGATACGGACAGCACATTTCGGCACCATTGAAAATAATTAGGTCTGCACCCATTCCGCAAAATTGCGGAAGGGATGCGGACCCATTTTGCGGACGTGTGAATGGAAAAGATATCCCTCAAAATGAAAATAAATTAAATTATTAAAGTTAAGCAAAAAGCATAGATGTGGTAGGCAATAACAAGTGCTCGGCGGCACCAAATCAGAAACCATATGTCCTACCACAATCTGGGGGGTTCCAGTGCACATTCATGAATCCCGGAGGGAAAGCAAAAAACATCTATCCCTGGGCTAGATGATGATGTGGTATTGAAGGACAGGGTGGGCAAAGAACTGTCCCTGATATTGCCCTACAGGGGGGTGCTATTCTGGCCCTGATAGCCTAACCACAGACCACCCGCCCTGATAAGACCGACCCCGTCCGGAACCTTACCCTATATAAAAATGGCCCTAGTAAGCCCCTAGCCCCTAGGCCCCTGACTTCCAGGTGATCACTATATAGATCTATGTGTTTTTGACTCATTATAAAAGTATAAGTATATCGCACCCCTCAGTAAGTCACACCTATCGATAGCACACCTATACCAGTCCTTAAAAGGACTTTTGTGGCCCTATTAGCTAGCGTTTGGTGTCTCTAACAGTCTGTCCCTGCTCCACACAGCAACCTCTCCCTACACTGCCAAAAGACTGAATGTAAAATAGCGGCCAGATCAGGTTTATTTATAAGGTAGGAGGTATGTCCATGTGCTGAAACGTCTCAATTGGCTGCCCTGTACCACCTGATGGATGTGTCATGGGTCAAAGTTGTTCATAATGTAAAAGAATATGGCGGGCGCAAATTTCTCCATATGTTCGGCGAATCGCGAACACGCAAAGTTCGCCGTGAAACGACAAGCGGACCCAGAAACGCCAGTGTGAAAGTAGCCTAATTCAGTCACTGCTTGGCAATATAAAAATATTGTATGGTGGTATATTTTATGTAAACATGTGACAGTTTTATTCAGTAACTGTTGAGATGAGCGACTTGATTCTATAAGAATTAAAATTCCTTACTAAATTCTCAAAATATTTTCTTTTTTTAATCTGAGACATTTTGGGATTTTTCCCACACAAATCACTCGAAAAGCCATCTGCCATTTTACATATCAGCACACAGGGAAGATAAAAAGACGAAGAAGGGGGATCACATGACCCCCCCATGTCTTTAAGCTTGCCAGTAATGCCTCGCAGTCAGCATGGAGCTGTGAGTGGACATGTCACAGGTAGTATACAAGATCCCAGTCAGGATCTTCCATGGTTTTCTGGGTCTGCACATTGGAAGGATATTACATCTGAGGAAAGAGATCTTAACCCCTTCCTGTCCCTCTCTGTAAATGTATGTCGCAGTAGGAATTGACTTCCTGACCCGCTCCATACATGTACAACACAACAAAAACTGGTCAACGTGTCTAATTACATGATGACTGGGCTAACATCGCTGTCCTAGACAGCCAGCCATGTTAACTAAGGGCATAGGGGTTTGTACCTCACCCCTACAGCTCTGATTGCTGTGATTGGTGCTGACTGGCCATTTGCAACTTTCTTACTGTAAAAGCCAGTGAGAGATTTCAGGTGGCCAAAACTGGAGGTGATTGGTGCTGTACAGGAGACACCACTGCCTGGTGTGATTGTCCTATACTAGCCAATCACTGCACAAAAGAGGCATGTAGAATAGCAAAGCCCAGGTAGCCATTCCAGTCCGCAGCTTGTTGCAGAGTGGTCTCTGTGCTGCGTTCGGGTTTTGCTGGGACTTCTCATGCACCAACACTGGTATATATTGTCCAGATCCATGCTGCCTAAGTCCCAATCCGTGTCCCTCTGTGCTCAATTATTGGCAGTATATATATATATATATTTTTTTTTTTACTTTATATTTTTTGCACCAACTTTCCATTTTTTGTGTGTTTTTAAAAGCAAAAAAAATAATTGTAGTTAGGGATAGATGGTTCCATATAGATGCAGGACTTTTGTTTTCCTTCTAAAAAATAAGGTATCAGATGGAAATGGGTAAAATGGATTAAATATGTGCATAAAGAATGCTCAGGATTCTGCATAGACAAGTCCTTTATGTATTTTAAAGGGAGAATACATTTTTGCCAAGAAGGCAAGGTATGGAATTAAAATGTTTAAGCTGGGTACACTCACAGGTTCCTAGGTAATGAACTTGTAAGGGGTTGGATACAGTCCTAGAAGACTACAGAGTACCATACAGTACACAACTTTTCAGGGTAGCTGGCACACTTCTATTTAGTAAAATTTATTCAGATTCAGATCTGAAGACCAAATTTTTAGATTTTGGAACCAAAACAAATTTTAGGTAGCTCATCTCTAGTCACTATATGGTGGTATGGTGGAATCATCCAATCATAGTATGGTGGCAGCAGCCACAAAAGGGAAAATTTAGTATTCTACTCAACAAATGAATGGCATCCATATATTATAACAAAGACCTGAGAGTGTAAGAGATGGGAACTCCCCCTCCCCCTTCCGCCTTTATGATGTCTTCATGTCAATATGAAAATGGTTAGAAAGGGGTCTCAAGATCAGACTAATTTTAGATAAATTTGTTCAAAAATCTTTATTTTGCATGAAGGATAGGGACTTGATCAGATATACCTTTCAACATCATTTTCAAGGCTTTGCTAATTGTTGATGACAACCATTAAATATACATAGTATAGCTTTATCGTTATTTAACATAACTAAATGACTTCATAAATAACCTGGAACATGGTTATAACGGAAAATAATAGCATTCTTAAAACAGAATGCTAAATAAAATGTCTATTGACGGGTTAAAAAAGGACCTTCTATCTTCATTCAGCAGGACCTGCTGTGACGTCACCGCACTCACTACATGGTGAGCGCGGTGACGTCACTGCAGGTCCTTTTTCAGGTCCTGAAGTAAAGAAGATGATCAAGTGGATGAGGTGAGTTTTTTTAAAATTTTTAACCCCTCAATTGACATTTTATTTAGCATTCTGTTTTAAGAATGCTATTATTTTCCGTTATAACTATGTTATAACGAAAAATAATAAAGTGAAGTTCCACGGGTTCGCTCAACACTACCCAAAAGGTATTTAGGTAGGTTAGGTTTATTGTAAAACAGGAAGTGTAGCTCTACTATGTCACTGAATGGATTTTACTTGGAGTTACTCCTAAGGGTACTTTCACACTTGCGGCAGGACGGATCCGACAGGCTCTTCACCCTGTCGGATCTATCCTTCCGCTATTGCCGTGCCGCCGGACCGCCGCTCTGTCCCCATTGACTATAATGGGGACGGGGCGGAGCTCCTGGGCAGTACGGTAGTTCGCGGTGAGAGGCCGCTGGACTAAAAAGTCGGACATGCAGGACTTTTAGTCCGTGCTGCGCCAGAGCTCCGCCCCCGTCCCCATTATAGTCAATGGGGACAGAGCGGCGGTCCGGCGGCACGGCAAAATAGCGTAAGGACAGATCCAACAGGGTGAACAGCCTGTCGGATCCGTCCTGCCGCAAGTGTGAAAGTAGCCTAAGGGTACTGCCACACAGTCAGTTTTCTGTATGCCCTTTTGGAAGTCAGGAGGGGATCATAGAAAGTAGAAAAAGTACAGATACAAAGTCTACTTTTTTTTTTAAGTCACTCCTGGTTTTGCATTCCAAAACTGCATGCAGAAATCTGACTGTGTGGCCATACCCTAAGGTTGTAATCAAGGTGGCCCCCTGGTATTCACACTTTCCCTTCCATACAGGTATCTGGATTTTCAGGGACCACCAGGCTGCTACCATAAGGTTATCTGCATGGGACGGCTTTCAAAACAGTGTGTGCATTTCTGTGCATTTCCGCATCAAATCCACACCAATAACCAAATGTGTTACTTGATTTTATCCAGCTCTTATCCTTGCATTGAAAAGGGTGAAATCCACACAAAAAAATATATAAAAAATCACACAAAGAATTGACATGCTGCAGATTTCAAAATGTGCACAGCAGGTCAACTTCTGCAGGGAAAAAAGGGAGATTTGATTTTGTCTAATCATATTCACCGAAGGAACTATATTACTGTAGTACCCTTTGTTTTTTCCATGGGAGAATCCTTGCAGTAAAAAAAAAGCATAAACACATCTCACACATTGCTTTTTTGTTCTATTTGGAAATTGACCTGCCATGTGGATTTTGAAATCCACAGCATGTCAATTCTTTGTGTCGTTCTTTTGCAGTTTTTGGGCAGATTTGGTGCAGAAATCAAATACCGTGCTGTGAGTTATAGTTATCTCCTCTTATACCCTGAACATGCTGGAAGTTGTAGTTCTCCCCTACCTGCAATGGCTTTTGATATTGCATAATAACAGCCTGGACATGCTGGAGGCAGCGAGGAAAGGCATTCAATATAGCAAGTAACTGCAAGTTTAGTGAGTACAGCAATGATTTTCTTATATATTTCTAGTTTAATTTGGCTGACGCTGTCAGCAGGGTTGCCAACTAGAGATGAGTGAATTTTTCAAAAATTAGATTCTTTGTTCGCTGAATTTTTTGGGAAAGTTCAGTTCGATCCAAATAAATTTCCGGCAAATTACATTTAAAAAAACTGCAATTTCCTGGCTGCTGAGAGCCTTTATAGTGGTGTAGAACACTGTGACTTGTAGTAACACGCATAGCGAGTCTGCTTTGGTAGTGAAATAATACTGTGAGTCCGTGAGCCACTAAACGCTTTCAACACATCTAACCACCGCTGACGTGAACTGAGAATGCACATTTCTGTTTGTACTGAAATTGGCCACTAAACGCTTTCAACACATCTAACCACCGTCGACGTGAACTGAGAATGTATTTTTCTTTTTGTACCGAAATACAAAATAACACATATAACCGCCTCACTGACTGACTGCTACAGCCGTTACTTCCGTGAACCCCTGCACCACTACTTCCCAGGCAGGTAGGCTGCTGCGAATCAGGTTCTCTACCCCGGGCACGTTTGGCTCCCGACCTCCCACTGCTGCCACCCTGCTGACTCCCAGCCATGCTTTCAGCACATATAACCGCCAAAGTGAACTGAGAATACATTTTTCTTTTTATACTGAAATAGGCCACTGAACGCTTTTGCCACAAATAAGTGCACCAGTGAAATGTGTATATATATATATATATTTTTTTTTTACTATAATACGCCCCTATAAGCTTTTAACAAAAATAACTGCAGAAGTGTACTAAGCATATATTTTTCTTGTTGGACTGAAATGGGCCACTTTACGCTTTCACTAGAATTTACTGCAGAAATGCACTGAGAATATATTTTTCTTTTTTTTACTGAAATACGCCCCTATGCGCTTTCACCAGAAATAACTGCAACAGTGAAGTGCGTATATATTTTTCTTTTTTTACTGAAATACGCCCCTATACGCTTTCAACAGAAAGAACTGCAATAGTGCAGTGCGCATATATTTTTCTTTTTTTTACTGTAATATGCCCCTATACGCTTTCAACAGATATAACTGCAACAGTGTAATGCGTATATATTTTTCATTTTTCTATGAAATATGCCCCTATATGGTGTCACCAGAAATAACTGCAGAAGTGACCGAAGAATATATATTTCTTGTTGGAATGAAATAGGCCACTATATGCTGTAACCAGAAAACAATTAAATAGTGCAGAGCGTATATATTTATCTTATTTTACTGAAATACACAACTATACACTTTCACCAGAAATAACTGCAACAGTGCAGTGCGTATATATTTGTCTTTTTTTACTGAAATACGCCCCTATACGCTTTCAACAGAAATAACTGCAACAGTGCAGTGCGTACTGTATATATTTTGTTTATTTTACTGAAATATGCCCCTATACACATTCACCAGAAATAACTGCAACAGTGCAGTGCATATATATTTAAAAAAAAAAATATGAAATACGCTCCTGTACGCTTTTACCAGAAATAACTGTACAAGTGACCTGAGAATATATATTTCTTGTTGGAATGAAATAGGCCACTATATGCTTTAACCAGAAAACAATTAAATAGTGCAGTGCGTATATATTTTTCTTATTTTACTGAAATACGCCCCTCTACGGTTTCACCAGAAATAACTGCAACAGTGCAGTGCGTATATATTTTTCTTTTTTTACTGAAATACGCCCCTATATGCTTTCAACAGCAAAACCTGCAACATTGCAGTGCGTATATATTTTTATTCTTTTACTGTAATACCCCCCTATAGGCTTTTAACAGAAATAACTGCAACAGTGCAGTGCGTATATAATTTAGTTTTTTTAATGAAATACGCTCCTATACGCTTTGACCAGAATTCCCTGTAGAAGTGACCGGAGAATATATATTTCTTGTTGGAATTAAATAGGCCACTATACGCTTTAACCAGATAACAATTAAATAGTGCAGTGCGTATATATTTTTCTTATTTTACTGAAATACGCCCCTATACGCCTTCACCAGAAATAACTGCAACAGTGCAGTGCGTATATATTTGTATTTTTTTCACTGAAATACGCCCATATACGCTTTCAACAGAAATAACTGCAACAGTGCAGTGCATATATATTTTTCTTATTTTACTGAAATATGCCCCTATATGCTTTCACCAGAATTAACTTCAGAAATGCACTGAGAATATATTTTTCTTTTTTCACTGTAATACGCCCCTACACGCTTTCACCAGAAATAACTGCAGCAGTCTAGCGCCTATATATATTTTTTGTTTGACTGAAATACGCCCCTATTTGCTTTGACCAGAAATAACTGCACCAGTGCAGTGCGTATATATTTTTCTTGCTGTACTGTAATATGCCCCTATACGCTTTCAACCAAAATAACTGCAGAAGCGAAATGCGTATCTATTATTCTTGTCGTACTGAATAAGATACTAAGATATAAGCCACTAAAGGCGTTCCAACATAGCACTTGCAGCCCAATAACAAAAAACTGGAGTGACAGAGCTGTCTAATGACTACTTGGATCCCCAAATAATCATTCCCTGCACTTGTAAATCACTTTCCTATCAATGTCCCTAGTGCCTTCTGAAGCCTCTCCCTGCACTAAGACTCTGTGAAATGATTTCTCCCTATCCTTTCCCTACACTTATCAAAAAAAAATTTAAACATAGAGGATTTTCCAATAGCTGTCCCTAGTGCCTTCACACGTCTGTCCCTGCACTCTGAATGCTGGAAAATGGCAGAATCTAAAATGGCTGCCGTATTTATAGGGCTGTGACATCACAGGGCTGGCTGGCTGATGATTGGCTGCAGGCAGGCATATTAATCTGGGTGATCCCGCCTTCCCAGAGTTCCTTACCCCATGACCCCAGTCCTCACACATGTAGCCGCCAGTTTAGGAAAATTGTGATTTGTTACCACGAAGTGCAAGGAAATTCGCATTCGTTGCAAATCGAAGTTTTCGGATTGAATTCCACTTCATCAGCTTTGTTTCGCTCATCTCTATTGCCAACCATCTGTAGATTTACAGACAGTCCGCAAAACCAGGGTCTGTGAATTTTGTTCAGTATTCATGCATGAATGCATGTGCAGAATGACTGCATATTTCTGTCCGCCAACTGCACCAGGACAGGCTGCAGGCTGAGCTAGAAGAGATGTGCGCCCTACACTGCGGACTGCGACATGGAATAAAAATCAGGTAAGTATTTTTTTTTTTTACTTTACAGAGATACAGGGGCAGTGTGGCACTATAAGGGGGGTAGAGATGTTGGGACTATAAGGGGTCGCAGTTGTGGTGCACTAGAGAGGGCACAATGTGTGGCACTAGGGAGCAATAATTATATATTAGACCTCTTAGCTCAAGTAGTGGCGTATTCCTTTGGAATTTAAACACATCTGGTCATCTGACCACTAAAAGCCTTTGTTTTGCATTTGTTATTTTTTCTATTAAAACTTAGCTTTATTTCTTTAGTAGGGTTGAGCAAACCCGAACTATAAAGTTTGGGTTCGTACCGAACTTTAGGATTTTTGGACCCCGGACCCGAACCCGAACCCGAACATTTCAGTAAATAGCATATGTGCTTTTGTGACATTCAAATCCAAGCTTGAAATAGTGCAATAATAATCTGGGTTTAAAAAAACAACCATTTTTGGCAACACTAATATATTAGTTAGATGCACAGGATGGTTGATGCACCAAACAGGGTGCTCTCAGTTTTGGCAGCGTCACCCCGCTGCTAAAGGAAACAGAGATATAAAAGAGAGATAACTGGGCACACCTAAGATATTGGTAACTATTATTTATTAAAAATACTTGCAATAATTAAAATGGGGATGTGGAACACCAAGGTATAGTTAGAATCACTATCACACTATTGGGCAACATACATTATATAAATTCTGCGTATCAGTGATCGGGATGAAGCTGAGATGGTTACCGCCGGTAATTAATCAGACCTGACAGCCTCACTCCAGTCTCTGCATAGGCAGAAAAATACATAGAATATAAATTACATTTATAAAACAGCAATATATTAGCGGTAAAATATAATGATAAGAGTCCAGTGGCAATGGAATAAAGTCTGATACCAATAGAATATAATTCAGGTAACGATATAAAATGGAAATTCGTTTGTCCTGAGGATTTCCAAATCGTCCCCAGCATCGGTAAGAACGTTCCTCTATGTATCATTGTCCTATTGTTGGATTGATTTCAGACCGAAAGCGGGACGCCGCTGGTTCAATGACTGAATAAACCAACTGATTTTACTGCTGCTAATATACTATACAACATCACTTTGTCACTTTACATTGACAAAACGAACCTGTGGGTACCTTTGGCACATTTGGACATTTGGAAATCTTCAGGACAAACGAATTTCCATTTTATATCGTTACCTGAATTATATTCTATTGGTATCAGACTTTATTCCATTGCCACTGGACTCTTATCATTATATTTTACCGCTAATATATTGCTGTTTTATAAATGTAATTTATATTCTATGTATTTTTCTGCCTATGCAGAGACTGGAGTGAGGCTGTCAGGTCTGATTAATTACCGGCGGTAACCATCTCAGCTTCATCCCGATCACTGATACGCAGAATTTATATCATGTATGTTGCCCAATAGTGTGATAGTGATTCTAACTATACCTTGGTGTTCCACATCCCCATTTTAATTATTGCAAGTATTTTTAATAAATAATAGTTACCAATATCTTAGGTGTGCCCAGTTATCTCTCTTTTACATTTTTGGCAATATCCTACATCTGGTGCCTTTGCAGCATTTGTCAGTGTGCAATTTAAGCTAGAAATGCAGCAATAATTTTCTGGGTTTTAAAAAACACCCTTTTTGGGCAAAATACTCAATTTTACAGCCCTTGCTGCATCTGTACATGTGAAATTCAAGCATTATATACTTCTGTCATATTCTGTTATTCAAAAAACACCCATTTTGGGAAAAATACTTAATTTGCGGCCTTGTCTGCATCTGTACGTGTGAGATACATGCTTTAGATACTGCTGTGCTATTCTGGTATTAAAAAAACACCCATTTTGGGCAAAATACTTAATTTTCGGCCTTATCTGCATCTGTACGTGTGAGATACACGCTTTAGATACTGCTATGCTATTCTGGTATTAAAAAAACACCCATTTTGGGCAAAACACTCAATTTTACAGCCCTTGCTGCATCTATATGTGTGAAATTCAAGCGTTATATACTCCTGTCATATTCTGTTATTCAAAAAACACCCATTTTGGAAGAAATACTTAACTTGCGTCCTTGTCTGCATCTGAACGTGTGAAATTCAATCGTTATATACTGCTGTCATATTCTGTTATTCAAAAAACACTCTTTTTGGGCAAAAAAACTTAATTTGCGGTCTTGTCAGCATCTGTCAGTGTGAGATACATGCTTTAGATACTGCTGTGCTATTATGGTATTAAAAAAAAACACCCATTTTGGGCAAAATACTTAATTTGCGGCCTTGTCTGCATCTGTACGTGTGAAATTCAAGCGTTATATACTGCTGTCATATTCTGTTATTCAAAAAACACCCTTTTTGGGCAAAATATTTAATTTGCGGCCTTGTCTGCATCTGTCAATGTGAGATACACGCTTTAGACACTGCTGTGCTTTTCTGCTATTGAAAAAAACACCTATTTTGGGCAAAAAACTTAATTTTGCATTCTTTGCTGCATCTGACATTGTGAGATACACCCTTTAGATACTGTTGTTCTATTCTGCTATAAAAAAAACACCCATTTTGGGCAATATCCTAAATTTGAGAAATATGAGGAGAGTGTCAAATAAGGGACGTGGCCCCGGTCGTGGTGCTGCTGTTGGAGCTCCTGTTGCAGGGAGAGGACGTGGTCAATCTGTGCCAGCTACACGCACAAGTGAAACACCTTCCTCAGGTGCGAGTAGGCGACAGAACCTTCAGCTGTATTTGATCGGGCCTAATGCGGCTCTACGAATGGTGAGGCCAGAACAAGTACAGGCAATAGTAGGTTGGGTTGCTGACAGTGCCTCCAGTTCCTTTACATTGTCTCCCACCCAGTCTCCTGCTGAAAGATCAGAGTTGGCACCTGCAGCCGATGTCAATCAGTCTTTCACCTCACCCCCCTTGCAAATCAGCCAAGCAGTCTGAGCCCCAAGTCATGCAGCAGTGTCTTCTGCTTTTTGATGACTCTGCTAGCAGGGTTTCCCAGGGCCATCCACCTAGCCCTGCACCAGAAGTGGAAGAGTTTGAGTGCACCGTTGCCCAACCACTTATGTTTCAAGATGAATACATGGGAGAAGGGTGGGTTCCTGCACCCACAAACGCCAGTTACACAATTGTCCAGCCAGGGCACAGTTCTGGAGGATGACGAGGTGGAGGATGAGGATATGGAGGATGAGGAAACGTGTTCACAGCAGGGTGGCACCCAAACCAGCTCATGGCCATCACTGGTGCGTGGCTGGGGGGATACAGAGCACACAGAGGATACACCTCCCACAGAGGACAGCTGTCCTCTGGGCAGCCTGGCACACATGAGCGATTACATGCTGCAGTGTCTCCACAATGACCGCTGAGTTGCCCGCATTCTAACTTGGAATGCCACGCTGCTGGATCCGCATTGCAAGGACACCGTACCGTCCTTAATTCCGTCACTGGAGCATGATCGTAAGATGCGCGAGTACAAGTGCATGCTGGTAGACGCGCTGCTGGTTGCAATCCCACCTGACAGCGGGGGCACAGTGGAAGCACAAGGCGAAGGCAGAGGAGGAGTAAGAGGTCAACAACACAGCTCGGGCACCACCAGCACCTCAGAAGGCAGGGTTAGCATGGCCGAAATGTGGTGGTTCCATACCAGCATCACCAACAGATATGGAACGTCTTAGCAGGAGGCAGCATTTCAGCAACCTGGTGGAGCAGTATGTGTGCACACGCCTACACGTAGTGAATGACGGGTCTACCCCCTTCAACTTATGGGTCTTCAAATTGGGCACATGGCTTAAGCTTGCCCTTTACGCCTTGGAGGTGCTGGCCTGCCCTGCAGCCATTGTATTGTCTGAATGTGTGTTTAGCATGCAGGGGGCGTTATCACAGACAAGCGCAGTCGCCTGTCCACAGCTAATGTGGACAAGCTCACGTTTATTAAAATGTACCAGGCATGGATCCCACAGGACTTGTCCGTACCTTGTGCAGAATAGACATGTATACCGGCACTAACCAGCCATTGTTATACTACATCGCAATTGCTCATTGTTGTATTTTGGATATTTCACACTCTTTTGGCGAGTACCCTAATTTAAAAAAATAAAATAAAAATTAAACCAAAAATGAGTGTTGGCTACCTCGTCCTCCTCCACCGGCACTCTCACCTGAACCCTACTCCATATGGATCTCCACCTCATAAATCAAGTTTATTTTATTTAATTTGTATGTATTTATTTTATTTTATGTCATTTCACTAATTTGTCTGTTACATTTTCTGGTGAAATTCACCAATGTTTGGGTGTGATATACCCCTGCTCTACCTAGTAGATAGGTAACATTTCACAAATTTGTCTGTTACATATTTTCGATGTAATTCACCAATTTTGTGGTGTGATATACCACTGCTATACCTAGTAGACAGGTAAAAAAAAAAACATTAATTTGTCTGTTACATATTCGGGTGAAATTCACCAATTTTTGGGTGTGATATACCCCTGCTCTACCTAGTAGACAGGTAAAAAAAACTTTCATTAATTTGTCTGTTACATATTCGGGTGAAATTCACCAATCTTTGTGTGTGATATACCCTGGCTGTACCTAATAGACAGGTAAGAACATTTAACTAATTTGTCTGTTACATTTTAGGGTGAAATTCACCAATTTTTGGGTGGGATATACCACTGCTATACCTAGTAGACAGGTAAAAAAAAATTAAAAATAATTTGTCTGTTACATATTCGGGTGAAATTCCCCAATTTTTGGCTGTGATATACCCCTTCTATACCTAGTAGACAGGTAAACAAAATTCACTAATTTATCTGTTACATTCTTGGGTGAAATTCACCAATTTTTGGGTGTGATATACCCCTGCTGTGCCTAGTAGACAGGTAAAAAACATTTCACTAATTTGTCTGTTACATATTAGGGTGAAATTCACCAATTTTTGGCTGTGATATACCCCTGCTATAATTAGTAGACATAAAAACATTTCACTAATTTGTCTGTCAAATTTTCGGGTGAAATTCACCAATTTTTGGCTGTGATATACCACTGCTATACCTAGTAGACAGGTAAAAAACAAATCATTAATTTGTCTGTTACATATTAGGGTGAAATTCACAAATTTTTGGCTGTGATATACCCCTGCTCTACCTAGTAGACAGGTTAATAAATTTCACTACGTTTTCTGTTACGTTCTTGGGTGACATTTTACCATTTTTGCCGTGAATAAACCCCTGCTCTGCCTAGTTGACAGGGACCAAAATTTTTTAAAATCATCTGTTCCATTGGTGGGTAACATTAACCCATTTCTGGCGATGAAAAACCCCTGCTCTGCATAGGTGACAGGGAATTACATTTATAAAATTTGTCTTTAATTGGGGCATGCGATCAGGCAGTAGTTATCTAGAGTCAACAAAGCGGCAGCAGGGCCTCTCTTGTCTAACGTTTCCAAATCCAAAATACCCCAGTGACATTCCCTATAATTTTTTATTAATCATTCCAATAACAGGGCATCTTAAGAGTTCTGTATTGTTATTTATCGTCAATACCTCCCCGAGTCGGAAGTGTGTAATTGCCCCCTCCTTTCCTTCAATTCTTCCGTTTTAATGGCTTCTCCCACATTTCCCCTCAATCACAATTACATTTCATCAATTGATCTCCCTTGGATGTGGTCTCTCTTTCTCACACTCCCTCTCCGGCGTGGAACCCTGATTCGCCGCTAACCGTGATCAACATGATAGGCGCAGAAAAGAACATTGAAAGTTGATAGAGCAGATATCCAATTGGATCGTGAACATCACGGGGACGTGCGACATGGTGGGGCAGTATGTGTGCACACACCTACACTTACTGAATGACGGGTCTGCCCCCTGCAACTTCTGGGTCTCCAAATTAGGCACATGGCCTGAGCTTGCCCTTTACGCCTTGGAGGTGCTGGCCTGCCCTGCAGCCAGTGTATTGTCTGAACATGTGTTTAGCACGACTGGAGAGGGTTATCACAGGTTATATTTCCCAATGTTTTGGGGTGTACCCTAATTTTAAAAAATCAAAATAAATTTAAAACCAAAAAGCAGTGTAGGCTACATCCTCCTCCTCTACCGTCGCTTCCACCTACACCGCCACATCCACTGCCTCCTCAACCTCTTACTCCATATGCACCTCGTCATACTAGATCAAGATTATTATTTTTTATTTTTACGTATTTTATGTTTTTTAAAGTCATTTCCCTATCCACATTTGTTTTACAGAGCACTTGCCATGCTCTTAACCACATGTTGATGCCATTTGCAGCCCTCTAGCCCTTTCCATGACATTGCTGTTCCTGTCTCTACAGCGATATTGTTTTCGGTATACAAGACCAGTTATACTACCCTCTATATTATTTTTTAGTGCAGTATCAAATTGTTGCACTTTGTCGCTATCCTGATTCTAAAAGTTACACAGAAACACTATGCATCCCGACATGTTTCGCCAGCAAACCGACGTCCTCACGGGATCGTGCAGGTATCTTTGTGGGGACGGGGACCACGCTTTATTACTTCAGGTGATGATGTCCAGGCTTCAGGGGGCCACTAGCACCGTTAATATCATCAAAACCAGTCAGAGGCAACAGTAAAATACAGCTGATTTGTTGAGCTTACCTCTTTAGAAATAAAAGTTAAGTTTTGATAGAAAAAACAGCACATGTAAAACAAAGGCGTTTAGTGGTCAGATGACCAGATGTGTTTAAATGGCACTAGATGGGGCACAGTGTGGGCACTAGAGGGGGCACAGTGTGCGGCTGTAAAAAGGGGGCACAGTGTGTGGTACTATAAAGGGAGCACAGTGTGTGGCAGCACTACAGGGGACACAGTGTGTGGAACTATAAGGGGGCTACATAAACTACTAGGGGCACTATAAGGGATGATGTGAACTATTAGGGGCCCTACAGACTATGACTTGAACTTTTGGCGGCACTATAGGAGATAATTTAAACTACTGGGGCACTATATGGGACTATTTAAACTACTAAAGACACTATAGGAGGCTACTTAAACTACTTGGAGCACTACATGGGGCTATTTAAACTACTGGGGGCACTATAGGGGACTATTTAAACTATGGGGGCCAGTATAGGAGGCTATTTAAACTACAGTGGCATTATAATTACTGGAGGTACTATATGATAACATTATAACTACCTGGGCACTATAGAGGGGCCTTCTTACTTTTTGGGGCACTATGGTGGTTTTATTACTACTAGAATAACACTATGGGAGTGTTTATCAATACTGTGGGCACATTGAGGGCAATTTTACTGCTTGCCTACTATTGTGGGGGAGGGGCGGCTTTATTAAAATTGGAGGCTGTTACTACAGAGGGACTATCTGTATGACACTATTATTTCTACAGTATAGTATTTGGGGGCATTAGGGCACACAATTGGTACTGTATTTAGGGTAGTATCTGGATAACTCTGTTGGGGCACCAGGATGGGGATGATAGAAAAGTTAGGAACTTAAGATGTTTGTGTGCAAACTCTACAGAGAGAAGATGTGGCTGAAATAGCTTGTGATGAAGGTCTGAGCCAAATCGAGAAGATGAGGAAAGAGAACATTGACATCAGAGGAGACGTCACTTGATGTAAGAGGTATGTGGTGCTGTATTACCCTGTATGTTTTGTAGAGCTGTATGTAATGTCTATCCAAATACGTATTTAAATGGGGTTGTGCAGCCTCTTTATATTGATGATCTACCCTCAAGATAGGTCATCAATATCAGATAGGCGGGGGTCCGAGATCCAGCACCCACATTGATGAGCTTTTTGAAGAGGGGGTGGTGCTCCATGCGAAGCCACTTCCTGTTCATTAAACTGCCCGTCGTTTCCCCTGTAGTGGTGGTGTAGTGTAATTACAAGTACTTGCTTCATTCACTTGAATGGATCGAGTATTTGTCATTACATGACGACGAGCAGTGTAATGAACAGGAAGTGGTGCTTGCACAAAGAGTTCACACCAAGCTTGTGGCGTATGTCAGTGTAGCCACAGGTAAAACTTTGTGTTGTATGCGCTAATATTAGAGATGAGCAAAGTTGTCATAAAATTTGATTCATTATGTTCACAAGGAAATTGGATTTGTTATGAATTACTTTGTCACGATTCGCATTCTATTGTATGTAGCGGGTGTAATGTCAGTCAATTCTATTGTATGTAGCGGGAGTAATGTCAATCAATTGCGCCGACCCCATCATTGAACCCCTCACATGCTTTCGCAGCCATCTTGACGTGCCAACCGCCATTTCAGGAAAAATTGATTTGTTACCACATAGTGCAAGGAAATTCTTTGTGACAAATTACATTTTTCCTGAAATTCAGATCCAAGTCCTCTTTGTTAATATTGATTCGCTCAATACTAGCTTAAAGGGAATCTGTCAACTACTTTGAGCATATTAAACTGTTAACATAGCAATGTTCAATAAAGTACCTTCATTCCAGCATGTGTCTTCTTTCTTTTATTCAAGTTTTCATTTTGATAAAAAAGCTATTTTTTAAATATGCTAATTAAGCTTCAAGGTGCCCAGAGGGGCGTTATTCCTCTCCTCAAGTGCGCAGTAACGGCCTCCTGCAGTGCCCAGCCGGCCTTTATTTCAAGCCCAGCACGCCTCCTCATAAATTAATTTACTCCCACATCGGAGCCGAACGGCGCCGCCCCCTCCGCTACGTCATGTAATTTATTCACCCCACGATCCTTGCGTCTTCTTTTCTTTCCCCAGAGATCTCGCGCAGCCGCAGTATCGCCAAATGCCTGCGCCTGTTCTATACTACAGCTCCTGAGGGCAACAGCGCTCTGATTACGTCACTGGGCTCGGCGCATGCCCAGTGACACTATTGAGGCTGTTGCCCCCAGGAGCCGTAGTATAGAACAGGCGCAGGCAGTCGGCGATATACTTCGGCTGCGCGAGATCTCTGGGGAAAGAAAGGAGGACGCAGGGATCGTGGGGTGAATAAATTACATGACGTAGTGGAGGGGGCGGCGCCGAGGAGGCATGCTGGGCTTGAAATAAAGGCAGGCTGGGCACTGTGGGAGGCGTTACTGGGCACTTGAGGAGAGGAATAATGCCCCTCTGGGCACCTTGAAGCTTAATTAGCATATTTGAAAAATCGCTTTTTGATCAAAATTAAAACTTGAATAAAAGAAAGAAGACCCTTGCTGAAATGAAGGTACTTTATTGAACATTGCTATGTTAACAGTTTAATATGCTCAAAGTAGGTGACAGATTCCCTTTAATATATAAGCATGTAGCTGCATATGCTTGTAATGTGAGACTACTCTGTACTCTTATTCTTGTGCAGCACATTTTTCACAAGGAGCTTAAGGGTGTGATCACATGTTGTGGTCATGTTGTGGTTGCAATGAGGACCACTTTAGTTAGTCAGTCTGAATTGTTAATGGCTGTGTGGTACCCACAATACCGTGCTGACATTAACAATACAGACCGGCTAAACAGTGTGGCCCTCATTAGTTTAATTAGAGTCCACTGCAGCTCATACCCACTGTGCAGTTGTAACTTTCCTGACTAATAGTACACTTTTGCTGTCACTAGACACTTACATAGACAGTAGTAAATTAATTGCATTTTTTTCTGTTTATATTCATATGATTGACTGTTTAGTAGAAGAGTTTAAGAGCTTAACCAATGTTTTTCATCATTATGCCCTATTATATAAGCCAAGAGAATTATAACAAAGCAGATTCCATTGTGCAATAAAAAATACCTCCAAGTGGTTCTAAGTTTTATAGTGCGTTCTTTTAGAAAATGGCATAATAAACTTGGAAATGTTAGATTTGCTCCCTTAATGTGGGTGTTGGCAGGTTCCAATTACACCCTGACAAAACCAAAGTTTGGTTTAATACTAAAAGCGGAAATGTAGTCCAGTTAAATGCAGGTTTCTTTTTACATTCTTTTCCTTTAAAAATATTTAGGAGCACAAAATATTCTGCCATTGCAGCAAATTTTTCTTTCCACACTGCATATTTCTCGTTATTATTATTAAATGGAAGATCTTGAAAACTGTGATGTCACTTGGTAAAAAGGCAATCAATTATGTCAGCCAGATGTGTTTCCTATGGTGCATCCAAGTTTTCAGCAAAATATACATATTAGTAAAGATCCTTAAACGGCTGTTCACACTAAGGCCTTATTCACACGTCTGTTGTTTCTTTCCTGATCTGTTCCGTTTTTTGCGGAACAGATCTGGACCAGATCTGGACCCATTCATTTTCAATGGGTCCTGAAAAAAAAATCAGACATTGAGCTGTCCGTTTTTTTTCAGGACCCATTGAAAATGAATGGGTCCAGATCTGGTCCAGATCTGTTCTGCAAAAAACGGAACAGATCAGGAAAGAAACAACGGATGTGTGAATAAGGCCTAATATTTATCAACTACCCTGTGAATCAGTAGTAAATGTTAGATTGCTGTAGCGTTCACTGACATTTCCTAAATTATTTTTTCCTACACGTGCATGATCATGAGTAGTTGTATTGAGTGGTGGTTGAGCCAGAACACTTTCAAGGGGGTCAGACCTTACCTAGGATCTTCATGGTTACAGTCTCACATGGGGCAACAAGCTTAATCATTACAGCAGTCATTTTTTAAGGGCACAGGCTTGGTTAGAGGCAAAAGGCTTGGTATACACTGTACACACTATAGCAGGGATGCCCAACCTGCGGCCCTCCAGATGTTGCAAAACTTCAACTCCCAGTATGCCTGGACAGACTACAGCTATCAGGCTACAGCCGGGTATGATGGGAGTTGTAGTTTTACAACAGCTGGAGGGCCGCAGGTTGAGCATCCCTGCACTATAGTCTCTATTTGTGGCAACAAGCTAAGGCTAATTTTACACTTGCATTTATCGCATCCGGCAGACTTTTCCGGCAGAGAACAGTCTGCTGGAGTTCAATGGATGCAGACATAAAAGCTTACATGCACCAGTAAGTAAGTAGGTGGATGGAAAGGGCTTGGCAAGGACCAGGGCTAACCAACCTGTTCCTTCCCTCTTGGTAGGAGTGGACTGGTTCTGCTTCCTGCCAGAAAAGGAGGTTCCTGTCCAGAGACAGAGAGGCTAAAGAAGAATCAATGCAGAGCTCCTACTCTCAAATAGAACCCTCCAGAGAGGTCTACTTACTCCAACCCTCAAGTGAAGTTTTGAGTCGCTAGACAGAAGAGTGAACTTCTACAACCAGCATTAAAGGGGTTGTCTCACTTCAGAAAATATTTATTATGTAGAGGAAGTTAATAGAAGGCACCTACTAATGTATTGTGATTGTCCATATTGTCTCCTTTGCTGGATGGATTCATTTTTCCATCACATTATACACTGCTTTTTTCCATGGTTACAACCACCATGCAATCATTCAGTAGTGGTCGTACTTGCAAACTGCTGCAAGGCTTAGGCTACTTTCACACTTGCGTTGTTCTTTTACGGCATAGAGTTCCGTCCTAGGGGCTCTATACCGGAAAAGAACTGATCAGGTATGTCCCCATGCATTCTGAATGGAGAGTAATCCGTTCAGTTTGCATCAGGATGTCTTCAGTTCAGTCGTTTTGACTGATCAGGCAAAAGAGAAAACCGTAGCATGCTACGGTTTTATCTCCGGCTAAAAAAACTGAAGACTTGCCTGAATGCCGGATCAGGCATTTTTTCCCATAGGAATGTATTATGGATCCGTCCTTCCGGTATGCGCATGCGCAGACTGAAAAAAAGGTGAAAAAATAAATGCCGGATCCGTTTTTGCCGGATGACACCGGAAAGACGGATCCGGCATTTCAATGCATTTTTTCGACTGATCAGGCATTTTTAAGACTGATCAGGATCCTGATCAGTCTTACTAATGCCATCAGTTAGCATACATTTTGCCTGATCCGGCAGGCAGTTCCGGCGACGGAACTGCTTGCCGGATCTCTCTGCCGCAAGTGTGAAAGTAGCCTAAGACACCCATCACCCAGAACGTTACTATGCCAGTACGACCTAAGTGTTAAATGGCTGCTATCCAAGCTACCTCCCTATTTCTTACTGGTGCCAGAAGATTTGCACTTAAAGTCTGCTACTACTGAATGTATTTGAAGTTCTATGTTGCACTTAGTAAAAAATACTTTGTTATGTTTATCTCTGGCCTTTTTCTTCAATACTACATTTCCACTGCACCAATCCCTAGGGAGCAACGGCCTGAAGGAGTACATCATGACACATCATTTCATCAGAGCTACTACCACTCCCAACAGCACATGTACTGTCAACACAGAACCTTGCTGTCCTATTCCTTTCTCTAACTTCCCAGCACTAAGATACACACTGGAAAGATTACGAGAGGAATAGGGCTGCAGTATTCTTCTCTGACATAACTGTAAGTTGCTATGTTACTGTACACTTAATTGTTCTCTTTCTTGTGCTTGCTAACTAAGAAAGAATAGCTAAACTAATGTAGCTGCCTGCGGTTAGAGTTGGCAGCAAGTTAGCTAGGCAAGAACACAGCCGTGATAGGTGACATATTAGGGCGGCAGGGACTAGAGTAGAAAAAGGCTGCCTCTGTATGTTACCCACAGGCATCTTCTGCGCTCAGTAAAATGCTGAAGACAGACTCTCCTTAGAAATTCTGTTAGATCATTGCTAAGGAGAATCTTTATACCTAGTAAAAAGAAACATCTTTTCCTTATAAAGTTTATAACATCCCTGTCCCTACACTATATTTTAAATAAACTGTAACTGTATAATAGATATGGAAAAGCCCAACAGTTAAAGAGTAGTGTTGGGCGAGCATGCTCTGCCGAACACTAATTTTACTGGAGCATCGCGATGCTCGGCACATTGCGGTGTTCGGCCGATGCTCGAGTCTCCTACCCTCAGGTTTGTTGGCTGCTACGCAGCCAATAAACATGCGCGGAGGTAGTGGCACTCACTGTAATGCATTACAGTGATTGGCTGGCCAGAACGCGTCATCGGGTGCTATATAACACCGATGACAAGTGTTCAGCTCAGTCTTAGGCAGGGAGAGCTGTGCTGAACAAGGGACAGATAGTGTATGGAGGGAAATAGTTATATTTTAGTGAAAAAACTTGTTAGACCCAAAAGTCCTTTTAAGGACTATTGTATCTGGCAGCAATATAAATATTAGCGCAACCTGTGCTAAATTGCGTGGAAATGTTAGAGACCCAAAAGTCCATTTCAGGACTATAGTTGAATCTGGCTGCAATATATATTATTTGTGCAGCCTAAATATCTGTGACATTCAGCGCAATTGTTTGGCCGCTGGTGACAGCAACATTGCCAGCGCTACATCTCCTGTATAAAGTTTGCGCATCCTAAATATCAGTGACATTAATTCAATGTCATTTTTTATTATCCGCTGGTGACAGCGACATTACTTGCGCTATACTTCCTGTCTAACGTTTGCGTATCCTAAATATCAGTGACATTAATTCAGTGTAATTTTTTATAAGCCGCTGGTGACAGTGACATTACTTGCGCTATACCTCCTGTATAACGTTTGCACATCCTAAAATTATCTGTGACATTCAGTGTACATTTTTCATAGATGCTGCGGACAGCGACATTATCTGTGCCACATCTCCTGTTTAACGTGTGTGCATCCTAAAAATATCTATGACATTCTGTGTATTTTATTTGGGCATACACTTTCAAAACCTGTGCTACTGTACATGTGACATACTTGCAAGCATATATACCATTTAATAAGCGCAAGACGAGCAGTAAGGGACAGGGAAGTGGTCGTGCTGCTGATGGAGCACAAGAAATCCACAATACCTAGCTTCATGTCCCAGTTTGCAGGCAACGCAGGGCACCACTCTTGAAGTCAGACCAGTGCCACCAGGTGGTCGGTTGGATTGCAGCAGATAATGCTTCCAGTCGATTAAGCATCACCCTGTCTTCCACAAAGTCCAGTCTCAGTAGCCAAGAGTCTGGTCAACAGAATCCTCACCCTGATACTCCTTCCTCCCATCATAGAGAGTCTTGGCAAACAAGTGATCCCACACTCGGATATTGAGAGGAGCTCTTTTCATCGCCATTCCTTGATTTTGGCCTCTCGACAAGCTAAATTGAAGAGGGACATGATGAGATATTGTGCCCTGATTCCCAAACTCTTGAGCATCCACAGTCCACAAGAAGATGATGGTGGGGAACGGCAATTAGTGTTTCACGAGGTGGATGATGATGATGAGACACAGTTGCCAATAAGTCAACCTCAATTAGTGTCTCAAGAGGTTCATGATGAGGATGAGACACAGTTGTCAATAAATGAGGTCGTTGTTAGGTCAACAAGACAGGAGGATAAGCAGAGTGAAGAAGTGGAAAAGGAGGTGGTGGACGATGAAGTCACTGACCCAACATGGGAAGGTGAAAAGCCGAGCGAGGAAAGCAGTACAGAGGAGGAGGGGTCCGCAGCACCGCAACAGGCAGGAAGAGGCAGTGGGGTTGCAAAAGGTAGAAGGTAGGCCACACCAAACAGGCCCGCAACTGTTCCACGGAGCACCTTCTTGCGGCAATCTCCCTTGCCAAGGGTTATGTGTTCCGCAGTCTTGCGCTTTTTTGAGGAAAGTGCTGACGATAAAATAATTGTCATTTGCAACCTGTGTCGTACCAAAATGAGGAGGGGCATGAACACTAGCAACCTCACCACCACCAGCATAATCCACCACATGGCATCAAAGCACCCTAATAGGTGGGCCGAACGCCTGGGTCCACAAGCAGTGTCTGCAGGTCACAATACTACCTCCTCTTTCCCTGTTTTACTTGCTGGACAATCCCCTGTCCAAGACGCAGGCCCGGATGCCTCTCACCATGCACCTGGACCTTCGCAAGCACCATCAGCTAGCACATCTTCTTCTGTGTCCCAGCACAGCGTAAAGATGTCCTTACCCCAGGCCTTTGAATGAAAGTGCAAATACCCAGCCACCCACCCACAGGCCATAGCACTAAATGCGCACCTTTCCAAATTGCTGGCCCCGAAAATGTTGCCATTTAGGCTTGTGGACACTGAGTGTCACGTCCTGCCCTGTGGGTGTTCTGTCAGAGTTGCTGCACGTGACTCGATCTGACAGTTTGTTTTGTTGTGGGTTTGAACAGAATCCCACCTCCTCCCAGGTGTTGTTCTTTAGGTAATTGGTGAGGCTATTTATCCCTCCCTCTCCCTATAGCCTTTGTGGGTTATAGTTCTGCCTTGTGTGAGCTCTGGAAGTTTGGTGGATCGTCAGCTCCAACACATCTCTAGATAAGTCCTTTTCCCTTTTTCCTTCTGTGTCTGTTTTTACTAGGCCTCTAGGGTGACGCTAGCGCCTTCGGTTGTTGAAGGAGCTGGGTGTCTCTTTCCCTCTTCCCTACAGCTGAGGGTTTGGTTCAGTGTGTTATAGTCTTAGGTACGTGGGCATGTGCATACCTACCATCGAGATATGCACATGGTCGTAGCAGCTTAGGGAAAGTGTTTTAGGGATTGCTAGGAGGTCTCCCCCTTTGTTCCCTAGCATTCTGGGCCTAGTCAGTTGTATTATTTGCTTTGCCGTGCTCTGTTTCCTTCCCTTATCTTACCTACCGTGACATTATAACCCGCCCTACCGTAATTTTTTCCCTTGCTGTTTGCAAAATGGAAACTATTGATGCTTTGATTGATCGGATGCAGGGAATGTCTTTGGAGGTAGCTGTCCTCCGCAATTCGGTTGCACGGTGTCAGAGTACTTTGGTTTCTGGCGCTGCTGGGGGAAACCAGGTCTGCCTGGAACCTAAGGTCGCTCTCCTGATAGGTTTTCCGGGGGAAGTGATAACTTTGTTCGGTTCAGGGAGTCCTGTAAATTGTATTTTCGTCTGCGTCCGATTTCATTTTGGGATGAAAACCAAAGAGTAGAAATTATTATTTCTCTGCTAAAAGGTGACGCTCAGTCATGGGATTTTTCTCTGCCGACTGGTTCACAGTCCCTCCGGTCAGTGGATGAATTTTTCGGAGCCCTGGGCCTGATTTATGATGACCCAGACCGGGTCTCTGTGGCTGAATCTAAGTTGCGCAGCTTTGTGCCAGGGAGAACGTACTGCTGAGTCGTATTGTGCTGAATTTAGAAGATAGGCGACTGACTCGGAGTGGAATGATCCTGCACTCCGTAGTCAGTTCTGTCAAGGGCTATCTGCTAGATTAAAAGATACCCTTGCATTTCATGAAAAACCTAATTCTTTGGAGGTGGTCATGTCTTTGGCCGTACGGATAGATAGACATTTTAGGGAGAGGTACAAGGTTCCCCTCGGGCAGGGGGTGCTTTCTGGTGAGGAATCAGTCCCCCCTGTCCCTCGGGGTTCTATGACACTTGAATTTTGAATTAGTGGCTGAAGAGGAGCCTATGCAAATGGATCAGGTTACTTCTTGCTCTGGTAATAGGAATTTTAGGAAGCTGAATAGACTGTGTTACTTCTGTGGTAAAGATGGTCATTTTGTTAATGTGTGCCCTTTTATTAAACCTCGAAATGGTAATGACAGTGGTAAAAACAAATAGGGGATTCCTTCAAAGGAAAAAAAATGCTCCCTTACTCTTGGTAGTGTGAATGGGTAGTCAGAGCAGGCATATTCGTATCCTACCTACAGTTCCCGATTTTTCCTGCCTGCCATGGTGGTGCTAGACTCTGGAAATTTTGAGTTAAAGGTATTTTTGACAGTGGCGCAGGGGTTAATCTTATTGAAATTTTGAGTTAAAGGTATTCTTTTACAGTGGCGCAGGGGTTAATCTTATTGATTTTCAATTTCTTCAGAGTCATGGTTTTAAAACTAGCGCATTAAGCAAAGAGATACCAGTGTTTGCTATAGATTCTGCCCCGTCTCGCAAAGATGTCTAACTCATATTGTTCAGGATATTCATTTGAGGGTGGGTGATTCTCATGTTGAGTTCATTTCTTGTTTTGTTATGAAAGGTTTTCCTGCTCCGATGGTTCTGGGTTTACCATGGTTGATAAAATATAACCCTACCATTGACTGGCAAACAAGACAAATCAGTAATTGGAGTGAATTTTGTATGAACAACTGTCTTAGTGCCTCTATTTCAGGGGTGTCCACTAAGGTGTTGCCTCAGTTTTAGAGTTGAGCGAACACCTGGATGTTTGGGTTCGAGAAGTTCGGCCGAACTTTCCGGAAATGTTCGGGTTCGGGATCCGAACTCGACCCGAACTTTGCCCCGAACCCCATTGAAGTCAATGGGGACCCAAACTTTTCTGCACTAAAAAGGCTGTAAAACAGCCCAGAAAAGGGCTAGAGGGCTGCAAAAGGCGGCAAAATGTAGGTAAATGCCCTGCAAACAAATGTGGATAGGGAAATGAATAAAGATAAAATAAATAAAAATTAACCAATATCAATTGGAGAGAGGTCCTATAGCAGAGAATCAGGCTTCATGTCATAGCAGAGAATCATGCTTCATGTCACCCAACACTGGAACAGGCCACTGTCAGATATGTTTAGGCCCCGGCACCCAGACAGAGGAGAGAGGTCCCATAGCAGAGAATCAGGCTTCATGTCATAGCAGAGAATCATGCTTCATGTCACCCAACACTGGAACAGGCCACTGTCAGATATGTTTAGGCCCCGGCACCCAGACAGAGGAGAGAGGTCCCATAGCAGAGAATCAGGCTTCATGTCATAGCAGAGAATCATGCTTCATCTCACCCAACACTGGAACAGGCCACTGTCAGATATGTTTAAGCCCCGTCACCCATACAGAGGAGAGAGGTCCCATAGCAGAGAATCAGGCTTCATGTCATAGCAGAGAATCATGCTTCATGTCACCCAACACTGAAACAGGCCACTGTCAGATATTTTTAGGCCCCGGCAGCCAGACAGAGGAGAGAGGTCCCATAGCAGAGATTCAGGCTTCATGTCATAGCAGAGAATCAGGCTTCATGTCACCCAACACTGTAACAGGCCACTGTCAGATATTTTTAGGCCCCGGCACCCAGACAGAGGAGAGAGGTCCTATAACAGAGAATCAGGCTTCATGTCATAGCAGAGAATCATGCTTCATGTCACCCAACACTGGAACAGGCCACTGTCAGATATGTTTAGGCCCCGGCACCCAGACAGAGGAGAGAGGTCCCATAGCAGAGAATCAGGCTTCATGTCATAGCAGAGAATCATGCTTCATGTCACCCAACACTGGAACAGGCCACTGTCAGATATGTTTAAGCCCCGGCACCCAGACAGAGGAGAGAGGTCCCATAGCAGAGAATCAGGCTTCATGTCATAGCAGAGAATCATGCTTCATGTCACCCAACACTGGAACAGGCCACTGTCAGATATTTTTAGGCCCCGGCACCCAGACAGAGGAGAGAGGTCCCATTGCAGAGAATCAGGCTTCATGTCCTAGCAGAGAATCATACTTCATGTCACCCAACATTGGAACGAGCCACTGTCAGATATTTTTAGGCCCTGGCACCCAGACAGAGGAGAGAGGTCCCATAGCAGAGAATCAGGCTTCATGTCATAGCAGAGAATCATGCTTCATGTCACCCAACACTGGAACAGGCCACTGTCAGATATTTTTAGGCCCCGGCACCCAGACAGAGGAGAGAGGTCCCATTGCAGAGAATCAGGCTTCATGTCACCCACCACTGTAACAGGCCACTGTCAGATATTTAGGCCCCGGCACCCAGACAGAGGAGAATGGTCCCATTGCAGAGAATCAGGCTTCATGTCACCCACCACTGGAACAGGCCACTGTGAGATATTTAGGCCCCAGCACCCAGACGGAGGAGAGGTTCATTCAACTTTGGGTTGCCCCGCAATATAATGGTAAAATAAAAAAAAGAGGATTGAATGAAGTGCCCTGGAGTACAAGAATATATTGTTAAGGGGATGTAGTTATAAATGTCTAATCTGCACAAGGGATGGACAGGTCCTGTGGGATCCATGCCTGGTTCATTTTTATGAACGTCAGCTTGTCCACATTGGCTGTGGACAGATGGCTGCGTTTGTCTGTAATGACGCCCCCTGCCGTGCTGAATACACGTTCAGACAAAACTCTGGCCGCCGGGCAGGCCAGCACCTCCAAGGCATAAAAGGCTAGCTCTGGCCACGTGGACAATTTGGAGACCCAGAAGTTGAATGGGGCCGAACCATCAGTCAGTACGTGGAGGGGTGTGCACATGTACTGTTCCACCATGTTAGTGAAATGCTGCCTCATGCTAACACATTCCGTATCAGGTGGTGGTGCAGTTAGCTGTGGCGTGGTGACAAAACTTTTCCACATCTCTGCCATGCTAACCCTGCCCTCAGAGAAGCTGGCCGTGACACAGCTGCGTTGGCGACCTCTTGCTCCTCCTCTGCCTTCGCCTTGGGCTTCCACTTGTTCCCCTGTGACATTTGGGAATGCTCTCAGTAGCGCGTCTACCAACGTGCGCTTTTACTCGCGCATCTTCCTATCACGCTCCAGTGCAGGAAGTAAGGTGGGCACATTGTCTTTGTACCGGGGATCCAGCAGGGTGGGCAAATGTGGACAACTCTGCTGTCGTTGCGCAGGCACTGCAGCATGTAGTCGCTCATGTGTGCCAGGCTGCCCAGAGGTAAGGAAAAGCTGTCCTCTGTGGGAGGCGTATCGTCATCGTCCTGTGTTTCCCCCCAGCCACGCAGCAATGATGGGCCCGAGCTGCGTTGGGTGCCACCCCACTGTGAACATTCTTCATCCTCATCCTCCTCCACCTCCTCCTCATCCTCTTCCTCCTCGTCCTCCAGTAGTGGGCCCTGTCTGGCCACATTTGTACCTGGCCTCTGCTGTTGCAAAAAACCTCCCTCTGAGTCACTTCGAAGAGACTGGCCTGAAAGTGCTAAAAATGACCCCTCTTCCTCCTCCTCTTGGGCCACCTCCTCTTCCATCATCGCCCTAAGTGTTTTCTCAAGGAGACATAGAAGTGGTATTGTAACGCTGATAATGGCGTCATCGCCACTGGCCATGTTGGTGGAGTACTCAAAACAGCGCAACAGGGCACACAGGTCTCACATGGAGGCCCAGTCATTGGTGGTGAAGTGGTGCTGTTCCGCAGTGCGACTGACCCGTGCGTGCTGCAGCTGAAACTCCACTATGGCCTGCTGCTGCTCGCACAGTCTGTCCAGCATGTGCAAGGTGGAGTTCCACCTGGTGGGCACGTCGCATATGAGGCGGTGAGCGGGAAGGCCGAAGTTACGCTGTAGCACAGACAGACGAGCAGCGGCAGGATGTAAATGCCGGGAGCGCGCACAGCCGGACCGCCCTTTATGCAGCAGCTCTGACATGTGTGGGTAGTTGTGAATGAACTTCTGCACCACCAAATTCAGCACATGCTGAGGCAAGGGATGTGCGTCAAACCAGCTAGTCCCAGAGCTGCCACGAGATTTCGCCCATTATCGCACACCACCAAGCCGGGCTTGAGGCTCACCGGCAGAAACCACTCGTCGGTCTGTTGTTCAATACCCCGCCACAACTCCTGCACGGTGTGGGGCCTGTCCCCCAAACATATGAGTTTCAGAATGGCCTGCTGACGTTTACCCCGGGCTGTGCTGAAGTTGGTGGTGAAGGTGTGTGGCTGACTGGATGAGCAGGTGGAAGAAGAGGAGGAGGAAGCCGAGTAGGAGGAGGAGGCTACAGGAGGCAAAGAATGTTGCCCTGTGATCCTTGGCGGCGGAAGGACGTGCGCCAAACAGCTCTCCGCCTGGGGCCCAGCCGCCACTACATTTACCCAGTGTGCAGTTAGGGAGATATAGCGTCCCTGGCCATGCTTACTGGTCCACGTATCTGTGGTTAGGTGGACCTTGCCATAGATGGCGTTCCACAGTGCACACTTGATTTTATCAGATACTTGGTTGTGCAGGGAAGGCACAGCTCTCTTGGAGAAGTAGTGGCGGCTGGGAACAACATACTGTGGGACAGCAAGCGACATGAGCTGCTTGAAGCTGTCTGTGTCCACCAGCCTGAATGACAGCATTTCATAGGCCAGTAGTTTAGAAATGCTGGCATTCAGTGCCAGGGATCGAGGTGGGAATTTACGCTTTCTCTCAAATGTTTGTGAGATGGAGAGCTGAACGCGGCCGTGTGACATGGTTGAGATGCTTGGTGATGGAGGTGGTGGTGCTGGTGGTACATCCTCTGTTTGCTGGGCGGTAGGTGCCAACGTTCCTCCAGAGGCGGAGGAAGAGGCCGAAGCAGCAGCACAAGAGGTAGCAGGGGGAGCCTGAGTGAGTTCCTTGTTTTTATTGATGAGCGGCAGGTGCCATATTCGATTTCAACGAAATTCGCGAATATTCGATAGAATATTCGTTTTATATTCGTCCAAATCGAATATTCGTCATTATTCTTGTTATCGCGATTAATATGCGACTTAAATAATCGCGTATTGCGATTTTAACTTAAAGGCTATTCTCCTATTGAAATAGCAATGCGATTAATTCAAGTTATAATAATCGAATTTCGATTTTAACTTAGCACTGCTATATTCCATATTCGTTAATTCTAGCTTAATATGGAATATAGCAGTGCCAAGTTGAAATCGCAATTCGATTAATTCAAGTTATAATAATCGAATTTCGATTTTAACTTAGCACTGCTATATTTAATTCTAGCCTAATATGGAATATAGCAGTGCTAAGTTAAAATCGAAATTCGATTATGATAACTTGAAATAATCGAATTGCGATTTTTCACGTAATTCTCAAATCCGACAGTACATTCTAGTATATGGAGACGTTCCCATGGTGATGGGGACGCTCCATGAGCACGGAAGTCGGCAGAAGTGGCAACGGGCACTGACTGGAGCAGCCAGGAAGCCAGGAATCCAAAGGACAGGTAAGAACAACTTTAGGGAAGTGGGAAAGAAAAAAATATAACAATAAAAAAATAATAATAATAATAATTCAAGTTATAATAATCGAATTTCGATTTTAACTTAGCACTGCTATATTCCATATTAGGCTAGAATTAAATATAGCAGTGCAAAGTTAAAATCGAAATTCGATTATTATAACTTGAAATAATCGAATTGCGATTTTTCACGTAATTCTCAAATCCGACAGTACATTCTAGTATATGGAAAAGTTCCCATGGTGATGGGGACGCTCCATGAGCACGGAAGTCGGCAGAAGCGGCAACGGGCACTGACTGGAGCAGCCAGGAAGCCAGGAATCCAAAGGACAGGTAAGAACAACTTTAGGGAAGTGGGAAAGAAAAAAATATAACAATAAAAAAAAAAAAAAAAAAAAGAATATTCGTAATATCGAATTTATATCACTATATTCGAAATATTCGCGAATTAGCGAAGTGCCGATATTCGTGAAAAAAATTCGATATTCGAATATTCGCGCTCAACACTACTTGTTTTTAAGGTGTTTACTCCACTGCAGTTCATGCTTTGCATGCAGGTGCCTTGTCATGCAGGTTGTGCTAAGGTTCAGAACGTTAATGCCTCGCTTCAGGCTCTGATGGCACAGCGTGCAAACCACTCTGGTCTTGTTGTCAGCACATTGTTTGAAGAACTGCCACGCCAGGGAACTCCTTGAAGCTGCCTTTGGGGTGCTCGGTCCCAGATGGCGGTGGCCAGTAGCAGGCGGACTCTCTTGGCGGCGGGTGTTCTGCTTTTGCCCACTGCTCCCTCTTTCGCTACGCTGTTGGCTCGGTCTCACCACTGCCTCTTCCTCCGAACTCTGAAAGTCAGTGGCACGACCTTTATTCCATGTGGGGTCTAGGACAGTCTTACCTATGTGGGGTCTAAGAGACTGCTGCATAAGTCGAGGCTCAGACAGTTTCCCTGATATGCATGTGGGTGATGTGACAGACTGATGTGCTTGGTTTTCATGCGCCATCTGTGCACTTTCTGCAGAAGACTTGGTGGGAGATAATGTGAACGTGCTGGATCCACTGTCGGCCACCCAATTGACTAATGCCTGTACCTGCTCAGGCCTTACCATCCTTAGAACGGCATTGGGCCCCACCAAATATCGCTGTAAATTCTGGCGTCTACTGGGACCTGAGGTAGTTGGTACACTAGGACGTGTGGCTGTGGCAGAACGGCCACGTCCTCTCCCAGCACCAGAGGGTCCACTAACACCACCACGACCATGTCCGCGTCCGCGTCCCTTATTAGATGTTTTCCTCATTGTTACCGTTCACCACAATAAGAAAAGAATTCTTTGGCCCAATCTATTGAATTCAAATTCAGGCTTTTTTTTACAGGCATCTAACACTATCTGGCTATCTACTTAGGTACCGTATTACACTAATACAGGCACAGCAGTAACCACAGATTTAGCTGAATATAAATTGTAGGCCTATTATTTAGGCGCTGGATGTCAGGTATACGTTTACGGACAGAATTAGACTTGGAGATGCACGGTAGCGTTTGAAGTTATTGAGAATGACCCTATCCGCACCTTCAATCTAATATACCCTTTTATGGATAGATTTAAACTTGGCCTGATACAGCAGAAACCACTGATTTAGGGAATTGCTAAGTTGGAAATTGTATTTCAACCCAGAAAAAAATATATCCTTTGCCAGACAGCAGACAGTATTACAATTGGCTAGCCACAGATTTAGGGTACTGCTATTTTGGCAATTGTATTTCACCCCTCAATAAAATAGCAAGCACAGCCAAGCCCCTGATGTAGGATATAGCAAAAAAACAACAACACACTATTGATGGTTAAATGTACATGGTGGCAGCTTGTGCTGGCGCACCACAAGACACAAAATGGCCGCCGATCACTTCAGAAAAAAGTGACAGAAAAACGCTCTGGGCAGCCTTAAAACAGTGAGCAATTAAATAGCAGAGGTTGAATGATACACAGTTGTACATCGATCACTTCAGTAATTGTTTTTGAAGACTAAATCACTGCCTAATGTCGCCCTAACAGCAGCAGCTGCATCCTATCCCTACACTGATCAGAGCAGAGTGACGTGCGGCGCTACGTGACTCTAGCTTAAATAGAGGCTGGGTCACATGCTGCACTGGCCAATCACAGCCATGCCAATAGTAGGCATAGCTCTGATGGCCTCTTGGGGCAAGTAGTATGACGCTTGTTGATTGGCTACTTTGCAGCCTTTCAAAAAGCGCCAAGAAAGCGCCGAACACCGAACCCGGACTTTTATGAAAATGTTCGGGTTCGGGTCCGTGTCACGAACACCCCAAAATTCGGTACGAACCCGAACTATACAGTTCGGGTGCGCTCATCCCTACTCAGTTTCTTTCCGATTTTTCTGACGTATTCTCGGAGGGTGTAGCTCAGGAGTTGCCCCCTCACCGAGTGTATGATTGTCCGGTCAATCTTATCCCGGGAGCAAAATTGTCAAAATCTTGGTTATATAATCTTTCTCAACCCGAAAGAGTAGCTATCCAGGAGTATATTGCTGAGAGTTTGGCAAAGGGACATATTAGACCCTCTTAGTCTCCTACGGCCGCTCGATAGACCGTGCCTAGATTTCCGGGAACTGAATCTCAATACTGTCCGTGATCCTTATCCCCTTCCCTTGATTCCAGATCTATTTGATCAGATTGTTGATGCCAAGGTGTTTTCTAAGTTGGATTTAAGAGGAGTTTATAATCTGATTAGAATCAGGGAAGGAGATGAATGGAAAACAGCCTTCAATACCCCCGAGGGTCACTTAGAGAACCTAGTCATGCCCTTTGTTTTAACTAATGCTCCAGCAGTCTTTCAGCGCTTTATCAATGAAATTTTTCATAATTTGGTGAAGAGGTTCATTGTTATTTACCTCGATGACATACTAATTTACTCACCCGATATGAAGACTCATCAGGATCATTTGAGACAAGTGTTATTGATCCTTCAGGAGAATAAATTGTATGCTGAGTTGGAAAAATGTGTGTTTGTTGTTCAGGAGCTGCCGTTTTTGGGGTCCTTGCTTTCTGCCTCCGGTTTTCGTATGGATCCCGAAAAGGTCCGTGTGGTACTGGAATGGGACCAGCCGGAGAATCAGAAAGCGATGATGCGGTTTTTAGGATTTACTAATTACTACAGAAAATTCATCCTGAATTATTTCACCATTGTCAAACCTTTGACAGATAGGTTTGACAGACTAGGAAGGCCACTGACTTCTCTGTCTGGTCGGATGAGGCATTACAGGCTTTTTCTGCTATTAAGAAATGTTTTGCTTCTGCTCCCATTCTGATGCAACCTGATGTGTCTCAACCCTTCAGTGTGGAGGTTGACGCGTCAGAAGTGGGAGTCGGAGCAGTCTTGTCGCAGGGTCCCTCTCCTAGCAAATGGCGCCTGTGTGCTTTTTCTCCAAGAAACTCTCGGCCGCCGAAATAAATTATGATGTTGGGAATAGAGAGTTGTTGGCCATTGAATTGGCCTTTCAAGCGTGGCGTCATTGGCTAGAAGGGGCTACCCATCCGATTACGGTATTTACGGACCATAAGAATCTAGCTTACCTGCAATCTGCAAAGCGTTTAAAATCTAGGCAGGGTAGATGGTCATTGTTTTTTTCCAGGTTCAATTTTGTGGTCACCTATCGCCCTGGTATTAAAAACGTCAAAGCGGATGCATTGTCACTTAGCTTTGCTGGGGGCGGAGATTTGGAGGATCCTGCTCTGATTTTGGCTGATGGAGGGTGGTTTCTGCTCTTTACCCCGAGCTGGAGACGGAAGTGTTGGGGGCTCAAGAGGAGGCACCTGATTCTTGTCTTCCAGGCAAGTTGTTTGTTCCTTCTGAACTGCGATACAAGGTGTTCAAGGAACATCATGATATTGTCCTTGCGGGACATCCTGGAGGTAGATCCACTGTAGATCTTATTTCTTGGAGATTCTGGTGGCCAAGGTTGCGTAAAAGTGTTGAGGGTTATGTAGCAGCTTGCGAGACCTGTGGACGCGCAAAGGTGGCTCACACTCAGCCATCAGGATCTCTTCTTTTGTCCATCCCATCTTGTCCTTGGACACATTTTTTTATGGACTTCATTACTGATTTGCCGAGTTCCTCTGGGAAAACTGTGATTTTGATGGTAGTAGACCTCTTCAGCAAGATGGCTCACTTTGTACCATTATCAGGTTTGCCCAATGCGAAAAATCTTGCTCAGGTTTTTATTGATAACATTGTGAAATTACATGGCATTCCCTCTGATGTGGTGTCTGATAGGGGGATGCAATTTGTTTCTAGGTTTTGGAGGGCGTTTTGTTCTCGTCTGGGTATTCAGTTGTCTTTCTCTTCGGCTTTTCATCCTCAGTCAAATGGTCAAATTGAGTGCACTAACCAAAATCTGGAGACCTATTTGAGGTGTTTTGTCGCAGAGAATTAGGATGAGTGGTCCTAGTTCTTGTCTTTAGCTGAGTTTGCCTTGAATAACCATAGGCAGGAGTCAACTGATAAGTCACAATTTTTTGGCGCATATGGTTTTCACCCTCAGTCTTCTGGGATACCGGAAGAGGAGAGATTCTCTTCATCTTTGTCATCTGTCTGGCGGAAGATTCTAATTAATTTGAAAAAAATGGGTGAAAGATATAAACGGATGGCTGACAAGAGATGTATGACTGGTCTGGACCTCTGTGTGGGTGATTTGGTGTGGTTGTCCACTAAAAACATTAAGCTGAAGGTACCCTCTTGGAAATTGGGTCCAAGATTTTTTGGCCCTTACAAAATCTCGGCCATTGTCAATCTGGTGGCGTTTCATCCGGAACTTCCGCAGGCCTGGAAGATCCATAATGTGTTTCACAGGTCTTTGTTGAAGACCATCTCCATTGCCTCCTCCTCCTGTTTTGGTTGATGGTATTCTGGAATATCAGATCTCTAGAGTTCTCAACTAACGTGTCTTTTGGGGTTACCTTCAGTACCTGGTGCATTGCAGGGGATACGGTCCCGAGGAAAGAATGTGGGCTTTGGCTACCGATGTTAATGCTAGCCACCTTGTGAATGCTTTCAAAGGGCACACCCGGATAAAGTTGGGTCTGTGTGTCCGGAGGTCAACCGTATAGGGGGGGGGGGGGTACTGTCATGCCCTGCCCTGCCCTGTGTGTGTTCTGAGGAGATCTGTCAGAGCTGCTGCACGTGACTCGATCTGACAGTTTGTTTTGTTGTGGGTTTGAACAGAATCCCACCTCCTCCCAGGTGTTGTTCTTTAGGTAATTGGTGAGGCTATTTATTCCTCCCGCTCCCTATAGCCTTTGCGGGTTATAGTTCTGCCTTGTGTGAGCTCTGGAAGTTTGGTGGATCGTCAGCTCCAACACATCTCTAGATAAGTGCTTTTCCCTTTTTCCTTCTGTGTCTGTTTTTACTAGGCCTCTAGGGTGAAGCTAGCTCCTTTGGTTGTTAAAGGAGCTGGGTGTCTCTTTCCCTCTTTCCTACAGCTGAGGGTTTGGTTCAGTGTGTTATAGTCTTAGGTACGTGAGCATGTGCATACCTACCATCGAGATATGCACATGGGTGTAGCAGCTTAGGGAAAGTGTTTTAGGGATTGCTAGGAGGTCACCCCCTTAGTTCCCTAGCATTTGGGGCCTAGTCAGTTGTTTTGTTTGCTTTGCTGTTCTGTTTCCTTCCCTTATCTTACCTACCATGACACTGAGGCTTTCCGCAGCCTGATGGCGGTGGCCATCCCGTGTTAATCTGTCCCCAGCCGCCAATATTTTTCACGGTGTGCAGTCCCGTCCTTACACCAGCATGTGTCCCGTAACATCACCCGTGCCCTGACCAACGCAGTTATTGGGAAGGTCCATTTAACGACTGACACATGGACAAGTGCTTTTGGCCAGGGACGCTACATTTCCCTGACGGCACACTGGGTAATCGTTGTGGAGGCCAGGAGTGAGTCGTACCCTGGGATGGCACAGGTGCTACCGACGCCAAGGATTGCGGGCCATACTTCCATCAGGGTTTCCTCCATCACCTACATTAGTGGCTGCAACTCCCCCTTCTCCTCCTTCGCCTCCTCCTCCACTTTCACCTCTGAATTTTCATATTGCAGCATCAGTCAGACATCAGTCAGTAGCTGGAAGCAGTGTAGCACTGCAGTGGGGAAGCGGCAACAGGCCGAGCTTAAACTGATCTGCTTAGGTGACAAACAGCCCACCGCCGCAGAGCTGTGGCAGGGGATAAGGGACCAGACTGAGCTGTGGCTCCCGCCACTCAACCTAGAACCAGGCATGATTGTGTCTGATAATGGCCATAACTTGGTGGCGGCTTTGGAGCTCAGCAAGCTCACACACATACCAAGCCTAGCCCACGTGTTCAACCTAGTGGTTCAGCAGTTTCTCAAAACCTACCCCAATTTGCCTGAGCTACTGGTGAAGGTGCGCCGGTATTGATGTTTGACCTCTGTGAGGTTCTACACAACTTTGAGGAATCAACACAGATGGTGAGCGGCGATAACGCTATTATCACTGTAACCATCCCACTTCTGTGTCTACTCAAACGCTCGCTGCTCACAATTAAGGCGGATGCTTTACATGTGGAAGCGATGGAAATGGGGGAAGACAGTACACAGGGTGATAGCCAGACCAGTAAAAATGTAATAAGAATAACTGGGCTACAACAGCAGAAGACCCCACCGGGTACCACTCATCTCTACTTCAAATAGGAAAAAGAGGCTACAATTTTCACGAGCTTACCAAAATTGGACTGTTGAAGACTGGAAAAATGTTGCCTGGTCCGATGAGTCTCGATTTCTGCTGAGACATTCAAATGGTAGAGTCCGAATTTGGCGTAAACAGAATGAGAACATGTATCCATCCTCTGATGGCTACTTCCAGCAAAATAATGCACCATGTCACAAAGCTCAAATAATTTCTAATTGGTTTCTTGAACATGACAATAAGTTCACTGCACTAAAATGGCCCCCACAGTCACCAGATCTCAACCCAATAGAGCATCTTTGGGATATGGTGGAACGGGAGCTTCGTGCCCTGGATGTGCATCCCTCAAATCTCCATCAACTGCAAGATGCTATCCTATCAATATGGGCCAACATTTCTAAAGAATGCTATCAGCACCTTGTTGAATTAATGCCACGTAGAATTAAGGCAGTTCTGAAGGCAAAAGGGGGTCCAACACCGTATTAGTATGGTGTTCCTAATAATTCTTTAGGTGAGTGTATATAACACACAACACTCAGTAATACCCTGTAAAACAATATTCGTATGAATATTCAGCCGAATATTCGAATGGGAAAGTCACTCAGTTAATGGTGGCGATAAACAGTATCCTCTGATATTGTCCAATTCGATTTAATAGACAGGGGTATCCAAAGATTCTACAGTCCCAATACGCGATCAAATGAACAAACTTTAAGCGGCGTCCCGCTTATGACATCCACCAGTAGCATCCCACTGGACTAGGAGTCATACGAATTAAAGTAGCTGAATAAAATCGCTGGATAAAATAAAACGGTCTTACCGTCTCCCTTGATAGGTCAACGAAGGAAATAATGTGGTCCTCTAAGTAAGTAGACCGATAGTTCGTCAATAAATTTGCACACTGGCAATTGTTTGGCACATGTATTCAGGCCTTCTCCATGGACTCAGGCCTTACAGGTTATATTCCACATAAGCCATTCGTGTGACAGACGATTCCTTCTTAGCGATAATCCAGTCAGTTCTCCAGCTTCCCAAGTGGTCCAAATTTCTGGGGTCCTGTCTAGGCTAGACGCGTTTCGGGGTATCACATTACCCCTTCCTCAGTAGCTATCAGTCCCCCAAAAAGTCCTTTCTTTATATAGTGGAAAATGCTATTCCCAAAACCAGGATCAAGTATTCCAAAAACCTGTTTAGTCCACTCTGTCTCATTACCTCTATTTTCATTTGTCAGAATCCTCACAATATTATATAAAATTCCATTACTAACATACCTTTAATATATAAATACACATATATGCTAAATTAACGTTAAAATAAGTTTTAACATACCACATTTAAAATCACAATCACACTCTAAAATGAAAGCATGCTCTAATTAGGCTTTGCAGCTGAATGTGCAAAAACCCTTTCATCCCCATATAGACAGAAGTCTAGAGATTCCAATGCAACAAAAACACATCCGACACCATGCGGTTTCCATGTGTTTCCGATGCGTTTTTTCCGGCAAACACCTTGGACGCCTTTTTATAGTCCTTCTATACTCTTTAAAGTCCCCAGAATCAAAATATAAGGGAAATACACTTGAAAAAAATTTGTATGTGTTCACCACCTAAATTAACTGTCGGTGGGCCATATGAATTCTACTATTCAACCTTAAAAAAAGAAAACTGTTTAGCTCGAAAATCTTCATAAAATATTGTTCAGGATAAGGCCTCATGCACACGACCGTTGTGTGCACCCGTGGCCGTTGTGCCGTTTTCCGTTTTTTTTCGCGGACCCATTGACTTTCAATGGGTCCGTGGAAAAATCGGAAAATGCACCGTTTTGCAGCCGCATCCGTGATCCGTGTTTCCTGGCCGTGAAAAAAATAGGACCTGTCCTATTTTTCTCACGGCCAACGGTTCACGGACCCATTCAAGTCAATGGGTCCGTGAAAGAACAAGATTGGCATCCGTGTCCGTGATCCGTGGCCGTAGGTTAGTTTTTATACAGACGGATCCGAAGATCCGTCTGCATAAAAGCTTTTTCATAGCTGAGTTTTCACTTCGTGAAAACTCAGAACCGACAGTATATTCTAACACAGAGGCGTTCCCATGGTGATGGGGACGCTTCAGGTCAGGTTAGAATATACTAACAGAACTGTGTACATGACTGCCCCCTGCTGCCTGGAAGGTGCTGCCAGGCAGCAGGGGGCAGCCCCCCCCCCTGTAGTTAACACATTGGTGGCCAGTGTGGCCGGCCCCCCCCTCCCTTCCCTGAAGTTAACTCATTGGTGGCCAGTGCGGACGGCCCCCCCCCCTCCCCTGTAGTTAACTCATTGGTGGCCAGTGGGCCCCCCCTCCCCTGTAGTTAACTCATTGGTGGCCAGTGGGCCCCCCTCCCTCCCCAGTAGTTAACTCGTTGGTGGCCAGTGGGCCTTTTCTCCTCCCTCCCCCTTCTAATTAAAATCCCCCCCCTATCATTGGTGGCAGCGGAGTGTACCGATCGGAGTCCCAGTTTAATCGCTGGGGCTCCGATCGGTAACCATGGCAACCAGGACGATACTGCAGTCCCGGTTGCCATGGTTACTTAGCAATTTGTAGAACCATTATACTTACCTGCGAGCTGCGATCTCTGCGTCCGGTCGGGAGCTCCTCCTACTGGTAAGTGACAGGGGCAATACATTGTCTCTCCCAATATGCCATAAATAAATCTGCGTAACTGGGTGCGTACCTGGTGCCCATGGCTGTGCCTCAAGTCTGTAAATAAAAATCCCCATTCAAATTAAAATAATTGTGGGATAAAATAAAATCTATACTATCAATTAAAAATTCCACTTGTTTTTGGACTAAAGTACCCTCTTCCTGCAGTTGGGATCTCACTGCTTCTATACCCTGTGAGTGATCAATCACTGTATACAATGATTGAACATCCAGCGTGCCCATCAACCAAGTCTCTTCAAATACCATATTCTCTATTAATTTAATTATTTGTGTGGTATCTTTCGTATACTTTCGTATACCCTCAGTTCGTCTTCTCAGCGTGAATTGGATGATGAAGAGGAGGAGGAGCACGAGATGGTTGCCTTCGCTACAGAGGGTAGTACCAATGGAAGTTTTATTCCATCTGTTCAGCGTGGATGGGTTGAAGAGAAGGTAGAGGATAAGGAGATTGAGAGACAGCCTTCTGATGAGGACAGCGAAGTCTTGTCTGTTGGGACTTTGGCACACATGGCTGACTATATGTTAGGCTGCCTTTCCTTTTATCCTCGCGTTGTACGCTTTTTGGCCAACACCGATCACTGGTTGTTCATCCTTCTCGACCCCCACTACAAAGAGAACTTCTTATCTCTCATTTCTGTGGTGTAGAGGACGAGCAAAATGGTGCAATACCAAAAGTCCTTGTGGAAAAATTGCTCCAAAAATTTCCGTCTGACAACGCTGGCTGCATAGTACGTAGTTCCTTGGCCAACCGAGGAGGGGATACGAAGGGAACACACAGCAGTTCCAACAGAGGCAGGGCAACACTCTACAAGGCCTGGGACAGTTTTATCATTCTCCAGCACCCTCAACCTGATGCGTAGCCTAGTGTCACAAGGAGGGAAATATTTTGGAAGATGGTGAAGGAGTATGTAGCAGACCGTGTCAGCGTCCTCAGTGATCCCTCTGTGCCTTACAACTATTGGGTGTCCAAGCTGGACACGTGGCACAAACTGGCGCTCTATGCCTTGGAGGTCCTGGCCTGCCCCGCCGCCAGCGTTTTGTCAGATCGTGTATTTAGTGCTGCTGGGCTCATAATAACTGTTAAACGCATCTGCCTGTCAACTGAAAATGCTGACCGGTTGACTCTTATAAAAATAAACAAGGCCTGGATTGCCCCTGACTTCTCTACTCCACTAGAGGAAAGCGGCTGAACATAAAGGCACTCTAAATGTGGCTTTTATGCTGTACTGAATACACTGTATTCCGATGCACCCCTTCCACCACCAAAAAGGGTATATGGTGTCAATCTCCTTTTCTCTTCATCCCCCTCCTCCTCCATCATATCAACATGCTCCTAATGTTTTAGAGGGTCAGCTTAGCAGTGGGCCATCACCCATAATGTTTGAGGGTCACCAGCAGGCCCTCACCCATAATGTTTTAGAGGGTCAACAGCAGGCCCTTGCCCATAATGTTATTGAGGGTTACCAGCAGTCCCTCTCCCATATTATTTTAGAGAATCACCAGCAGGCCCTCGCCCATAATGTTTTTGAGGGTCACCAGCAGGCCCTCGCCCATAATGTTTTTAAGGGTCACCAGCAGGCCCTCGCCCATAATGTTTTAGAGGGTCACCAGCAGTCCCTTGTTCATAATGTTTTTGAGGGTCACCAACAGGCCCTCACCCCTAATGTTTTAAATGGTCAGATCAACAGCAGACCCTCACCCCTAATGTTTTAGATGGTCAGCTCAGCAGTTGACCCTCACCCCTAATGGTTTAGATAGTCAGATCAGCAGCAGGCCCTCGCCCCTAATGTTTTAGATGGTCAACTCAGCAGCAGACCCTCACCCCTAATGTTTTAAATTGTCACATCAGCAGCAGGCCCTCATCCCTAATGTTTTAGATGGTCAGCTCAGCAGCTGGTTATTGCCCCCATTGCTTTAGATGGTCAGATCAACAGGCCCTTGCTCCAGTAGTTTTTGAGGGTCACCAGCAGGCCATTAATCATAATTGTTCAAGGGTGCGTAGGATGCTCTCCTTTATGTGTAATAAAGGGTGTATTTTAGTGCCGGTTTCTTGTAATTATTGGCAGCCCTTTCACTTAGTGCATAGACTTTGAGTGTAGGAGTCCCACTACCTAAACAATTGTACCACAATGGGAATGATGCCCTCCTTTATGTGATATACAGGCTGTATCAGAGTGCCTCTTCCTTGTAATTTTTTGCAGCACTTGAACTTTATATACAAGTATATATAAAGGAAATAATGTTTCCTAACAGTTTTTCCTCTAAAATTGATTTTTATCTTTGGTTTTGTGTGTATTATTGTCAGTCTGTAATAGTGGCGTACTAGTCGGACAACATCGTTCCCAGCAGCAACTTGGGAGTCAAAGATGCATCCAGACATCCTCCCCATGCTGTTCCCGAACCATTTCAGTGGTGTTTCCATCAATTTCTGACCTTTACCTGTGAACCAGACACCCTCCCCTCTTCAGAGCAGGGGGTGCCTGGTTTAAAGCTCTGGTTCTCCCATTGACTTCCATTGTGCTCGGGTGCTCTGTAGAGCACCCGAGCATCCCAAGGTCTTCTACTCGAGCACCCATACACTTTGGTGCTCAACCAACACTATTAAAGAGGTTTTACATTGATTAGTAACTGATTTTCAGGGGTCTGACACTGATGAGCTGTTCCTAAGTAACTCCATCACCAGAAATAGGAAATGGAACTACACAGCTCCATCCATTTTTCAGTGGACAGAGCTGGTTATAAAACTCTTGTTCACTTTAGTTGGAGCAGCGCTGCAGTAACCAGCTACATCATCCGCTAAGTGTTTCAGCGTCTATTTCTTGCATTGGAGCTACTTACAAAAAAGCTGATCAGCGGGGGTGTGGAGTGTCGCATACCCACTGTTCAGAGATATTTTTTTATTAATTCAATAAAAATTAACATACAATAATGCAAATTGTACGGCATAAAGATCAAACAAAGACCGTACACGTACAAAGAGATAAGTAGATGTTCCATCAGATTGATAAGAATCATACAATAGTAGGACAATATAATTATTGCTTGGTAACAGTTCTATTTAAAATTTCTATATACAAACCGGATTCCAAAAAAGTTGGGACACTAAACAAATTGTGAATAAAAACTGAATGCAATGATGTGGAGATGGCAAATGTCAATATTTTATTTGTAATAGAACGTAGATGACAGATCAAACGTTTAATCCGAGTAAATGTATAATTTTAAAGGAAAAATATGTTGATTCAAAATTTTACGGTGTCAACAAATCCCCAAAAAGTTGGGACAAGTAGCAATAAGAGGCTGGAAAAAGTAAATTTGAGGATATCGAAGAGCTGGAAGACCAATTAACACTAATTAGGTCAATTGGCAACATGATTGGGTATAAAAAGAGCTTCTCAGAGTGGCAGTGTCTCTCAGAAGCCAAGATGGGTAGAGGATCACCAATTCCCACAATGTTGCGCAGAAAGATAGTGGAGCAATATCAGAAAGATGTTACCCAGTGAAAAATTGCAAAGACTTTGCATCTATCATCATCAACTGTGCATAACATCATCCGAAGATTCAGAGAATCTGGAACAATCTCTGTGCGTAAGGGTCAAGGCCGTAAAACCATACTGGATGCCCGTGATCTCCGGGCCCTTAAACGACACTGCACCACAAACAGGAATGCTACTGTAAAGGAAATCGCAGAATGGGCTCAGGAATACTTCCAGAAACCATTGTCAGTGAACACAATCCACCGTGCCATCCGCCGTTGCCAGCTGAAACTCTACAGTGCAAAGAAGAAGACATTTCTAAGCAAGATCCACAAGCTCAGACGTTTTCACTGGGCCAGGGATCATTTAAAATGGAGTGTGGCAAAATGGAAGACTGTTCTGTGGTCAGACGAGTCACGATTCAAAGTTCTTTTTGGAAATCTGGGACGCCATGTCATCCGGACCAAAGAGGACAAGGACAACCCAAGTTGTTATCAACGCTCAGTTCAGAAGCCTGCATCTCTGATGGTATGGGGTTGCATGAGTGCGTGTGGCATGGGCAGCTTGCATGTCTGGAAAGGCACCATCAATGCAGAAAAATATATTCAGGTTCTAGAACAACATATGCTCCCAGACGTCATCTCTTTCAGGGAAGACCCTGCATTTTTCAACAAGATAATGCCAGACCACATTCTGCATCAATCACAACATCATGGCTGCGTAGGAGAAGGATCCGGGTACTGAAATGGTCAGTCTGCAGTCCAGATCTTTCACCTATAGAGAACATTTGGCGCATCATAAAGAGGAAGGTGCAACAAAGAAGGCCCAAGACGATTGAACAGTTAGAGGCCTGTATTAGACAAGAATGGGAGAGCATTCCTATTTCTAAACTTGAGAAACTGGTCTCCTCGGTCCCCAGACATCTGTTGAGTGTTGTAAGAAGAAGGGGAGATGCCAGACAGTGGTGAAAATGGCCTTGTCCCAACTTTTTGGGGATTTGTTGACACCATGAAATTCTGATTCAACATATTTTCCACTTAAAATTGGTACATTTTCTCAGTTTAAACTTTAGTTCCATGATTTATGTTCTATTCTGAATAAAATATTAGAAGTTGGCACCTCCACATCATTGCATTCAGTTTTTATTCACGATTTGTATAGTGTCCCAACTTTTTTGGAATCCGGTTTGTATCTCCCAGTCTTTCCAACTGTTCTTAAACTTGGGATAAGTTCTATTTTCCCAGGCAGCAATCTCTTCAAAATGGTAAATTGTGTCGAAATTATTGATCCATAGATCGTCTGAGGGAAGCTCGGAAGTAAGCCAACACCAGGTATCAGGAGACGCGCTGCTAATAATAGTTTGCTAAATAGGAAAGGAATTTTAATGGGTGTGTCGGATGAATATAAACCCAGGAGGGCTAGTTGTGGAGACAACGGGACTGTTGAGTTACAGATTTTGTTGCTCCTTGAAAATATCTTCTCCTACCAATTGTGGATAGTTGGGCAAGTCCAGCAGAGGTGAAAAAAGGTTCCCCTTTCTTTTCTGCAGCGCCAACAGACATCCGAACTCCCCTCTCCATATCTACATATTATATCCGGTGTCTTGTACCACCTCGTCAATACCTTGCATCCATTTTCCTAAATCCTCACACAGCACGAAGAAGTATGGGGAGTCAGGAGTAAGCGGGATTGTTCCCTAGGGGAAAAGGTGTAGTCAAGATCTCTCTCCCAGAGACCAATATAGGCCGGTTTAGGCATCATAATAGGAGATCTAAGTCTTCTGTAAAGTAGCGAGATAGGTTTTCTTGGAGGAGATTGATTATGCACCACGTTTTCATACCATGTGAGAGGTCTGGTCAATGAGTGGTATGGTATATGTTTAGTGATGAAGTTCCGTAGAAACAAAACAATAAAGGGACTAGTACCAGGGGCATGGATTGCAGATAAAAAGGCATCTCCTTCCAACAGGTCACCAAAATCAGTAAACAGTAAGAGGATAGGAGTTTCTGAGTGACGGAGTGAAGGAGGTATGCATTGTTTAAATTCACCAGAGGCTAGGTCTAATACATCCCTCATTTGTACGAAGGGAGAAGGTAGAGGAATACCAAAATTAGAATTCTGGAACCATTTCCATGCTTCAATGGTAGCCTTGATAGTAGGGCAGGTATTAGGATTCTTGAAGGGATAATTAAGAGTGTCAACTAATAGACCTCTAAACGAGTACCCCGATTGAGAGGTTTCCATCCCTACCCAGGATTTGTGGGGTGATTGCCTGAACCAATCTAGGGCCCTCGTCAAGAGGATTGCTCTGTTGTATAAAAGGGGATCTGGAAGGCCAATACCCCCAAAAGCTCTAGGTCTCTGGAGGGCTGATACGGCAATCCTAGGTTTTTTCTTGTCCCATATAAAGGATCTAATTAGTTTTGATAGGGCAGCGTAGTAGTTTTTCGGGATGGGGATGGGTAGTACTTGTTGAAGGTAATTGAGTCTGGGGAGGACTAAAGACATGACCATGTTTTTGCGTCCGAACCAAGATAGTGTTGGGGAATGTAATTTGGTCAATTGATCTTGCATGGATTTGAGGAGAGGAATATAGTTTAGTAAGAAGAGTTTATTTATATCATGTGATATTTTGATGCCAATATATGTAAGGAATGGGACGTCACAATTGAAAGTAGAAGTTTTGGGCAATTTTCGTTTAACTGATGGTTTCAAACCCATTGAGAGGATATTTGATTTTTTCAAGTTAATCTTGAAGTTGGAAAGGGAACTAAAGACTTCCAAGATGTCATAAACAATGGACAAGGATGTTTCAGGATTAGTTGTAATTATCATCAGATCATCGGCAACTTTATGATCCTGCCCTTCCCCCAGTCTGATGCCCTTTATTCTGTTGTCTTGGCGAATGGTTTGGAGCAAGGGCTCCATAACTAATACGAAAATTAGGGGGGAAAGGAGACAACCCTGCCTTGTTCCATTCTTTATAGAGAAAGATAGGAAAAGGGAGTTGTTCACAATCACTGATGCCGATGCATTGATGTACATAGAGAGAATTGCTTTAATGTAAGCATAAGGGAGACCAAATTTTTCTAAAGTGAGGGTCATAAAGTCCCATTTGACCCTGTCAAATGCCTTCTCAGCATCAGTACTGAGCAGAACAAGGGGGTGGGAATGTTTCTTAGCATGGAACAAGGCATTAATTAGTCTGGCAGAGTTATCTTTACCTTCTCTTCCACTAACAAATCCAGTCTGGTCTCTGTAAATGAAGAGCGGAAGGAGAGGGGAAAGACGATTGGCCATCATTTGGCCAAGAGCTTCAGGTCCAAATTCAAAAGAGAAATGGGGCGATAATTCGCACATTGAGTGGGGTCTTTCCCTTCTTTGGGGATGATGGATATGTGTGCCTTAGTCATATCTGGGGACAGGGCAATGCCTTGTGATTATGAATTGCAAACCATTAGGAGGTGAGGGACTAGAGATTTGTTGAAGGTGCGATAATAAAGGACCGGGAGTCCATCTGGGCCAGGGGCTTTACCCTTAGGGAGATTTTTTATAGCTAAGGACAGCTCTTCAGGTGTGAAGGGAGAGCTTAGTAATTTTTTCTGGGATTCGTCTAGCTTAGGAAGAGGGATATGTTGGAGAAACTGTTTTATAGGATGAGGGGTGGATGGGGAATCTGCCTCGTATTCTGTCTGGGGAATGTTTTAAAGGGCCTGATAAAACTCATGGAACTGTTGAGCTATTTCTTTTGTTGTCAGGACTTGAGTGCCATCAGGCTTGATATTCTTGTTTATATAATTGTGTGCTCTTCTCTTTTTAATCCTGTTCATAATAAATTTGGAGGCTTTGTCTCCGTGAGCAAAAAAATTATATTGTGAGTGTAGAAAGAACTTGGCTGATTGTGCCTTCAGGTGGTTTTTTAACTCCGCCCGAAGTTCACTTAGACGGGATAAATGAGAATTCCGGAGGGATTTTTTATGGCGGGTTTCCAATTTCTGGATTTCGGATAGAAGGTTGTCTATAAGTGCTTTTTTTTTTTTTTTAAGTTGTGAGCCTAAACTGATAAACTGTCCTCTCGTGTAAGCTTTATGGGTGTCCCAAATCACATGGGGGGAAGTTTCTGGGTGAGCATTTAAGATGAAAAATTCATCCATAATTTTTTGTAACACTTGAATCTGCTCCTGTGAGGATAAGAGCTGTTCGTTGAGCCTCCAGTTAAAAGATCTGGGGGACATTTGTGGGGTAAAGATAGAGACTAAGACAGGGGAGTGATCTGATAGATGGATTTAATCAATCCTAGCTTTAGTGCAAAGATAGAGGTGTTCTTTAGATATCAGAATATGGTCCAATCTGTGATAGGAGCCATGAACGTTTGAAGAGAATGTGTAATCCTTAGTCTCTGGATTGAGGGCTCTCCAAACATCTATGAGGTGTTGACTGTGGAGCTGCTTGTTAATGGCGTTAAGTGCCTTGTGAGAGAGGGCAGATTTGTGAGATGTAGAATCAAAGGGTCAAAGGTTAGATTCAAATCTCCACCCATAATAACTATTCCCTCTTTGAAGGTATCTATTATTGGGATGAATTTTCAAACAAGCTCTGTTGGTTGGTGTTTGGGGCGTAAACATTAATAAGTGTATAGACCTGGTTAGAAATGCAACCCTCTACTATAATATAGCGTCCATCTGGATCTTGTATATGAAAGCAGTATTGGAAAGGCACGTCCCCTCTAAAACACACTCACACCTCTTGAGGCCGAGGAGTTTGAGCCGCAGTGAATCCAAAGAGTGTATTTGAAATGAGAAAGGTTCGGATAATGGTTAAATTTAAAATGTGTTTCTTGCAGTAATAGGATAGAACAGTTATTCTTTTTCAGATATGATTGAATCTGGCATCTTTTGGAAGGGTCGTTAAAGCCTTTAACATTAAAAGAGGCTATGTTTAGGTCAGCCATCATATCATAATGTTGATGGGGCTTCTGATATTTGCGGACTCTTTACTGACAGGGAATGTCCCACAGGATTGGCGCATGGCAAATGTGGAGCCAATATTCAAAAAGGGTCCAAAAACAGAGCCTGGAAACTATAGGCCGGTAAGTTTAACATCTGTTGTGGGTAAACTGTTTGAAGGTTTTCTGAGAGATGCTATGTTAGAGCATCTTAACAGAAATAAGCAAATAACGCCATATCAGCATGGCTTCGTGAGGGATCGGTCATGTCAAACTAATTTAATCAGTTTCTATGAGGAGGTAAGTTCTAGACTTGACAGCGGCGAATCAATGGATGTCGTGTATCTGGACTTCTCCAAAGCATTTGACACTGTACCACATAAAAGGTTAGTATATAAAATGAGAATGCTCGGACTGGGAGAAAACGTCTGTAAGTGGGTAAGTAACTGGCTCAATGATAGAAAACAGAGGGTGGTTATTAACGGTACATACTCAGATTGGGTCACTGTCACTAGTGGAGTACCTCAGGGGTCAGTATTGGGCCCTATTCTCTTCAATATATTTATTAATGATCTTGTAGAAGGCTTGCATAGTAAAATATCAATTTTCGCAGAGGACACTAAACTGTGTAAAGTAATTAACACTGAAGAGGACAGTATACTACTTCAGAGGCATCTGGATAGATTGGAGGCTTGGGCAGATAAGTGGCAGATGAGGTTTAACACTGACAAATGTAAAGTTATGCACATGGGAAGGAATAATGCAAGTCACCCGTACATACTAAATGGTAAAACACTCGGTAACACTGACATGGAAAAGGATCTAGGAATTTTAATAAACAGCAAACTAAGCTGCAAAAAACAGTGTCAGACAGCTGCTGCCAAGGCCAATAAGATAATGGGTTGCATCAAAAGGGGCATAGATGCCCGTTATGAGAACATATTCCTACTACTTTACAAATCATTAGTCAGACCACACATGGAGTACTGTGTACAGTTCTGGGCTCCAGTGAACAAGGCAGACATAGCAGAGCTTGAGGGGGTCCAGAGGAGGGCAACTAAAGTAATAACTGGAATGGGGCAACTACAGTACCCTGAAAGATTATCAAAATTAGGGTTATTCACGTTAGAAAAAAGACGACTGAGGGGAGATCTAATTACTATGTATAAATATATCAGGGGTCAGTATAGAGATCTATCCCATCATCTATTTATCCCCAGGACTGTGACTGGGACAAGGGGACATCCTCTGCATTTGGAGGAAAGAAGGTTTGTACACAAACATAGAAAAGGATTCTTTACGGTAAGAGCAGTGAGACTATGGAACTCTCTGCCTGAGGAGGTGGTGATGGTGAGTACAATAAAGGAATTCAAGAGGGGCCTGGATGTATTTCTGTAGCGTAATAATATTACAGGCTATAGCTACTAGAGAGGGGTTGTTGATCCAGGGAGATATTCTGATTGGAGTCGGGAAGGAATTTTTTATTCCCCTAAAGTGAGGAAAATTGGCTTCTACCTCACAGGGTTTTTTTTTTTGCTTTCCTCTGGATCAACTTGCAGGATGACAGGCCGAACTGGATGGACAAATGTCTTTTTTCGGCCTTATGTACTATGTTAGTATGTTACTTATAGAGATAAATCTAAAAGATGGCATTTTAAGGGTTAAAGGTAAAAAGATTGCCCTCCAGAAACTGCTCTCAACCACAATTAGTATTTTCTTAGTCTGATGTATCTTAATAATGTAACCTGTGAGACATCCACTACAAACAGATTTAAACAATCTTAACCTGAGATAACAACACCACATTATCATTTGTAGTAATCTTAGCAATATTAGAATGTGGTAAAGGACAATAAAGGCACAGTAGTAGTGAGGAGTTCACTAATTAGTTAAGTAGGTAGGAGGGAAAGGAAAACACGTTTCAGTGCCCTTATTTTGAATTGTAGGTCTAGCGAGACCAGAGGGGCGGGTTAGGATCAAAGATGATATAGGAGAGAGGGGGAAGGTAAAAATCTTGCAAAGGAGAGGAAGCAAAAAAGCACTAGGTGGGAATGCCTGAACTAAAACATAAATGAGAGATCACCTATACATTATTTTCGTATTCCCCTAGTGGCAGCCTTCTTGGAGTGGATTTCTGATTTCCTCTTCTGTCTTTTTGTAGTTTAGGAGTAAGCTGCTTATCCCAGGATTCATTTGGAGGGAGGACTGGCAGTCCAGCCAGATCTTGAACTGGGTCCCAGTCCTGAATGTCAAGTGGGCCAATATTCAGATGATCATAAACTGGTAAGAAGTGATGGACATCCTGCGGCCCTCAAACACAAAGGAAAGTCCAAATGGGAATTTCCACCTGCAAGGAATGTTCTTTTCCCTGAGCCAATCTGTTAACGGCTTGAGGGCTCTTCTTTTCTTGAGGGTAGATTGAGCTAGGTCTTGGAAGACCAGGATATCGTGACCGTCCCATTTAACAGCTTGTAAATGTCTAGCTTTAGTGAGGACGGCTTCTTTCACAGGAAAGCTCAAGACTTTACAGATGACATCTCTGGGAGGTGCTGAAGGAGCTGGCTTAGGTTTCAGAGCTCTGTGGGCTCTTTCTAGCAGAACTTCGTGCACCGAATCAGGGCCCAGAAGGGACAGGCACATCTGCACTATTGTATTAGGGATATCTCCCTGAGCAACCGTTTTAGATATACCTCTGAAGCGCAGGTTGTTGCGCCTTCCACGGTTTTCCTGGTCCTCTATTGCATTGTATATAGAGTTCAGATTTACTTGTACTGCCTGTATCTTTTGTACGACAGCTGTTTGGTGCTCTAACAGGGCTGTCTGTGAGTCTTCCAGCTTCTCGACTCTGCACCCTATGTGGCGGACATCTTGTTTTATAGCACCTATATTGGCGCTAAGCGGTTCTAAAGCAGAAGCCAGAGAGGAGGTCAGGGTGTATCTCAGGTAGTGTCACGACTGTGACTGATCCAGACAGGTCTGAGAGGAGAAGGTCGCAGCGACTTGCTACTCGCGATAGCTTGTGAGTTTGCTCCGTGGTTCAGGGTATGTCATCTGGGTTTTGCCTTGTGAACCTTTTTGTCCTGACTGGGAGTTTGTAGGCATCCTTCTCAGGTGAGTCCTGTCTGCCACTCCCAGCTACTATATTAGTTTCACTTTCACTTGCAGTCATTGCCAGATATAGTCCTTACTTCCAGTGCTACTCTGACCTTGGAAGGAGATCGTTTGATGGTGTTGCTGTGGAGCTCTTGTCCGGCGTGGACTGTCGTGTTTGGGATCGCCTTCTCTGCTCGTGACTGGATAAGTCTATCTCTGCTGTTGTTTGTTTGTTGCTGTCTTCCCCTGTTGTTTTCCTAGACGTGAGTGATGGTGACTAGCGCTCCCATCGGCCTTTCCCCAGTCCAGTCTTGTTAGGGCGACTGAGGGTTTAGGCATCCATGCTCGCCGCACGGGTTCACACCCCGTCTAGTGTATCAGGGCAGACAGGTGCCAGCTTAGGGTTAGTCAGGGGTGGCCATTCTATTTCCCATCCGTAGATAAGGGTCCCCCTTCCCCTCCGTCTGGTGCGACACGACTCCTGCTGGGATAGCGGTCGTGACAGTATATCTGGCCTTTTAAAAAGAAAAAAAAAGTGACATTTCTTTTTTTTTTTTTTCCTGCTTGCTGTTTTGCTTTGTATTTTGTCTGTTCCACTATGGATCCGGTTTCGGTTTTGGCGAAACAATTTCAGGGGTTATCCCTTGAAGTGGCAGGATTAAAAGCAACAGTGCTGCAGCAGCAATCCTTTGGTTCCACCGTTGCTATGGGAAACCAAGGTACTCCTGAGCCAAAAGTGGCTTTACCTGATAGGTTCTCAGGAGGAAGAGACCAATTTGTAACCTTCAGAGAAGCTTGCAAATTGTTCTTCAGGTTACGCCCTAGATCCTCCGGCGGTGAGGAACAACTGGTGGGCATTGTATTTTCTCTCCTGCAAGGAGATCCGCAGGCTTGGGCTTTCTCCCTACCATCAGACTCTCCGGCCGTACGATCAGTGGAGGAGTTTTTTGAAGCCCTGGGTCTCGTATATGATGACCCGGACAGGGTCTCACTGGCTGAGTCTAAGCTACGTAGACTTCGGCAAGAGAACCGGTCTGCTGAACTATATTGTTCCGAATTCCGTAGGTGGGCTACTGATACGTTATGGAACGACTCGGCCCTTAGGAGTCAGTTCTGCCAGGGGTTGTCTGAAAAATTAAAAGACGCGCTGGCGGTATACGAGGTCCCTGGGTCTCTTGAGGCTGCTATGTCTCTGTCCATAAGAATCGACAGACGACTCAGGGAGAGACTATTAAATTTTACGGAGGCCTCTATAGGGCAGGGATCGGTCTGTTATGGTCCAGTCAAACCAATGCAAATAGGGGGCGCCACTAGACGGGTGAATCCTCCTAAGTTCCGCCGTAGGTCAGAGGTTTGTTTTCGTTGTGGGGGGAGGGGTCATTTTGTAAAGGTTTGTCCCTCAGAACCCAAGAGACCACAAACAAAGGAGCCGCCGGAAAACTAGAGTCCCCAGATTGTGCGGAGGAGAACAGTCTGGGCGTATTCATTTCCTCCATACGCATGTCTCAGTTTTTGTTGTCCGCTACCGTTGAGGCGGGCAATAAAACTGAGATCTGTTCCGTCTTTTTGGACAGTGGGGCGGGGGTCAACTTGGTGGATTCACGGTTTGCTCAGGCTCTGGGTTTTACTCCGGAACCGGTATGCAGAACTATTCCTGTTTTTGCCATCGACTCCTCCCCTCTTACTCAGAGAGAGTTAACTCAGATCATCCATAATATCCATCTGCAGGTAGGGGACCTCCATAAAGAGCATATCTCTTGTTATGTCCTGGACGGTCTTCCGGCTCCTATGGTATTGGGGCTTCCCTGGCTGGTGACTCACAATCCAGTGGTGGATTGGCAGGCCGGGGAGATTGTGGAGTGGAGTGAACATTGTAAGGACAACTGCTTGAGTAGTAGGTGCTCTACACTCTCTGTAACATCTTTACCTGCCTTTCTGTCAGATTTTATGGATGTGTTCCCTGAGAAGGGTTGTCAGGGGTTACCACCTCATCGTCCATATGATTGCCCGATTAATCTATTACCTGGGGCAAAACTACCTAAAACCCGGTTATACAATCTTTCCGGCCCGGAGAGGAAGGCTATGAAAGATTATATTTCGGAGAGTTTGGCTAAGGGACACATCAGACCCTCTTCTTCACCTGTGGCTGCAGGGTTCTTTTTCGTTAAAAAGAAAGATGGGGGCCTACGTCCTTGCCTGGATTTCCGGGAATTAACCCGGATAACTATCCGAGATCCCTATCCTTTTCCTCTCATTCCCGACCTCTTTAATCAGGTTGCTGGTGCTAAATGGTTCTCCAAAATGGATCTCAGAGGAGCCTATAACCTGGTTCGCATCAAAGAGGGGGATGAGTGGAAGACGGCTTTTAATACTCCGGAAGGGCATTATGAAAATCTGGTCATGCCATTTGGTCTTACTAATGCGCCTGCGGTATTCCAACATTTTGTCAACGATATTTTTAGTCACCTTATCGGGAGATTTGTTGCGATATATCTAGATGACATCCTGGTCTATTCCCCGGATCTGGATACGCATAAGATCCATGTGAGACAAGTGATGCAGATATTAAGGGCCAACAAATTGTTTGCTAAGTTAGAAAAATGTGTGTTCGCCGTAAAAGAACTGCCATTTCTGGGGTATGTGTTGTCAGATTCAGGTTTCCGCATGGATCCAGAGAAAGTCCGGGCGATTATAGACTGGGATCTGCCTGAGACCCTGAAGGCATTGCAACGCTTCCTGGGGTTTGCCAATTTTTATAGAAAGTTTATAAAGAACTATTCCTTGGTGGTCAAACCACTGACGGACATGACCCGAAAGGGATCCGATTTTTCCAAATGGTCACATGCAGCCAAAACTGCCTTTGCATCTCTGAAGGAGAGATTCACCTCGGCCCCTATTCTCGTACAGCCAGATGTCTCGCTTCCTTTTATTGTAGAGGTTGACGCATCAGAGGTGGGGCTGGGAGCGGTACTATCTCAGGGCCCGTCCCCTGGTGAATGGCGTCCGTGTGCTTTCTTTTCAAAGAAATTGTCTACTGCAGAAAGGAACTATGATATTGGCAACAGGGAACTTTTGGCTATTAAGTTGGCTTTTGAGGAGTGGCGTCATTTTTTGGAGGGGGCGGTTCATCCCGTCACGGTGATTACTGATCACAAAAACTTATTATATCTGGAGTCTGGGAAACGTCTCACCCCTAGACAGGCTCGGTGGTCGTTATTTTTTACTAGGTTTAATTTTGTAATAACCTATCGCCCGGGGGCAAAAAATACTAAGGCGGATGCATTGTCTCGAAGTTTTCCTGGAGGGGGTGATGTTGAGGTACCAGAGCCCATTTTGCAAAACGGGGTGGTGGTCTCTGCATTACACTCAGGTTTGGAGGGGAGGGTGTTGGAAGATCAGGGGGACGCCCCGGCCTCCTGCCCCTCGGGTAAACTGTTTGTGCCAGAAAATTTATGACTGGAGATACTAAAAGAACACCATAACTCCACACTGGCAGGACACCCAAGTAGTAGGGCAACCTCTGAGTTAGGGTCTTGTCGGTTCTGGTGGCCTAAATGGCGCCAGGAGGTGTTGAATTTTGTGTCTGCATGTGCTACCTGTGCTCGTTCTAAGGTAGATCATACTCGTCCGGCAGGGCGTCATTTACCTCTGGCCATCCCCAACAGGCCTTGGACGCACCTGTCAATGGATTTCATTACGGATCTACCAGTATCAGCGGGGAAGACTGTTATTCTTGTAGTTGTTGACAGATTCAGTAAAATGGTGCACTTTATTGCTCTTGCCGCATTGCCTAATGCTAACACACTGGCTCAGGTTTTTATTGACCACATCGTGAAGCTTCACGGGGTCCCTTCCGATATTGTTTCGGATCGTGGTACCCAATTAGTTTCTAAATTTTGGAAAGCTTTTTGTTCTTGTTTAGGGGTTCATCTGTCGTTTTCTTCATCTTTCCATCCACAGTCCAACGGTCAGACTGAACGTACCAATCAAAACCTAGAGACATATTTGAGATGCTTTGTTTCCGAAAATCAGGAGGAATGGTCATCTTATATACCGTTAGCCGAGTTTGCCATTAATAATCGTCGTCAAGAATCCACCGATAAGTCACCATTTTTTGGTGCGTATGGTTTCCATCCTCAGTTTTGTACGTTTAGTGAGGGGGGGCCGTCTGGGATTCCCGAGGAGGAATGATTTGCGTCTTCACTTTCTTCAGTGTGGCAGAGTGTGCAAGAAAGTTTGAAGAGAATTGGTGGTAGATACAAACGTGCTGCTGATAGGAAGCGCTCTGAAGGTCCGGACCTTGGGGTGAATGACTTGGTGTGGTTGTCTACCAGAAATATCAAGTTGAAGGTTCCCTCGTGGAAATTAGGTCCGAGATTTATTGGTCCTTATAGGGTAATTAAGATCATTAACCCGGTGGCTTTTCGTCTGGAGCTACCTCAGACTCTAAGGATCCATAATGTCTTCCACAGATCTCTGCTTAAGAGATATGTAGAACCTCCTGAACCATTGCCACTACCGCCTCCACCGGTGGTTGTTGATGGCAGTCTTGAGTTTCAGGTAGAAAAGATTGTTGATTCACGATATGTTCGCCGCTCTCTTCAGTACCTGGTACACTGGAAAGGTTATGGTTCCGAAGAGAGAATGTGGGTTCCAGCATCAGAGATAAAAGCGGATAGACTCATTCGGGCTTTTCATAGCTCCCATCCGGAGAGGCCTGGTCTTGAGGGTCCAGGGGCCCCTCGTAGAAAGGGGGGTACTGTCACGACTGTGACTGATCCAGACAGGTCTGGGAGGAGAAGGTCGCAGCGACTTGCTACTCGCGATAGCTTGTGAGTTTGCTCCGTGGTTCAGGGTATGTCATCTGGGTTTTGCCTTGTGAACTTTTTTGTCCTGACTGGGAGTTTGTAGGCATCCTTCTCAGGTGAGTCCTGTCTGCCACTCCCAGCTACTATATTAGTTTCACTTTCACTTGCAGTCATTGCCAGATATAGTCCTTACTTCCAGTGCTACTCTGACCTTTGAAGGAGATCGTTTGATGGTGTTGCTGTGGAGCTCTTGTCCGGCGTAGACTGTCGTGTTTGGGATCGCCTTCTCTGCTCGTGACTGGATAAGTCTATCTCTGCTGTTGTTTGTTTGTTGCTGTCTTCCCCTGTTGTTTTCCTAGACGTGAGTGATGGTGACTAGCGCTCCCATCGGCCTTTCCCCAGTCCAGTCTTGTTAGGGCGACTGAGGGTTTAGGCATACTGCTCGCCGCACGGGTTCATACCCCATCTAGGGTATCAGGGCAGACAGGTGCCAGCTTAGGGTTAGTCAGGGGTGGCCATTCTATTTCCCATCCGTAGATAAGGGTCCCCCTTCCCCTCCGTCTGGTGCGACACGACTACTGCTGGGATAGCGGTCGTGACAGGTAGGAGCGGGATATCGGAAGGGTATCGGGTTCATCCTCATCTCCTTGTGCGCCTTGAGGGGTGGTCTCTGCTTGCTTTCGGCTGGCTGAGTGTGGAGATGCCGGCGCCATCTTAGCTTCCCTGTTCACATAAGTGGAGGTGGCTTTCTTTATACATTTTTCCATGTCGCCGCTGTTAATAGGCGATTTGGAGTGTCCAGCAGGTTCTCCCGTTTTAGAGCCTCCAATCTTCACCATATTTCGACCAGACAGGCATGATTACAGGCTGAAAGGGCACTTTCTCAAACGGAGCTCTTGTTTCACACAGCCATTCGGCTCAGACGCAGGCTCCACCCCCCGCTGTTCAGAGATATTGATAGCATACCTAGGGATAGGTTATCAACATAAAAATCCTGGAAAAACACTTTAAAGTTTATCAGAAACGGAATAGGATGGCAGTAAGAGTCTTTCAAATGACTCAAAGTACCTGTATAAAAGGTAAATCCTATTGATGGTGTAACTGCAGCTTATACAGAGATACTGGCTAAAATATCAACTAATGCCTCATGTTTGTCATGTATACAGGATGCAGCAAAGTACAAAACTTGGAAGGCAGGGCCAAAGATAAAAGGCACATTGGCCCTGGTGCAAGAGTTTAGCTTGAGGCCCCCTTCCCTCAGTGCTTTATGGCCAGGGGCAGGGAAGCATATAGCCTTCATATAGCCTGAGGCAAAAACTGAAACGTCACCTCCCCATGCCAAACTCTTGACCTAACCCCTTTCCTCCAGCCAGAGGTGTAACTTGACCTGCATGCAGTCAGGGGCGGACTGCGAATCCCCATGCCAAACCCTTGATCTAACCCCTTTCCTCCAGCCAGCCAGAGGTGTAACTTGACCTGCATGCAGTCAGGGGTGGACTGGAAACTTATAGTGGCCCTGGAAAAAAATAAAAAATAAAAAATAAAAGTGGCCCCATTTTGTAGGCAGGTCCAAATTAACAGAAGGCGAGGTCAACAATACCATAGTGCAAAATGCCATCCCAGCAGTACCAAAAAACACAATATACTGCCCCAAAAGCTGGTCTTCTGTGGTGGCCATCAATAGCTACCATCTTCTGTCCTCCTCCTCCTCCAGTTGTCTATGGAGCTTAGGGTTCAGGAGATGAGATGTGGGCCACAGCAGTTGAATTCAGGAAGACATGTGCCGCCGCAGGCTGGGTACATGAGTAACTAGTTCTAACAGCGTTAATTACTTTTAAGAGCGCATTATGTACCTGGTCAGTGGCAGAGAGGAGGACTTGGGTGGCCCCCTGGGGCATCAGTCCACCAGGAAATTTCCCTGTAGGGTCTATGGCCAAACCACCCCTGCGTGCAGATTTTATTATGCTGGTGTCTTCTTATGCGTCACAAGGGTCTTTGGGACCCCTCAGCATCTTGGGTCCATTAGTGACTGCTACCTCTGCACCCCCTAAAGCTACAGCCCTGTTGGAAGGTGCTGGACAACTTTTGTGATTTAAATGTATGTAACTATGTGACTGGCACCTTATAGAAGTATTGTTTGGGGGAAGGGTGTGGATCATACTAATAAGGGGGTAGATAGTGTAGATAGAGAGTGGGATATAGAAGGGGACAGTGGGGATTTAGTGAGGGCTGTGGTTAGCGAGGAAAGTAGGGAGAAGACTGGGCATAACAGTACACATGAAAAATAGAACTGCTGGTAACAAGAACCTGTTACATACAAACATCAACCAAGGTAACCTAAAAATCCCAGATATTCACTTTAAAGGTAATAGTAATTTAAAATGTATTTTCACAAATGCCAGAAGTCTAGCTAGCAAAATATGGGAGCTAGAGGCTATGGTAATAGAATAACACATAGATATAGTTGATGTATCTGAGACATGGTTGGATTCTTCGCAAGACTGGGCTGTAAATATTAAGGGTTTTACACTATTTAGGAAATATAGGGTAAATAGAAAAGGAGGTGGTCTGTTGATGCTTTGAATTGAAGTTGTATAATCTCAGATATACAGGTGTGATATGCTGTAATTCAATGGAGTGCAGAACTCTGGTTGTACCCTTTGTATTCATACAATTTGTTATTCATTATTCTTTGAAAAATTTCAATAAAATTGAGTTTACCGAAAAGGAGGTGGTGTATGCCTGTATGTGAGGAGTGATCTGAAGACAAGTTGTGAAAGAGGCAATTGTGAGTGAGGATGGTGAGGATGTATAAACCTTATGGGTGAAAGTTCAAAGGGATAAAACACTGGAAAAATAATACTTGATGTAATCTATAGACCCCCTAACATCAGAGAGGAGATAGAAACACAACAGTATAACCAAATAGAGCGGGCTGCATAGACTGGTACACTGGTCATAATGGGAGATTTTAACTTCCCAGACATTGACTGGGGTCATGGTTTTGCTCAACCGCAAAGGGGAGAAAATTCCTTAACTTGCTGCAGGACCACTTTATGGGCCAGTTTGTAGAAGCTCCCACTAGGGGCAATGCTCTGTTAGATCTGGTAATCTCTAATGACGCAGAGCTTGTTGGAAATGTTACTGTTCGAGAAACACTAGGTAATAGTGACCACAATATAATTATATCCCCACTAAACTATAAGAAGCAAACTCTCTCAGGCAGAGCAAAGACACTAAATTTCAAAAAGGCTAATTTCCCTGGGTTGATGGCAGCATTTCAGGGCATAGACTGGGTGCAGCTACTGTCACATAATAATATTAAGGATAAATGGGAGAGCTTTAAATCCACATTGAGTAATTGCACTAAAAAAATATATTTATTATTCCTTAAGGTAACAAGTATAAATGGCTAAAATTAAACCCCCCATGGCTTACAGCTACTGTAAAAAGGGCAATAAAAGACCAAAAAAAGGGCATTTAAAAAATACTAATCTGAGGGGTCAGCTGGTGTTTTTGAAGATTACAAAGGGCTTAATAATATCTGTAAAAAGGAGATAAAATTAGCAAAAATACAAAACGAACATCAGGTAGCAAAAGAGAGCAAAACAAATCCCCAAAAAATAATTTTAATATATAAATGCTAAAAAAATTAGGTCTGAGCTGGTAGCTCTACTAATGGTAAAGGGGGTTAGTCACTGAAGATAAGGAAAAGGTAGAGTTACTAAATGTTTTATTTAGCTCTGTATATACAAAAGAAGAGAAATGAGCTGATATCTGTGGTGCTGGGGCTGTTAGTACATCCGGTAATATACTCAATTGGCTAACTGTAGATATGGTCCAAGATAAGTTAAATAGGGTAAATGTGAACAAGGCTACGGGTCCAGATGGATTACACCCAAGAGTGCTTAAAGAGCTCAGTTCAGTCATTGTTGAACCCCTGGAATTTTTAAAGATTCTCTAGGTACTGGTATTCAAAAAAGCATCAAGGTCCTTCACAGGTAATTATAGACCAGTTAGTTTAACTTATGTTGTGGGGAAAATGTTTGAAGGACTCTTAAGGGACTATATACACGAGTATGTGACTGTAAATAATATTATAAGTGATAACCAACATGGGTTTACCAAGGACAGAAGTTGTCAGACTAACCTGATTTGTTTTTATGAGGAGGTGAGTAGTAGCCTGGACAGAGGGGCAGCTGTGGATGTAGTGTTTCTGGATTTTGTAAAGGCTTTTGATACTGTCCCTCATAGACGTTTAATAGGTAAAGTAAGGTCTATAGTCTTGGAAAGTATAGTTTGTAATTGGATTGAAAACTGGCTGAAGGATTGTGTCCAGAGAGTTGTGGTCAATGATTCCTATTCAGAATGGTCCCGGGTTATAAGTGGTGTACCCCAAGGTTCAGTGCTGGGCCCTTTATTATTGAATTTATTTATTAATGATATAGAGGACAAGATTAATAGCACCATTTCTATTTTTGCAGATGATACTAAGCTATGTAGAACTGTATAGTCTATGGAAGATGTCCATGTACTACAAGATGACTTGAACACTGAGTAATTGGGCATCAACTTGGTAAATGAGGTTCAATGTGGACAAATGTAAAGTTATACATCTTGGTAGTAATAATCTCTGTGCTTCATATGTCCTAGGTTATGTAGCACTGGGAGAGTCACTTATAGAGAAGGATTTGGGTGTCCTTGTGGATGGTAGATTAAATTACAGCATACAATGTCAATCAGCTGCTTCTAAGGCCACCAGGATATTGTCATGCATTAAACGAGCATGGACTCGCGGGGCAGGGATGTTATACTACCACTTTAAAAAAGCATTGGTGCGGCCTCATCTGGAATATGCTGTTCAGTTCTGGGCACCAGTCCATAGGAAGGACGCACTGCAGCTGGAAAAAGTTATGAAGAAAGATTAAAAGATTTGAATTTATTTAGTCTTGAGAAGAGACGTCTAAGGGGGAACATAGTTAATACGGTTGAAAAAAGACAAACGTCCATCAAGTTCAACCAAGGGATAGGTGGGGATGCGAATCCCAGAAGGAAGCGAGACTCAGATTTCTACACGTTTTCATAAGAATTTATGTTTTTTACTTTTAAGAATTTGTCTAAATCCTTTTTGAAACTGTCCACTGTTCCTGCTGTGACCACGTCCTGAGGAAGTCTAATCCACAGATTCAAAGTTCTTACAGTAAAGAAGTTTTGACGCTTCCAGAGATTGAACTTTTTCTTCTCCAGTCGGAGGCAGTGCCCCCTTGTCGTTTGAGCGCATTTTACATGGAACAGCTTTTCACCGTATTTTTTGTATGGCCCATTTATATACTTGTATAGGTTAATCCTGATAAACCTATACAAATATATAAATGGGCCATACAAAAAATATGGTGAAAAACTGTTCTATGTAAAATGCGCTCAAAAGACAATGGGGCACTGCCTCCTATTGGAGAGAAAAAAGTTCAGTCTCCAGAAGCATCAAAGCTTCTTTACTGTAAGACCTGTGAAGCTGTGGAATAGACTTCCTCAGGACGTGGTCACAGCAGGAACAGTGGACAGTTTTAAAAAGGGTTTAGACGAATTCTTAAAAGAAAAAAACATTAATGCTTTTGAAAATGTGTAGAAATCAGAGTATCACTTCCTTCTGGGATTCGCATCCCCACCGATCCCTTGGTTGATCTTGATGGTCTTTTTTCAACCGCATTAACTATGTAACTATGTGTTTGGTAGGTGTGCGAGAGGATTATCATTAGTATTTTCTGCCTGTGCAGTCTTTATCATATACTGCTGGAGCCTGGTTGGCCTGGAGTGAACTAATATTTCAACCTTGAAACAAGAATGTCTTTTTTGGTGATATGAAGCAATTTTGTCACTTGTCAAATGTAATTTTCAACGAACAGGATGTATTTTTCTACAGTTGTGTTAAAACTGCTTTGTTGTATACTGCACCTAATGTTTGGGTAGGTACCCACTTAAATGAGATTTCCATAATGTGGTAAGTGGGCTTATTTACTGTAGTTTAAAATATACACAAAGAATATCAGCAATAACTCATTATAAAATATTGAATGTGTAGATCTTGTCTATTTTGTTTTATTTTTTAGAGGAATGCTTCTAAAATTACATTGAATATTGAAATATATGGGAGCGAGAGCTATTGTATCCCCTCCAAAAGACTTACTGATGAGTGTTACTCTTTCAGCTGATTAACAGAGTAGTATCGTGCTCGTCATTCTTATGCAGCGCAGACATCATGCAGATGCAGTGGGTGCTCTTCAGCGCCGACCTTTCCCCTACCACCATTGCCTCAATTAACAGTCTAGAATACAGTAAGTGCCCATGCTTTACTGTAAGTATGCATATTATAATCAGTAGCGTAAACTGTGGTTGTTTGGTTACAACATACTGTAATCTGCAACACAGATCCAATCACAACGAATAGATGTATGCCCGATTGTGTTACGAAAACCTAAAATGTCAATCTAGAGAGGTGCCGTAATCCTATTTCGGGAAATAGCAAGGATTTCTGAAAGTGAATGATACAGAAAAGACAAATACAAGAAAAACTTACACCCACTGCCAAAATTATATAAGAAGTCATTGATTTAATGTTATTGCCCTGAAAGCTTCGGAGATGCTCTACAGCTGGCTGATGGTGCAATAGCAAATAGAATGCAGAGTTACATTGTGCTCCACTAGATGGCACACTTGGTTCATAAACCTGCATGCATCTCCTATCATCTACAAGAACCTTGAAGATTTGTACTTTCATTTTACAGAAATGTATCACATCTTTGAGTCTAGGCGTCATTTGTTGACTTAGAATTGACAGTACGTTAGTGCATACTGTACTGCAACAATATGTTAGTATAGTTCAATATGGAAACTTTTTCTAATGTACAGTATGATAGTTCAATACATCAGGCATTGTTGGATATAGCTTTAGCAACATTACTCTGATGATTTGCCATCTTTTCTGGTTCATTGACTTCCTTTCTATTGCTGAGCTCATTTGACACACTAATATGAAAGAGGGTTATGGGTTCCATGTCTGGAGAAAGTGTATGGATGCGTGAAAACTTGAATTTAGTGTGCGGCAAAGGTTGACATCTCCTGGTCTCCTGTCCTGTTTTATGTGTCAACAACTTTCACGGCACACTAACTACAAGAGTGCCCATTGCCTTTGACACTATCACTTCACTTTATACTTTAGTATTAGTGTTAGACCATCCACACAATGATATCTGTGTCCAGGGGCAAAACTATAAAAGTGCAGAGGTAGCAGTCACACCTAGTTCTGATAACTAAGGCAACCGAAAGGTCCCTCTGCCACATAAGAAACAATCAGTGTTGGAGGGAGAGTGGTGATGGGGGACAGGGGGAGGTAAGGTGTTGCTTCAAGGGGCTAGGCTAAAAGTTAGGATTTCTCTGCAATTTAATATCTGATTGGATTGCAGAAAGGAATTTAGCATGATCAGCTCTGTCAGGTATTATTCCTGGTTTAATAGGGTTAATCATGGCTGAAGATGTGCTTTAATTATTATTGTTTTAATCCCACTAAGAGAACTCACAGTACAATGAATTATTTTCATATTGAATTGGTAACTATACTACAATGTATTATCCATTATAGTCTATCAGTGTAACAGCACGTGGCATAGTCTAAATGGCTTACAGTCATGGTAGGCATGAGGACCTTTGCTAGGCTCTTATCTGCCATGGTAGGTGAAATGGTCACCTGCAAATGTGTTAACAGAGGCTGATGGGGACAGAAGTAGCCCCCTTCCCCATCTAACTGGCTATATGCTGTGGTCCTGTGACGTGTCAGCTACATGCACATCACCATTAATGGCCAATCAGTTGCCTCAGCTGTGATGTGTCAATAATGGAATTAGACTTCTGATCGTCAGCGGTCATATCCCATTCCATCTAATGTCACCACTGAGGCCATTGATTGGCTGGTAGCAGTAATGTGGACTTAGATGGCACATCACACTTTCGGCTGAGCATTGACTAGAAGCAGCAAGGATAGGAGGCAATGTGCTGGAATTATGAGGTTCTAACAAGGTCAGTAGTAGTGTTTTTATTTCAGACCATACTCAGCCACCACTAAAAATGTTATTTTTCTCGGACAACCATTTTATACTCTGGCACTTTGTGGCAAACTTTTATATATCACTTTATATAACTATACAGTACTTTATACTATAGTGCTTTGCCAGTATAGAGTTAATTCAATAAAAGGAATTTGATTGAGTTTTTATGCATAGTGTTGTTAGGTTGCAGATTCCATCAAAAATATGGACAAAATAGCACTGCAAGCAGTGCTATTTTGTCCAGTAAAATGCCAGACTCTTATCCAAAAACCCAACAAACCCATTTTGTTTAATGGGGTCTTTCCGCAGCCATTAGTTACAGTTATGTGCTGTATCCAGCATATCCTTGATTTTTGTAGTTCTGCTCCTATAACAGGCCAGAACAATGAAAAAACCAATGCTGATGAATGGGAGCAAGAAAGGTTTGGATTGGGGTACCAGAACACAAATGATTGGAAAAGAAAAACCATGATCAGAGAACCCGAGGAGTAGATACCATCAATGAGGAACACGAAGAGTAGAGCACATGAACAGAGAACCAAGAGGGCCGGGGGACATTTCACTGTTTGGGCAAATGATTCCTTATAAACTCACTTGTCCTTGCTTTATTTTATCTCCTATCAGCTTGTGCTGAAAAAACAAAGTTCTAGGGCGCTTGGCTGCTTATAAATGGCTGACCCTGCGCCAAAGTTTAATTTATGCATGCCCTAGTTGGCACAGATATATGGAAAACATGCAGCACTTGAATTATTTCAAGCTTGATGCTTAGCTTTTTGGAGAAGAACACCACAGAATAATTTACACCCTGCATCATAAAGCTCTCCAAAGTTAAAAGAGAATCACAAGTGAATGTGAAAACAGATGTACACACAAATGTCACATGTTGACAGCAGATGACAATGACATCACAATTTCACCATGGTAAGAAAAAACAAAGGTTTAATGGATTTTGATGAGCACTAGTGATGATCGAGCATCTAATCGGCTCGAGCATCTCGATGCTCGGCACATGGCGGTACTCGGCCGAGTACCGCATGTGCTTGAGCGCCATGCTTGAGTCTCCTCCCCCCACGTTTCTTGGCTGCTACACAGTCAATATACATGCAGGTAAGTACTGCACTCACTGTAATGCCAGTAGCCATGTTGGTTACTGGCATTACAGTGATTGGCAGGCCAGAATGCATCATCGGGTGCTATATAGCACCCGATGACGCATGTTCGGCTCATTCGTAGTCAGGGAGAGCTGAGCATAGGAAGGGACAGAGTGTAGGGAATGTAATTGAAAATGTTTTTTTGTACAAAAACATTTCAGAGACCCAAAAGTCCTTGTAAGGACTATTGTGTGTGACAGCAGCAATATATGTTTGTAGTGCAACCTGCGCTAAATTGCTCAGTGTTAGGGAGAGCTGTGCATAGGAAGGGTCAGACAGTGTAGGGAGTGTAATAGAAAGATTTTTAATACAAAAAACTTTTCAGAGACCCAATAGTCCTTTTAAGGACTATCGTGTGTGACAGCAGCAATATAAATTTTTTGCGCATCCTGCACTAAATACCGTGTAATAGGTGTCACTACCAGAGCTTTGGGACGTTCTCACAGCTCTGTTTCTCCACCCCTGTGATGATGTCACTACTAGAGCTGGGAGGAGTTCTCACTACTCTGTTTACTTTTGGTTTCTTTCACCACAGCTGTTCTTCATGTGTTTGATTTCCCTCTCTTTATATCACCCCTCCTCCTATGATAGGATGTGGATTATATTTCTCACTTCAGTTGTAGCTCTTGCTTTAGTTTCTTCACTTGTAGCTATCAGTTCACTGGACCTGTGTTCTGCTGCAGCTAGCACTCCGGATATTGCCAGCCTGTCCTTGGATCCGTCTTCTCTGCGGCTGCAACACCTTCAGCTAAGTCTGCAGACATTGTTGTATTCCTGTTTGTTTTCTGACTGGATCTGATGTGGCCACGGTTCCCTCCATATACTGAGTAGGGCACTGGTGGCCGTGCCCCTTCCACTATTGTAGGGGTTACAGTGGTCATTAGTCTTAGGCACGTGGGCATGCCTCGTTCCGCCATTTGGATCCGGGCATGTGCTTTAGCAGAATAGGGAAAGCGTTGAGGGTCGGACAGGGGTCACCCTTTATCCTCCCTAGTTCTGGGTCCAGTCAGTTGCTCTGTACTGTGTATAACTATTGTTGCTCACATACAGCCGTGACAATAGGCCGCTGAGGACAGTTAAATTATTCGTGCCACATCTCCTGTGTAAAGTGTGCGCATCACTAAAATATTAGTGACATTCAGTGTACCTTTTTCCATAGACGGTGTCAGCTGTGGACAGTTAAATTATCTGTGCCACATCTCCTGTTTAAAGTGTGCACATCCCTAAAATATCAGTGACATCCAGTGTACCTTTTTCCATAGACCAGGGGTGGCCAACCTGTGGCTCTTGAGCCGAATGCGGCTCTTTGCTTCTTCAAGTGCCGCTCTAGCTGTGAAGCCGGGAAGCAGTCAGGCCGGCTCACTCTCCACCCCATGCTCAGATCTCTTTTCCTGACCCGGCGCTGTTGCTATTTTGCAGATCCAGCTCACTCTCCACTACGTCCTGATGCACACAGTGTGAGAACGTAGTACGGGGAGACACGCACTATGACCTCACGTTGTGTTCATCAGGTCACAGTGGAGAGCGTGTCAGACCTGCAGAGTAGCAGGTGCCTGATCAGGAGAGGGAAGAGATTTTTTTTTTATTATAGGACAAAGCATGGGGGTCTGATCTAAGCATGGGAGGTTCTGATCTGAGCATGGGGGGTGTCCTGATCTGGGCAATGAAGGTCTGATCTGAGCATAGGGGGGTCCTGATCTGAGCAATGGGGGTCTGATCTGAGCACGGGGGTTTGATCTTAGCATGAGGGTCAGATCTGAGCATGGGGGGGATCTGAGCATGGGGGTTCAGATTTGAACATGGGGGGCAGATCTAAGCATGGGTAGCAGATCTGAGCATGGGGGGAGATCTGAGCATGGGGGGGGAGATCTGAGCACTGAGGGTCTGACACTGGGAGTGTTGTTTGATCCAAGCTTTGGGGGTCTTATTTTGGGGGGCTGATTTGGAGGTCTGATGAGGTTTGGGGATCTTATTTTAGGTCAGATGAGTATTGGGGATCTGATTTAGGAGTCTGATCTGAGGTCTAATGAAAAATATATTTTTTATTTTTTCTCTGCTAATGAAAAATTTTAAAAAATATTTTTATCAGACCTCAGATCAGATGAAAAATCTTATTTTTCTTTGTTAAAACCTATGTATGGCGAAAAATGCGGCGAAAATAAGGCAAAATGTATAGCTTGTGGCTCTTGGTAGTCATACATTATTTTTTTTTGGGCTCTTTGTTTCTGTAAGGTTGACCACCCCTGCCATAGACGGTGTCCACTGTGGACAGTTAAATTATCCGCGTCACATCTCCTGTTTAAAGTGTGCACATCCCTAAAATATCAGTGACATCCACTGCACTTTTTCCGTAGATGGTGTCCACTGCAGAAAGTTAAATTATCCGCGTCACATCTCCTGTTTAAAGTGTGCGCATTCCTAAAATATCAGTGACATCCAGTGCACTTTTTCCGTAGACGGTGTCCGCTATGGACAGTTAAATTATCCACGCCACATCTCCTGTTTAAAGTGTGCGCATCCCTAAAATATCAGTGACATCCAGTGTACCTTTTTCTGTATACACTGCAAACAGTCACATTACCGTATTAAATTTTATTGCGCATACACTTCCAAATCCTACGCTACTGTACATGTGACATACTTTTGAGCATATATCACATTTAAAATGAGGAAGGCTAGCAGTAAGGGACGGGGAAGTGGCCGTGATGCTGATGGTGCACGCAGAGGCCGTGGCCCTGGGCGCGGAGAAACTGTGCCTACTGCCAGATCACAAGAAAAACAATCATTCACAATACCTAGCTTGCAGGGCGGCACAGGACACCACTCTTGAAGTCAGACCAGTGCGACCAGGTGGTCGGTTGGATTGCAGCAGATAATGCTTCTAGTCAGTTAAGCAACACCCTGTCTTTCACCAAGTCCAGTCTCAGTAGCCAGGAGTCTGGTCAACACAATCCTCACCCTGATCCTCCTTCCTCCCACCATGTACAGTCTGGCCAAACAAGTGATCCCACACTCGGATATTCCGAGGACCTCTTTTCATCGCCATTACTTGATTTGGCCCTCATGCCAATCACGCTTGAAGAGTGACATGAGATCTTTTGCCCTGATTCCCAACCTCTTGAGCATCCACAGTCACAAGAACATGACGGTGGGGAACGGCAATTAGTGTTTAATGAGGTGGATGAAGATGAGACACAGTTGCCAATGAGTCAACCGTAATTACTACCTCAAGAGGTTGATGAAGAGGATGAGACACAGTTGTCAATCACTGAGGTCGTGTTTAGGTCAACAAATCAGGAGGATGATCAGAGTGAGGAAGTGGAAGAGGAGGTGGTGGACGATGAGGTCACTGACCCAACATGGGAAGGTGAAAAGCCGAGCGATTACAGCAGTACAGAGGGGGAGGGATCTGCAGCACCGTAACAGGCTGGAAGAGGCAGTGGGGTGCCAAAAGGGAGAAGGCGGGCCACACCAAACAGGCCAGCAACTGTTCCACAGAGCACCCCCTTGCGTAAATCTCACTTGCCAAGGGGTAGATGTTCCGCAGTATGGCATTTTTTTGAGGAAAGTGCGGACGACAAAAGAATAGTAGTTTGCAACTTGTGCCATACGAAAATGAGCCGGGGCATGAACACTAGCAACCTCACCACAACCAGCATGATCCGCCACATGGCATCCAAGCACCGTAAGCCTCCTATTCTCCTATGTTACGCGCTGGGATGCCTCCCGCCCTGCACCTGGACCTTCGCAAGCACCATCAGCGACCACATCCACTTCTATGTCCCAGCGCAGCGTCCAAATGGCTTGCCTGTTGGTACTCTGGCACACATGGCTGACTTCATGTCAAGCTGCCTTTCCCGTGACCCGCACATTAAACGCATTTTAGACAACATGGATTACTCGTTGTTCACCCTTCTCGATCCCCGCTACAAAGAGAACTTCTCATCTTTCATTCCTCTGGTGGAGAGGACAAGCAAAATGGTACAATACCAGAAGATCCTTGTTGAAAAATTGCTCCAAAAATTTCCATCTGACAACGCTGGCGGCAGAGTCTGTAGTTCCTTGGCCAACCGAGGAGGGGACACAAGGAGAACACACAGCAGTTCCAAAAGAGGCAGGACAACACTCTCCAAAGCCTGGGACAGTTTCCTGACACCCCGCCAGCACCAGGAAAAATTTTGGAAGATGGTGAAGCAGTACATATATACCAACAGTAGCTGAACCCAGCAAATATACACCGCATGGTGGACAACCGTAAACCTCCTGCATAAAGCAAAAACAAACCCGCGGATAATGACCATGTAAATCTTTATTAAACAAATATGCAAACATACATAATAAATAAAACCCAGTAACGGAATGCAGAGGAGTGTGGATAAAAAAGCCTCCAAGCTAGTACATATAACAATAATGATAATTGCATACAGTCACCGCTGCGTATGTGATATACCAAGGAATAACCAAAACGAGGTTAAACGGTTAATATGCTGGGTGTAGGTCTCATTTACAAATACATAAATACACCGCAAGGCATATGCAAATTAAACTTGTACAAAGTCAAGAGAGCAGTCAGCATAAATGAGAAGTACCACTGTATCGCCTGGTACTAACACATAAACAACGGTGACAAGCATAAATAACAAATGACAAACCTGGCTGGAGGAACGGCCCGACTTCCGTTTCGCTTACTAGCTTTTTCAAAGGGCACCAAAAAAGAAGGAGTACATAGCAGAAAGTGTCAGCGTCCTCAATGATCCCTCCTTAAAACTACTGAGTGTCCAAGCTGGTCACGTGGCACAAACTGGCGCTCTACGCCTTGGAGGTGCTGGCCTGCCCTGCCGCCAGCGTTTTGTCTGAGCGGGTATTTTGTACTGCTGGTGGCATTATAACAGATAAGTATATACCGCTGTCAACTGAAAATGCTTACAGGTTGACTCTTATAAAAAGGAACAAGGCCTGGATTGACCATGACATCTCAACTCCACCAGAGGAAAGCTGATGAACATAAAGGCACTTTAAATGTGTTGTTTATAATATACTAAAACAAGGGTATATGGTTGAATCTTCCTTTTCTCATCCTCCTTCTCCTCTTCCATCATATCAACACATGCTTATTCGTTGCATATAATGCCCTCACATATATGCCCTATGCATATAATGTTTTACAGGGTCAGCTCAGCTACAGGCACTTGCATATAATTTTTTAAAGGGTCAGCTCACCAACAGGCCCTCGAATATAATGTTTTACATGGTCAGCTCACCAGCAGTCCCTCGCATATAATTTTTTAGAGGGTCAGCTCACCAGCAGGCCCTCGCATATAATTTTTTAGAGGGTCAGCTCACCAACAGGCCCTTGCATATAATGTTTTACAGGGTCAGCTCACCAGCAGGCCCTTGCATATAATTTATTAGAGGGTCAGCTCACTAGCAGTCCCTCACATATAATTTTTTAGAGGGTCAGTTCACCAGCAGACCCTCGCATATAATGCTTTACAGAGTCAGCTCACCAGTAGGCCCTCGCATATAATTTTTTAGAGGGTCAGCTCACCAGCAGGCCCTCGCATATAACTTTTTAGAGGGTCAGCTCACCAGCAGGCCCTTGCATATAATTTTTTTCAGGGTCTGCTCACCAGCAGGCCTTCACCTACAATGTTTTACAGGGTAAGCTCACCTGACGGTCCTCGCATATAATGTTTTAGAGGGTCAGCTCACCTGCAGGCCATCACCTACAACCTTTTACAGGATCAGCTCACCTGAAGGCTCTCGCATATAATGTTTTAGAGGGTCAGCTCACCTGCAGGCCCTCACCTACAACCTTTTATAGGGTCAGCTTACCAGCAGGCCTGCACCTAAAATCTTTTACAGAGTCAGCTCACAAGCAGACCCACATCTACAATCTTTTACATGGTCAGCTCACCAGCAGGCCCGCACTTAAATCTTTTACAGGGTCAGCTCACCTGCAGGCCCGCACCTAAAATCTTTTACAGGGTCAGATCACCTGCAGGCCCTCACCTAATTATACCTAATAGGTAATTTGCGTGCATGCTACCTTGCTTGGATGTGGTAGCTGTAGCTATTTATCAGGCTCCCTCTCCGGAATCGAACCCTGATTCCCTGTTACCCGTAGTCACCATATTTTGCGCTGACAATAACATTGAAAGTTGATAGGCCAGACATCCGAATAGATCGTTGCCGTCACGGCGACGTGCGATCGGCCACAGGTTATCTAGAGTCACCAAAGCGGCAACAGGCCGCCCTCGCCCATAATGTTTTAGATGGTCAGATCAGCAGGCCCTTGCTCCAAATGTTTTTGAGGGTCACCAGCAGGCCATCAATCATAATTTTTTAAGGCTGTGTATGATGTCCTCCTTTATGTGTAACAAAGGGTGTATTGCAGTGCCGCTTCCTTGTAATTTTTGGCAGCCCTTTCACTTAGTGCATAGGCTTTATGAGTGTAGGAGTCCCACTACATGAGCAATTGTACCACAATGTGAATGAGGCCCTCCTTTATATGATATACAGGTTGTATCGGAGTGCCTCTTCCTTGTAATTTTTGGCAGCACTTGCACTTTATATACAAGTAAATATACAGGAAAGAATGTTTCCTAACAATTTTTCCTCTAAAATCGATTTTATCTTTGGTTTTGTGCGTATTATTGTCAGTCGTTCCAAGCAGCGACTTGGGAGTCCAAGATGCATCCAGACATCCTCCGCATGCTGTTTCCGAACCATTTCAGAGGTGTTTCCATCAATTTCTGACCTTTTCCTATGAACCAGGCACCCTCCCCTCTTCAGAGCATTGACTTCCATTATACATGTTCTCATTAGTGTTGATCGAGCACCATAATGCTCGGGGGCTCGGGCCGAACACATATGGATGCTACCCGAGCTTTCCGATGTGTTCGGCCCGAGCACCCGAGCACTATGGTGCTCGATCAACACTAATGAGCACATGTTGGGAAGCTACTTAATATTTTGACAGACAAATGCAAAAATACAGAAAATGATATTGCAACCCTACATTGTTTTTAGTTGTTGGTATATTAACAGTGTCCATCTAGGATCATTCAGTGTGTATACTGTATAGTATAATTTTTTGGCCACAGTCATAAAGTACCAGCACATCTTATTGTTGCTCTGATTGATTCATGTCTTGATTACTATAACTAATTACTAATTGGTCTTCTCTCTCCAAGCTATCCTGACTGCAGCACCCAAGCACATCTTTCCTTCTGGCTGCCACACCAGTTCTTCTACCTTGTGCACGTTTTTGCCCATTCACTTTAGGATAAAATTTTATCTTATTACAATAAAGCTGGTCATACATTTGAGATAATGATAGACCACATTGTTACATTCATGGGATCATCCGTACGAACGATCCTACCAACTAAACTGGCTGACCAGGGAGTTAGTTTTTATATACAGTACAGACCAAAAGTTTGGACACACCTTCTCATTCAAAGAGTTTTCTTTATTTTCATGACTATGAAGGCATCAAAACTATGAATTAACACATGTGGAATTATATACATAACAAACAAGTGTGAAACAACTGAAAATATGTCATATTCTAGGTTCTTCAAAGTAGCCACCTTATGCTTTGATTACTGCTTTGCACACTCTTGGCATTCTCTTGATGAGCTTCAAGAAGTAGTCCCCTGAAATGGTCTTCCAACAGTCTTGAAGGAGTTCCCAGAGATGCTTAGCACTTGTTGGCTCTTTTGCCTTCACTCTGCGGTCCAGCTCACCCCAAACCATCTCGATTGGGTTCAGATCCGGTGACTGTGGAGGCCAGGTCATCTGGCGCAGCACCCCATCACTCTCCTTCATGGTCAAATAGCCCTTACTTTAAAAGTTTTCCCAATTTTTCGGCTGACTGACTGACCTTCATTTCTTAAAGTAATGATTGCCACTCGTTTTTTCTTTACTTTGCTCCTTTTTTTTTGCCATAATACATTCTATTCAGTAGGACTATCAGCTGTGTACCCATCTGACTTAGCCTCAATGCCACTGATGGTCCCAACCCCATTTATAAGGCAAGAAATCCCACTTATTAAACCTGACAGGGCACACCTGTGAAGTGAAAACCATTTCAGGGGACTACCTCTTGAAGCTCATCAAGAGAATGCAAAGAGTGTGTGTCACAGTCGTTACCTTTGGCTGTGACCTTCTGTCTATGCTCTCGCTGAAGCTCCGTTCCTGTGTGTCATTTGTGGTTCTGTATGGGTTAACTCCCCTGTGTTCCTATTAGGAGTTAATCCTCTGTCTGCTCCATGGGTGTGGCCTCTTTGCTTCACCCATGGAACCTGTATATAAGGCTGAGGTTTCCTCAGTTCTGGTCAGCTCTCCTGGTATGTGTTGTCTTGTCCTGCTCCTGGTTTGTACTCTCTCTCCCATGCTGCTGACCCATGGGATCCGTGTCTGTCTGTCTGTGCTCTGTAGGTTTCCTACTTGTTCATTCCCGTCCTCTTTCCTGTCTTTCTGGTATCTGTTCTGTCAGTTATGTTTTAGTTACTTTGTGTGTATTCATATGTCTCGGTTCAGCAAGCGCCTAGCTGCAGAGTGCTATGCGCAAGGCCACGCAGTATACCACTGGTGGAGCAAGTCCTTCTCTGCTCATTGCCACTCCTGCTCCCTTGCGAGAACTCCTGCGTGTATTATTAGTTGCCCTGTTTTGTATTTGCCTGTCTGTTATGTTTGCCTATGTGCCGTCGGTACCTTCTGTTACCTGTTGTCCATTCGTTCCTGCTGTCACTGTCTAGTTCACGCTCCAGATGGACCCTGGCAACTTCCTGCGGCAAAGTCTAACCCTACCATCTAGGGCTCTAGTGAATACCAGGAGTTGCTTAGTCACGCCCCTCTGGAGTATTACTAGACAGTGGCGCAGTGGGGGTTTTCTCCCACTGTGCTGACGGTACATAGAGCTCTTGTTTTGTCTGTGCTGCCTTCCCTGGTTTTTGTTTGTGCAATAAACTCTTATGTGTCTGTACCTGATTTCTGTTTGTTTATTGCTTGATGATGCGGTGGTCTCTCCTGGGACCTCCAACTAGTGACAGTGTGCAAAGCAGTAATCAAAGCAAAAGGTGGCTACTTTGAAGAACCTAGAATATGACATATTTTCAGTTGTTTCACACTTGTTTGTTATGTATATAATTCCACATGTGTTAATTCATAGTTTTGATGCCTTCAGTGTGAATCTACAATTTTCATAGTCATGAAAATAAAGAAAACTCTTTGAATGAGAAGGTGTGTCTAAACTTTTGGTCTGTACTGTGTGTATATATATATATATATGACTTTTTGATACTTGAGCACAATGGCACGGGGTTCGGCTGTATTCAGTCAATTATGCCATCAACATGCAGTTTCCACAGATGAATGGCCAAAGTTTTCTAGAATAGCGGATTACATTTTTAGTAGACAAGAGTCCGCTGTCGACTGTATGATCGAGAACAGTGTTCCTTGAGTCCGCATGAGAATGAATTGGATGTGCACATAAGTGACCACAGTTCCGTTCACTTCTTTGGAAATGCTAAGTGCAGTGCTCAGTTATTTCCAGCAGACCCATAAGGCTGGGTTCACACCTGAGCGTATTCGATAAGCGCTTTTTACAGGCGTTTTTATCGGGCGTTTTTGAGGCGTATTTTGGGGCGTTTTTGTATTTTGGAAACGTGCGGAGTACGCGCGTTTGTGTGATTGACCACAGAGGCATCCAATGAAAAACTGCCATGTGTACACTTGAGGTGTCCAATGAAAGAGACTTCCTGTGGAGCTATTTCCTGTGTGTTTTTGTATAGAGTAGAGTCTGTAATAACCATGGATCTCCGCAAACGATGGCGAACAGCAGCAATAGTTGCAGCAGTGCATCTAATGCGTTTGAGGAGAAGGAGACTGAAAAGGAGACGGTTCTGGGTCCATCCAGTGATTGCGAACTGACAGCAAAGAGGACAGTTCTGGGCCATGTACGATAACCTTTGTGCACACGAGGAGAAATGTCCATAAACAGGTTAGTACATATACAAAGCTTATTGTAGTGGTGTCCATAATGGCAGCATGCTACATTAGTTTTTTTTTGTCAGTATAGTTAACCCTTCACAATTTTTTTTTCAACAGCTTTGATGAGCTCCTGGGATTGATGTCCATCCATTTGCAACGGCAAGAGACATTCATGAGGGACAGCATAGCACCAGTGGAAAGACTGCTCATAACGTTGCGGTAAGTAGACAAATCACTGCACAAATAATCCTGTGCTGCTGCAGGTTGTGACCTATGTGTGTTTGTGCAGGTGGTATGGCATGTGTGACTGTCCGAAATTCCGAAATATGTGTAGCACAACCATACCTAGTTTAACCACATTCAAATAAACTACCAACCCCCCAAAATATAACCAAAAAGACACCAACGCTTGAGAATTAAATATTAATAGCATTATTATTATAAATAAAAGTACAAACGTTGCAAAGAAACAAGTGCAATATTTTCTACGAAACAAAGACAAGGTGCACAGCATTTTGGCTCCTCAACGTGGTTAACCCCTTAAGGACTCAGCCCTATTTCACCTTAAGGACTTGGCCATTTTTTGCAAATCTGACCAGTGTCACTTTAAGTGCTGATAACTTTAAAACGCTTTGACTTATCCAGGCCGTTCTGAGATTGTTTTTTCATCACATATTGTACTTCATGACACTGGTAAAATGAAGTCAAAAAAAAATTTTTTTTTTGCACAAAATAATACCTAATTTACCAAAAAAATTGAAAAATTTGCAAATTTCAAAGTTTCAGTTTCTCTACTTCTGTAATACATAGTAATACCTCCAAAAATTGTGATGACTTTATATTCCCCATATGTCTACTTCAAGTTTGAATTGTTTTGGGAATGATATTTTATTTTTTGGGGATGTTATAAGGCTTAGAAGTTTAGAAGCAAATCTTGAAATTTTTCTGAAATTTACAAAAACTCAATTTTTAGGGACCAGTTCAGGTCTGAAGTCACTTTGCGAGGCTTACATAATAGAAACCACCCAAAAATGACCCCATCTAAGAAACTACACCCCTCAAGGTATTCAAAACTGATTTTACAAACTTCGTTAACCCTTTAGGTGTTGCACAAGAGTTATTGGCAAATGGGGATGAAATTTGAGAATTTCATTTTTTTGCCTAATTTTCCATTTTAACCAATTTTTTCCACTAACAAAGCAAGGGTTAACAGCCAAACAAGACTGTATCTTTATTGCCCTGACTCTGCCGTTTACAGAAACACCCCATATGTGGCCGTAAACTACTGTACGGCCACACAGCGGGGCGTAGAGTGAAAAGTGCGCCGTTTGGTTTTTGGAAGACAGATTTTGCTGGACTGGTTTTTTGACACCATGTCCCATTTGAAGCCCCCCTGATGCACCCCTAGAGTAGAAACTCCATAAAAGTGACCCTATCTAAGAAACTACACCCCTCAAGGTATTCAAAACTGATTTTACAAACTTTGTTAACCCTTTAGGTGTTGCACAAGATTTAATGGAAAATAGAGATCCAATTTCCAAATTTCACTTTTTTGGCAGATTTTCCATTTTAATATTTTTTTTCCAGTTACAAAGCAAGGGTTAACAGCCAAACAAAACTCATTATTTATGGCCCTGATTCTGTAGTTTACAGAAACACCCCATATGTGGTTGTAAACCGCTGTACGGGCACACGGCAGGGCGCAGAAGGAAAGGAATGCCATACGGTTTTTGGAAGGCAGGTTTTGCTGGACTGGTTTTTTGACACCATGTCCCATTTGAAGCCCCCCTGATGCACCCCTAAAGTAGAAACTCCAGAAAAGTGACCCCATTTTAGAAACTACAGAATAGGGTGGCAGTTTTGTTGGTTCTAGTTTAGGGTACATATGATTTTTGGTTGCTCTATATTACACTTTTTGTGCGGCAAGGTAACAAGAAATAGCTTTTTTGGCATTTTTTTTTTTTTTGTTATTTACAGAATTCATCTGACAGGTTAGATCATGTGGTAATTTCATAGAGCAGGTTTTCCCGGACGCGGCGATACCTAATATGTATACAATTTTTTTAATTTATGTAAGTTTTACCCAATGATTTCATTTTTAAAACAAAAAAAAAGTTTTAGTGTCTCCATAGTCTAAGAGCCATAGTTTTTTCAGTTTTTGGGCGATTATCTTAAGTAGGGTCTCATTTTTTGCGGGATGAGATGATGGTTTGATTTGCACTATTTTAGGGTGCATATGACTTTTTGATCGCTTGCTATTACACTTTTTGTGACGTAAGATGACAAAAAATTGCTTTTTTTACACCGTTTTCATTTTTATTTTTTTACGGTGGTCATCTGAGGGGTTAGGTCATGTGATATTTTTATAGAGGCGGTCGATACGGACGCGGCGATACCTAATATGTATACTTTTTTTTAATTTATGTAAGTTCTACACAATGATTTCATTTTTGAAACCAAAAAAATCATGTTTTAGTGTTTCCATAGTCTAAGAGCCATAGTTTTTTCAGTTTTTGGGCGATTATCTTAAGTAGGGTCTCATTTTTTGCGGGATGAGATGACGGTTTGATTGTTACAATTTTGGCGTACATGCGACTTTTTTGATCACTTTTATTACCTTTTTTTGGGAAGTAAGGTGGGCAAAATTTCAATTTCATCATAGTTTTTTATTTTTTATTTTTATGGCGTTCACCGTTCGGGTAAAGTAACATGACCGTTTTATAGATCAGGTCGTTACGGACGCGGCGATACCAAACATGTGTAGGGAATTTTATTTTTTTCATTTTTATTCAGTGATAAATGTGTTTTTTGATTTTTACTTTTTTTTACTTTTTTTTTTTACCCAGACCCACTTGGTTCTTGAAGATCCAGTGGGTCTGATGTCTGTATAATACAGTACTGTACTCTATATAGGGTACTGCATTGTATTTTACTTACACTGAACAGATCTATGCTTTTAGCACAGATCTGTTCAGCACCATGGACAGCAGGACGCCTGAGCAGGCGTCCTGTTGCCATGGGAACCTTCCCCGTCTGCTCAGAACTTCGCAGACGGGGAAGGGTGAGCACGGGGCTTCGGGGGGCTGTCTGGGGGCTCTCTCCCTCTCCATCGGGGGGCTGCAAAGGCACTGCAGCCCCCCGATCGGAGAGGGAGGGAGCTCCCTGAGCTGTTAACCTTTTCCATACAGCGGTCCGTACGTACTGGCACCCTGGTATACCCACTGAACACCAACGATTATTCAATGGGAGGCGGGCGGGGGATCGCGATCCCGCCTGCCTCACCGCCCGCCTCCCGCAACGCCCCCACCGCCCGCAACCCCCCCCCTGCACCTCCCACCGGGCTAAAATCATTCAGAGGTGCAGGGGGGGTGATAAATATATATTTTTGCAACACTAAAGTTTCTGATTGCCGCGGTCAGGGACCGCAGCGATCAGAAACTGCAGAAAGCGCAACAAACCGCAGGTCTGAATTGACCTGCGGTTTGTTGCGATCGCGGACATAGGGGGGTCACGGGACCCCCCCATGCATTTAGCCGAGGTGCCTGCTCAATGATTTGAGCAGGCACCGGGTTCCGATCACTGCCAGCCGCACGGCAGTGATCGGAACAACACATGACGTACCGGTACGTCATGGATCCTTAAGGACTCGGGAAACATGCCGTACCGGTACGTCATGCGTCCTTAAGGGGTTAAACACCCTGGAGGCCAAAATTAAAAAGGTGCCTAGAGTGACAGATCTAACTCACAAGTTTTGGTATTGTGAGAACGCAAAGTCCAGCGCGTCCTCCTGCATTTCCTCCCTCATTCCACGTGAGCGGGCACCAATCTGCGTTTGTGTGGTGGTGGTGCTGTGCCCCAGGTTGGTGGAGGGATAACCATAGGACGAATGTGTGCGTGGCTGCCATGTGTCGTGATGGTGTTGCATGTAGAGGCGCAATAGTCTGATGTGTGGTACCATCAGGTGGAATGAAGGAGTCAATACAGCGTGTGATTGTGTCCCGTACTTCAGTCTGTCGACTACTGGGCACCTTTTTAATTTTG